>NC_134689.1:333552439-333883563 GCF_050947455.1 Rhinoderma darwinii
AGTGGGTCCACACCCCGCATCGTGACACTTATGGAACAGTTGGTTAATAATTTGTTCCATTCCCCTACAAATTTCTCACAATATGTTTGTAGCAGTGGTGTAGCTATAGGAGTCGCAGACAGGGGGGCCCACGGTTCCCCGCACCACATCAATAAAAAGTTACTATAGTAACTCGGGCCGCGGGCCCCTGTTACTATAGTAACTGACAGTACTCACCCTCCTTGTTCCGGAGCGCAGCGGAGGTCCTGACGTCACAGCGCTGTGCGCAGCGCATGACATCACAACGCTATGCGCCGCGCACAACATCATGATCCTGGATAGAGTCAGGACAGAACTTCCGCCGCGGCTGAAGAGGCGGGTAAGATTAATATCCCTGTCTTCTGAAGCTGATTGGCGGGGTCCGACTCCCGGGAGGCGGCCAATCAGCTGTTTTGAAGGGGCCGCAGCACTCGTACGAGAACTGCTTCCCCTTCATTCCGGTCACTTGCTCACATTGTGAATCCGTGTCGGCGATTCAGTGTGAGCGAGTAAGGGAAATTAAGGGGAAGCAGCTCTCGTATGAGTGCTGCGGCTACTTCAAAACAGCTGATTGGCCGGCTTCCGGGAGTCGGACCCCGACACATCAGCTATTGATGGCCTATCCTGAGGATAGGCCATCAATGTTTAGGGACTGGCCAACCAATTTAAAACAAAGAATGTAGCAGGCTGAGGGCCCATGAGACAGGATCACAGATTGTGATGCTGTCTGCTGGGCACTGTATCTAAGCCAATGACGTGGTAGGCTTAGATACATGGCCCATGTGTGACCCTGTCTGATGGGCCCTGTATTTAAGCCTACCACACGGTAGGTTTAGATACAGGGCCCCAGCACACAGTAATCTTATACTGTATAAGAATACTGTCTGCCGGACCCTGTATCTAAGCCTACTTTGTGGTAGGCTTAGATACAGGGTCCTACAGACAGTATCACACATAGGCCCTGTATCTAAGCCTAACACACGTGTTACTAATCGTTTTTTGTGTGTTTTCTTACAGGTTCGGTCGTTGGACTACGTCGGATTCCAGGACTACTTCGATGACGGCTTTTTTTCTTATCAATAAAATGGTTAATAAGGGTTGTGTGGTTTTTTTTTTCATTTCAATAAAATATTTTTTCTATGTCTTTGTGTTTTTTTTTAACTATATTACTACCGCCTTAGTAATGGCCGTCGGCAGATGCAGAGGCTAACACTAACCCTCTTTATTACCACGGTACCCACCCCCACCAGGGGTGCTGGGAAGAGCCGGGTATGATCCAGTACTTGATCATCTGTAGTGATGGTCGGGCAATGAGGTTGCTGCAGGCTGGTATTATCAGGCTGGTAAAGAAACACCTGGGAATCAGACATGAGGTGGGGCTTAGTGTTAGCGAGTAAAAAGGCTGCAACTAACCCCCCATTATTACCCCGGTATCCACCGCCACCAGGGGTGCTGGGAAGAGCCGGGTTTGATCCAGTACCTGACCATTTGTAGTGATGTGCGTCGAAGTGCATCTGTGTGCCGCGCGTGATTTGCACGCACCCATTCACTTCATGCGTGATGCGCGCAAACTGCTCAAGTATAGGACATGTGATCAGTTTTACGCAGCGGACACACGTCTGAACGGCCCCGTTGAGTTACATAGGCCCATGCGACGTGCGTGATTTTCACGCGCGTATCACGGATGTGAACTACGCTCGTGTATTTAATGCCTTAAAGTATTAAAACAAAGGAAATAAGAAAATATTTTTTATTAAAATTAAAACTCCCCCACACAACCCTCTTTCACCATTTTATTTAAAAAAAAAAAAAGATAGATCATCTAAGTAGTCCAACGAATCTACGACTAAGTCCAAACAGTCCAGCGCATCCTGCAAAACCAAAAAAAATAAAGTTAGTAATATGAAGAATAAAAAACGTCTCACCTCCAGCGACTTCTGTCTTCTTCCCTGCGCGGCAATAGAAACAAGACATCAATGAAAAATAATTCCCCTTCATGTAACTCTGCTACCTGTCAGCTGAAAAGTCGTCCACCACAGGGAAAAATGTTTTCCCATCATGTCTGATTCCCAGGTGTTTCTTTGCGGTGATTTTTCCATAAAGACGACATAACCTGATCCATAAAATTGGTGATATGCATAGGTTGTTTTTTTTGTAAGTCTAAAGATCCGCAGTGAGAATATGTTCATTATTTGAAGAAGGATCTGGCCGTGATTTGATGTGCTGATGTGGGATATTGGCAATTACTAAGGGCTGGACCTCAGTAGTTGGTGGGCGCAAAGGATTCAAAATGTATAGAGTGCCTACCGGCAAACAGAGCCCTTTTTTCCCAACCACCAAAATTAAAATATCAAGTTTTAATTGGTATAGACGACCATCAACAGACTACATAGAAGTTAAAATTCCTGGTCCATTGCTGATAGAGATCAGCATAGTGCAATGTGTGGTTATTCAAAGAAGCAAGGTGCTAACGGCTGCAGACCGCAGCACCACGTTGTAAGTTAAATTATTAAGAGACCAGCAGGACCAGAGTTAAAAATTCAAAAGAGCCCCCCCGACATGTTTCGCTACCGACGTAGCGTCTTCAGTGGTATAGGGGCTAGTGACAGCGGGCGGCGGAATCCACATACCTATATATGCAGTAAACTATCTGCAGCTGTTGCTGCAATTAGTTGAGAGCCAATCAAAAGAGGAGCGGAGGAACAAGCCTCCGCACGGCTGACTGACAGTCAGCAGGACCAATCGCTGGTGAGACAGAAGCCACCAATAGGTGCAGTGCTGGCGCACATGTGCAGTAACGAAAAAACATGACTCAAATAAGTCGAGTCACTTCTCCCCTTATGTAAAAACTACCCTTCCCAAAGCAGACACTGAAACAGAGTTGGATTTTTATGGCCACAGCAGCCGTTTATTATTTAAATAACAATGAATTTTTAAATACCATCACTTTTGAATCCCCAAAAAGGGATTCATCATAACATTAAATAACCCACTGCGACCCTATCAGGGTCACAACATTATTAACCAACCAGAATGACAGGGGCAAGTCCTTGAAGCCACCGATACTTAATTTTGGCCATCTGCCCACCAATACCTTACCCCCAGCCGTAACCCGGCCCGGGGGCACCAATTACCTTTTGCAGATGACCACCATATATATAACCCAGCTTTCAAAAGGGGTAACTCCCTAAGAAGCCGACTAATTGGGGGTGCATCCCGTGATGCATTCCCCCCCACCACTTTTTACGACCTACTTCAAGGACTCCCCCCCCCCCCCCCCCGCAGCTGCAATGACAAAATTAACCACCCCGCAGACATACGTTAATATGCAAATAACTGCTGACAATAACCACCACCCGCAGCAACCTTCTGCCGCGGTCTACCACTCCACATCATGGCGGGCGGGCGGGAACATGCTCCTGCTTCTGTGTCCTGGCGAAGAGAGAGAAGAGCACAACAGGAAACAGGTACATCCCCTTCAAACCCCACCCCTACTTCCCCCAAGCCCTCCTACTATCCTTAACCTACTCTCATAGGCCAGCCAACTCTGAGTCCCTCCCAACTATTTCAGTCATGGAGGCCTCCCCTTATTTTCTTTTTTGGTCTGCAGTACGGCCTCTTCTTGACTCAAATAAGTCGAGTCACTTCTCCCCTTATGTAAAAACTACCCTTCCGAAAGCAGACACTGAAACAGAGTTGGATTTTTATGGCCACAGCAGCCGTTTATTATTTAAATAACAATGAATTTTTAAATACCATAACTTTTGAATCCCCAAAAAGGGATTCATCATAACATTAAATAACCCACTGTGACCCTATCAGGGTCACAACAATATTAACCAACCAGAATGACAGGGGCAAGTCCTTGAAGCCACCGATACTTAATTTTGGCCATCTGCCCACCAATACCTTACCCCCAGCCGTAACCCGGCCCGGGGGCACCAATTACCTTTTGCAGATGACCACCATATATATAACCCAGCTTTCAAAAGGGGTAACACCCTAAGAAGCCGACTAATTGGGGGTGCATCCCGTGATGCATTCCACCCCACCACTTTTTACGACCTACTTCAAGGACTCCCCCCCCCCCCGCCAAAGCGAAACAGGCCTTGACCACCTCACGCCTGAGAGCTCCTCCACACTCCCACTGCTCGCTCAATTCCATCAGTCAAAGCCAGACTCCACATATCCATCCCCACATCATTGAGGTGCACACCATCCTCTCTCCAATACCTGCCTGTTCCAGATCCCAGTGGCGTACCGCAACCCCACCATTACGCTCCACGAAGCTCGATATGGCCCTGTTAGCCTTAATGTGAGCCTTGTTAATTTTTCCCACCGAACGGGCCATCCGCCAGCTCTTCCTAGGGACCATCTCGGACCACACCGTCACCAAATTAGGATAAGTTGCCCATAAGCAGAGCAAATCATGCTTGACGTCCCGTTCCAACTCCCGGAAAGGGCATAGGCCCAAATCGTTGCCTCCCACATGCAACACCAGCACCTCCGGCGCCCTGTCAAGCAGTACAAAATTGTGAAACTCAGGCAATACCCTGTTCCATGTCATTCCCCGTATACCCATCCACCTCACGACCGCCGCGTCCCGCGGAATCCTGAGCTGTCGACCGTCCGGCCGTACATCTGCGCGAAGGGCACCCCAGTACACAAAAGAGTGTCCCATAATCCACACCATGCATGAGTCACGGCCTGCAAAACAAATGAAGAACATACACGCACCACCGCTCGCTGCCGCGCACCATTAATACTCAGGCGGAAACGCACACACCCGGAACATGCTATACATTATCATATCACAACATGTGCAAGCGAACATAAGAACGGAAACGCGCCGACTCCCAACGCCCTATCCGCCGCACGCCTGCATCATCCAAATCCCATCTCACCGCCTCCGTCGCTGCCCCTATACGGAAAGAATGAGACGAGTACTGCTCCGCCTGCATCCCGCTAGCCACTAGACACTTTCTGAAAACCGAGATAAACTGATACCGCGACAGAAACGAGCCATCCGCGTGCCGCAGCAACGGCGCGTCCGAGACATCTAAACCCCCCAAGTACTCCTTGATGCACAACACTGGACAAACCGGATTCCCCGGGACCGCCAACAAAACCACTCGACGTCCCGCCCCCCCCCTGATCCGTTTTCGACCGTCGCAACACTATCTCCACCCTGTCTTCATACAAATTGACATTATCCTGCAGCAAGCCCCCCGCTTTTACCGAACTAGTAGAAACCAATTCCCCTACCCGAAAAGCTCCAAAAAAGGCTAACGCAAAAGCCAACCGGAAAAGCTTGCTCTCATACTCTGAACGACACACCTGCCACACCACCACCTCCAGCGAACACAACAACTGAAATGACACGGGACGCCTCTTATCTCTCACCACTACACCCCGTCTCAGCCCCTTCAATGCCTGGCCCACCAAGAAACGCTTCGTGATATCCACCAACCCCCGTAATTTACAACCAAAAGCAATGGCCGCCACGAAGCGATTAACCTTAGCGACCGTGCAACCCCGGGCAAACGCATCCCCCAACCAAAACAGCAAGGCCACCATCCTATCATCATCGGAGCACACATCACCCAAAGATCTCACCCACTCTTCCCATTGCCTCCATCCAGCAGCATACGACGACCACGTCGCACTGGCCAGCGAACGTTTAATCAAGGTACCTGCCGCCTGGATACCAGCTCCCACAGATGACTGGGACAGTCCACCCCCGTTAACTCCGCGTCCGGGACCAGCTGACGGAAACGATCCCACTGCGAGCGAGAAAGCGCGTCAGCAATACAATTCTCTACCCCGGGAACATGCACCGCCACCACCCACGCATTTAAACTTAAACAGGCAAGCACCAACTGACACAACAAGCGAACCACTGGAGGGGACGACGCCGAAGTATTATTTATAGCCATCACCACCCCCAGATTGTCGCAATGAAAACGCACTTTTTTGTCCCGTCACCTGTCTCCCCAAATGATGACCGCCACCACGATGTGAAACAGTTCAAGTAGGGCCAAGTTACGCGTCAGGCCCGCCTCCACCCACGCAACCGGCCATTTTCCCGCGCACCATTGACCTTTAAAGAACGCCTTGAACCCCACCGCCCCGGACGCATCAGTGAACAATTCCAAATCGAAGCTATCCAACGCCCGGGACATCCAAAGAGAGCGCCCATTATACTGTGCCAGAAAATGGAGCCAGACCCGCAAATCTTCCCTGTGCTCCGCCGCCAGACGAATGAAATGATGGGGTTCCCCAACCCCCGCCGTCGCCGCTGCCAACCGTAGACAAAAAACCCTGCCCATCGGCATGATGCGGCAAGCAAAATTCAACTTCCCCAATAAGGACTGCAGTTCACGTAGTGTAATTTTCTTAATCCGACACGCTCGTTCCACTACCAACCGCAAATCCCCCAACTTATCCTCCGGCAATCTGCACTCCATTGCTATGGAGTCGATTGTAATTCCCAAAAAACAAATGGTCGTCACTGGACCCTTAGTTTTTTCCACAGCCAAGGGTACTCCGAACTCCCTTGACACCCAATTGACCGTCTCCAATAAATTTGCGCAAACCCCCGAACGCGACGGGCCAACACACAAGAAATCGTCGAGATAGTGACCTCCCTGACTACCCATTCCAAAAAAGAACTAAAAACCTCAAAGTACGCGCACGACAACGAACAACCCATGGGAAGGCATCGATCAATATAGTAACCCCCGTCCCAATAACATCCCAACAACCGCTGGCTGTCCGGATGAACCGGCAATAAACGGAACGCCGCTTGAATATCAGTTTTTGCCATCAGAGCTCCTCTTCCGTAACCACGTACCAACGCTACCGCCGCATCAAACGACGTATAAACCACGGAACAGAGATCCGGGTCAATGCCATCATTAACAGACGCCTCTTTTGGGAAGGACAAATGCTGAATGAGCCGGAATTTGTTACATTCCCGTTTCGGAACCACCCCTAACGGCGACACCACCAAACCCGGAACTGGGATCGTGCTAAAGGGGCCCGCCATTCTGCCCAGATCAATCTCCTTCCGTATTTTCTCCGAGACTACCCCCGCATGCTGATATGCCGACTTAAGGTTGCGCCGCGTGAAAGGGACCTCATGTGAAGGGGGCGGAATAACGAAACCGGAACCAAAACCTAAACTAATCAACCGCGCCCCCTCCTTATTGGGGTACTTACTTAGAAAGGGGGCCATCTTTATGAGCTTCACTGGAGTCTCCCCCATAACCAGACGCACCGCTGGCTCCCCCCTGTCGTTTACCCTTTTTAAAACATTTGGACGCTCCATGCGACTGCCCGCTGCAATGTGAACACACATGCTTGAATTTACACGCTGCTCCAAATTTGCACTGCCCCTCGTTGAACTGCCAACACATCCCAAATTTGGAACCTGAGGCATGACTACCTACGCCGGAAGTTCCTGCTGCGTTCCCGCTCCCGGGAAAGGACTGCCCCTGCTTATAAAGTGCCGTCACTTTCAACCATAAGGCTATGTCCTTATGATCCCACCGTATATTCGGCCGCACCGCTTTCCGCTGCTGAAACTGCTCATCGTAACGAAGCCAAGCCTGGCCCCCATAAACCCGATACGCCTCCCCCACCGCATCCAAATAACAAAACAAGCCGGAACAATTATCCGGCGCCTTTTCTCCAATAACACTCGCCAAAATTGCAAAAGCCTGCATCCAATTGACGAACGTTTTTGGAATCAACCTGTACCGTCTCTTTTCTTCCTCGTCCTTTTTTGTTTCATCCCGCTTCACCTTATCCAAGTTAAACTTCTCCAGCGGAAGCAGGGAAAAGATCTCCACATACTCGTCTTTCCAAATCCTTTCTTTTACCTCCTGCTTCAAATGCGCCCCTAACGGGCCCTCATAACAAACGTAAACCTCCCCGCGCGCGCGATCATCGACACGCACCCTATTCACCTCCTTTGGCGAGTCTGTTTGAACCACCGCCGCCACTGCAACCGCTGCCCCCGCGGATAACCCCCCTCCGGTTTGAAGAACCTGAGCGCTTCCAACACTGCCCCCCCACACCGCGGCCGGTGCCACGCCTGCCGGTTCTTGGGAAGGGAAACCGCCTAGCCGCCCCACCAACACCTTTAAACATCCCACTAACTCCGCAAAACTATCCCCCGCACCCGCCTGTAACCCCGGGACCCCCGACTCCGCCGCGATGCCTGCCGACGCGACACCCTCTACACCGATACCCGACATCAATAAAGCTGGAAAAGGTAACGTAGGTGTCAACTCACCAGGCTGCCCAGGGGCTGTGAACCCGTCAGCCGGACCCCCATGTCCACGTGCAGAGGCCCGCCGCTCACCGTCCTCCAATGCTCCGGACTCCCTCTGGCGCTGTCCGAATTGGCAGTGTGTGCACGGGGAATTCCGACTTCCGTCTGAGAAAAGGGGGGGTGACATCGCATCATCCAATTGGCCGAACTTCAGTTCTTGCCTCGTCCGTCCCGCTGAACCAGCTCCAAGCTGTTCCGTCCCTGGCACTCCAACCACTGACCTCATCCTGCGTCCTCTGCTCATTTCCACCTCCGCTGCCCGCTCGACGTCACCATGAGCCGACCCTCTGGCTGGCACATCGCCATGCAGGGTCGCCGTTGCCCTTCCGCCACGTACCGAAGAAGGAGGGGGTGTGGCCGGAAGTGAAGGCCGCGTCCTCCTCGCCGCTGCCGCCGGGCGCTGCCGCGTTTTGGGATTCCTCCCAGGACCAGACGAAAGAGCAGCGGCAGGCCGCCCTGAGGTCTGGCCTGAAGGGTCCACTGAGGGGCTCCTCTTGCGCCGCCGCGCCCGCGGGATGTCTTCTGGACTCAGCCTGCGGGCGGGCGCGAACGCCTCGTGCTGCGCGTCAAGCCGGGAGTGCCAGCCCTGGCCTGAGTCACGGGGGAAACGGGCTCTCCTCTTCTCCTGCCCGACCCCCTGGCACACCGGTCCTGTACCTCGGCAGGCTCCAGCAGCCCCGAGACCACCGGCATGATGGAGCGCTCCACGCTCGCTCCCGACGACTCTGCTCGCTCCTGGACCGGAGCGCCCGCTTGTCCCTGCAGCAGCGTCGCCACTCGTGCTCCGAGCCATCCAGGACCCTGAGAGGCTGCCGCGGCCCGCAGCAGCTCCATCGCCTCCTCGTCAGACGCAGCAGGGATAAAAACACATGCTCCTGCTTCTGTGTCCTGGCGAAGAGAGAGAAGAGCACAACAGGAAACAGGTACATCCCCTTCAAACCCCACCCCTACTTCCCCCAAGCACTCCTACTATCCTTAACCTACTCTCATAGGCCAGCCAACTCTGAGTCCCTCCCAACTATTTCAGTCATGGAGGCCTCCCCTTATTTTCTTTTTTGGTCTGCAGTATGGCCTCTTCTGGAGATAGAAAAAATCCGCTGATTACAACAATGTATCGACGCATGCATATTGAATTGCATACATATAACGTGCTATATAGCTGTTAGGTAGAAATAGTTACAGTGAAGGAAATAAGTATTTGATCCCTTGCTGATTTTGTAAGTTTGCCCACTGTCAAAGACATGAACAGTCTAGAATTTTTAGTATGATGCGTGGCTGCATGATTTTCACGCAGCCGCCATCATTATGACACTCTGTATGTATGTTTGTAAACAGAAAAGCATGTGGTGCTTTTCTGTTTTCATTCATACTTTTTACTGCTGTTGCGAGAATCACGCGCGTCACACGGTAGTGCTTCCGTGTGCTGCGCGTGATTTTCACGCACCCATTGACTTCAATGGGTGAATGATGCGCGAACAATGCACAAATATCGGACATGTCGAGAGTTTTACGCAGCGGACACACGCTGCATGAAACTCACGGACAGTCTGCACGGCCCCATAGACGAACATAGGTCCGTGCGAGGCGTGTGAAAATCATGCGAGTTGCTCGGAAGTATTATACGTTCGTCTAAATAAGCCCTTACACAGTAATAATAATCATTATCCTTTGTGCCTCCATCTATCCCTGATCTAAGTACAGTATAATGGGGATGTCCGTGCCCTACAATTCTGGGGCATTACCCATATTAAACTTGGCCCTAGAGCAGGTAATCTGGATCGCAGGTTACTACAGGAGGAGGCACGTTGGATCCATCGTTTGGGCTCCCTCAGTCCAGGGGGCCTCAACGAGGGTTTTACGTTTGCGGCATTTTTGTGAATCCGCTGGTCTTCCCTCTGTTCGGTTGCATGATGCCCCTTTGGGTATACATATTTTTTGTTATAAATTGCATTATTATATAGCATTATTATACAGCATTGTTATATAACTGACTCTGACTATGTTTGTACCTTTCCACACTCCTTACCATTTATTGACATCAATATAATCCTGAATAACCATTCAGACTTTCCTAGTGACTATTGCGACGGTCTCCTTCAATTTCAATTTTAAAATTGGGCTCTCACTACAGACCACAACTGGTGCCATTATCCTGGCCACTTTATGGTTGGCATTATACATATGCCAATCATTTCTGCGATCTACTGTACTATGTACATGGCTATCTGCCTATTCATTGGTGAACTATCGTTCTTGCTGCCGGCCATGCACTAACTTAATAACTATTTCTACCTAACAGCTATATAGCACGTTATATGTATGCAATTCAATATGCATGCGTCGATACATTGTTGTTATCACCGGATTTTTTCTATCTCCTGTTTTTTTCGTTACTGCACATGTGCGCCGGCACTGCACCTATTGGTGGCTTCTGTCTCACCAGCGATTGGTCCTGCTGACTGTCAGTCAGCCGTGCGGAGGCTTGTTCCTCCGCTCCTCTTTTGATTGGCTCTCAACTAATTGCAGCAACAGCTGCAGATAGTTTACTGCATATATAGGTATGTGGATTCCGCCGCCCGCTGTCACTAGCCCCTATACCACTGAAGACGCTACGTCGGTAGCGAAACATGTCGGGGGGGGCTCTTTTGAATTTTTAACTCTGGTTCTGCTGGTCTCTTAGTAATTTAACTTACAACGTGGTGCTGCGGTCTGCAGCCGTTAGCACCTTGCTTCTTTGAATAACCACACATTGCACTATGCTGATCTCTATCAGCAATGGACCAGGAATTGTAACTTCTATGTAGTCTGTTGATGGTCGTCTATACCAATTAAAACTTTATATTTTAATTTTGGTGGTTGGGAAACAAGGGCTCTGTTTGCCGGTAGGCACTCTTTACATTTTGATGTGGGATATTGGGCGTGGTTAGGCGTCGTGGCTTGAAAATGTCCCTCTTTTCCGAATTCAAAAGCTGGGAGGTAAAGGGGCTGTCATAGAGTGTTATAGAGTGAACCGTAACATTGGAAGGGATCGTGGATTACCAGCAAAACGAGGGCATAAGATATCAGTGAGCTGGACCCGCAATATTAGTGGGTGTGGCTTGATGTCAGCAGGAGATTTCTCTATCAGTCAGAACTTGACAAAAGTCAGATAAGTTTAAACGACTGGCGTGTAATGTGACAGCGTCTGAATGGTGCATATGCCCAGTGTATAAATGTGCATGCTGCCCAAGTCATATGTGTGTGTTGCATCTGAGGCTTGTGTCCAGCATATAAGTGGCCCATGGTCAACTTGTATCTTGTGAGGATTATGTGTGGTATGTGTCCTATGTGTTAGTGGAGCATGTCTCATATGTGTCGGAAACATGAGTGATCTGTGTGTGGCATGCAGGTTTGGACTAGCCTATCGGCGAGTCAGTGAATCCCTCAGTGGACCCCTGAAACAGCAAGTGGGCTGTCTTGTTAAGAAGCTGCCCACAGTTGCACGCACCAACATTAGATGGTCGGCCAGTCTCGCCGAAAATCAGCAGACACGGCCGATAAATATCTAGTGTGCATGACCAGCTTAATGGTATGCTTACATCTGAATGGGGTTTGCAGAAATCCATGCACCTGCAGCAAAAAACAACCCCATTCAGATGTATAGAACTGATTTTCGGAAGCAGAAATTTCTGCAACAATTCTGCCACGTGTGAATTTACCCTAAGGCCAGATTCACACAAACGTGTGGAAATTCGGAGGTAAAATACGTGACGTGGGTTCCGTTTTCACGGATCCCCATAGACTTGAGTCTATGGCGGGATCTGTGAAAACGGAACAAAATAGGACATGTTCTATGTTTCAACGGACCCTTCTCATGGTCCGTTGAAACAACGACCGTGTGAACGGCCCCATTAAAATACATGTGTCCGTGTGACGGCCGTTGTTTTAACGTTCCTTAAAGGAGTTTTCCAACCAATAAAAATTGATGGCCAATCCTCAGGATAGGCCATCAATAGCTGATGGGTCAAGGGTCTGACTTCCGGGACCCCTGTCGATCAGCTGTTTTGAAGGGGCCGCAGCGCTCTAACAAGTGTTGCTTCCCCTTCATTTCATCCTGCTCACTGTGAATCTTCATGCATTTAGCGGCGGTTCACATGTATTGCAGCCTTTTCTCCCATTCACTTCAATGGGAGAGTTTTTGGCTCAGAATTTTCAGTCAAACACAGGAGTGGACACAAAAGAAAGAAGATGCATCAGTCTTTTTTTTTATACACATTTCCTCCCTTTTGGATCCACAGCCAAAAACTGCCACAAAAATTGCACGAAAACTGTGTGTGTGATCCTGGCATTAAAGCAAGGCCGCGACGAGCTTCTCGCCTCAGGCGGCAGCCTGCTGCCTCTCTGAGGGGGCGGCGGCGCCACTGAAACCAGCCGCTACCCCCTCCTGCACTAATTCTACCTGCGTCTATAGGACGCAGATGCAATTACATGCATAAGCTCTAAATGGCCGGGCAAGTTCCTGACCATTCAGCGCCTTACAATGACGCTGATTGGCAGGGCAGAATGACTTGCCCGGCCAATCAGCGCCTTTCAACGATACTAGCGGCGTGATGCTGTCAACACACCGCTTACGTTGTTCAGCCCCAGCAGACCCTCTCAGAAGAGAGCAGGCCTGCATTGACACAGAACCGCGATAAAGACTCCTTCGGGGTCGAAACATAGCACTATTGATATTGGGATGTGTTAATAAACACTTTTTTACTTTTGCCATACGGATGCTGTCCTCAAGTTTTTTGCTACAGAATCACGAGGGAACGGGATCAAGGTGAGTATGTCAAGTATTTCTAGGGCACATCTACAGTGGGATCTATGTAGGGCACTATCTACAGGGAGCACTGTGTGTGTGGGACATAATCAGGGACACAGTGTATGGTGCTATTATAATTAGAGGTGCAGTATATGGAACTCTTATATTTAGGAACATAGAGTGTGGCACCAATTTTATCTTCATTTATAGGTGCAGAAATGTTTGAAAAGTGAGAAGCTGAACAAATCTGAACGGCAAACTGCAGAAATGGCCTGTGGCCGGGAGAAGTCGTCATAGAGGTCTGGACCATATGGAGAAGAAAAGAGAAAAAGAATAACTAGAATCTGAAAAGACGTCACCGGTGAGTCACTTAATGTAAATGTTTATTCTGCCTCTAATCAGCACTGTAGTCACTGTATGATCTGCAGCGAGATGATGGGTGGTATGATTTATTTTTTTTTGTGAAACAGCAGTGCCCAATATATCCTTACCATTGTTCGGGCCATGCTGGGAGCTGTGGTTTTACACCGTGTAAACAGGGGTTGCACTAAATTGACCTGTATTTGTGCTGGTGTTGTATTTATGTGCTGAGCTTTGTTCTGGTGCTGTATTTATGAACTGCTCTGTGGCTTGAAAAACAGTGGTTTGTATATCAAGTGGAGTTCCAAAAACCGGATTGATTTACTGTGTTGTGTGTGACAAAGTGGGGGGCCATTGTATGTGATATATGTATTGATTGCTTGCTTGCTACAAAGTTTGCAAAAGTGACATTATTTAAAACCATTTTTCCCTTGCAGTTTCCTTCCTGAGTAGCTGAGTAAGGGGGAGGGGTTAGCTGGTCCCAGGTGCTATAAATCAGGCCTCAGTACTCTGTAGAGCCTGCTCTGTGGCTTGAAAAACAGTGGTTTGTATATCAAGTGGAGTTCCAAAAACCGGAGTTCCGAAAAGAGGAGTTAAAGTCCCAGTAAGTACTCTTCTACTTCTTTTTCTTTTTGATTAACACCTGTTCGCTGTTTTTTTTGTAACTGGGATAATGGATAGCAAGATTGGAGGTTTTCTTCAGTGCACAGTTTGCCATATGTATGCACGACTGGAGCCGGAGTTCCAGGGTGAATATCTCTGTGGCAGATGTGAGCATGTTGTTCACCTGGAAGCTCGTATTAGAGATCTGGAGGAGCAGAATGCAACACTGAGGAGGATAGACAATCTTGAGCTGAGCTTGCTGCTCACGGAGCATGCAGTTAGTGGGTTACAACTGGAGGGTGAAGACATGGGTGAGCAGGATCAGGTAAGTAGCTGGGTTAATGTAGTTAGGGGCAGTAGAAAGGGGTCAAAGAAAAGGAAGGCCGATCCGGTTTCTGACATTCCAGGCAAAATTGCCAAGTTGGGTGATGATGCGAGGGTGTCAGTCTCAGAAATGGCAGCCCTAGTGGATACTGATCTCCCTAACAGCCGGGAGAACAGCCCAGCTAGTAGTCGGCGGGATGGTAATGCAGGTAAGCCAAGACAATTGATAGTCGTAGGGGATTCTATAATCAGGAAGACAGATAGAATAATTTGTCGCCAAGACCACCTCAACCGAATGGTTTGCTGTCTCCCTGGTGCCAGGGTTCGGCAAGTGGTGGAACGGGTGGACAAATTGCTGGGAGGGGCTGGTGATGATCCAGGTGTCGTGGTCCATGTCGGTACCAACGACAGAATAAATGGTAGGTGGAGGAGCCTTAAGAATAATTTTAAAGAACTAGGCTACAAGCTGAAGGGAAGGACCTCCAAAGTAGTATTCTCAGGAATACTGCCTGTGCCATGCGCATCACAGGAAAGACAACGGGAGCTCAGGGAGTTAAATGCATGGCTGAAGTCTTGGTGTAGAGGAGAAGGATTTGGGTTCCTAGAGCACTGGGCTGACTTTTCATTGGGGTACAAACTGTATTCTGCAGATGATTTGCACCTAAATGGAAGGGGGTCCGCTGTGCTGGGGGAGAGAATTCTAGCTGGGGTGGCGGAGTATTTAAACTAGGGCTGAGGAGGGAGGTCAATGTAGAAAAAAAAGGGGTAGCCAGGTTAGAGAGGGGTCAGACTATATTGGTGGGGGGAGAAACAGAATGTGGGGAGAGGACTAGACAACAAGATAAGGAGATCCTTTCGTTACAAAACATCAGTGTAAATAAAAAGGCCCGATTAATGTCAAATCACATTTCTGATAATAAAAGTGAAAAACTGACAGGCAAGTTAAAGTGTATGTTCACAAATGCCAGAAGTCTAGCAAGCAAAATGGGGGAGCTGGAGGCCTTGATACTGGAAGAAAATATAGATATAGTTGGTGTTGCTGAAACATGGCTGGACTCTTCACATGACTGGGCTGTAAATCTACAGGGTTTTACACTTTTTCGGAAAGACAGGACAAATAGGAAAGGTGGTGGTGTATGTCTGTATGTGAGAAATGATATGAAGGCGAGTGTGAAAGAGACAATAGTGGGTGAATACTGTGAGGAGGTTGAAACCTTGTGGGTGGAACTAGAAAGGGAGGTAAACACTGAAAAAATTACTTTTGGTGTAATCTATAGACCCCCCAATATAACTGAGGAGATGGATGTTCAGCTATATAAACAGATGGAGCGGGCTGCACAGGCGGGTACTGTAGTGATAATGGGAGATTTTAATTTCCGGGATATTAATTGGTGTCATGGTTCAGCTTCAACTGCAAAGGGGAGACATTTCCTCAACCTGTTGCAGGAACATTTTATGGGCCAGTTTGTGGAAGACCCGACTAGAGGTGAAGCTCTGTTGGATCTGGTCATTTCTAATAATGCAGATCTTGTTGGGAATGTCAATGTTCGTGAAAACCTCGGTAACAGTGATCATAATATAGTTACATTTTACCTATACTGTAAAAAACAAACGCAGGCTGGGAGGGCAAAAACATTTAATTTTAAGAAAGCCAATTTCCCCAGGATGAGGGCTGCAATTCAGGATATGGACTGGGAAGAACTAATGTCAAATAATGGAACAAATGATAAATGGGAGATTTTCAAATCTACTTTGGGTAATTATAGTGCAAAATTTATTCCTATAGGTAACAAGTATAAACGACTCAAATTAAACCCCACATGGCTTACACCTTCTGTGAAAGGGGCAATACATGACAAAAAAAGGGCATTTAAAAAATACAAATCTGAGGGTACAGCTGTAGCCTTTGTAAAATATAAAGAGCTTAATAAAATCTGTAAAAATTTAATAAAATTAGCAAAAATACAAAATGAAAGGCAGGTAGCCAAGGATAGTAAAACAAATCCAAAAAAATTCTTCAAGTATATAAATGCTAAAAAGCCAAGGTCTGAACATGTAGGACCCCTAGATAATGGTAATGGGGAGTTGATCACAGGGGATCAAGAGAAGGCAGAGTTACTAAATGGGTTCTTTAGCTCTGTATATACAACTGAAGAAAGAGCAGCTGATGTAGCCGCTGCCAGTGCTGTTAATATATCAGTTGATATACTGAATTGGATGAATGTAGAGATGGTCCAAGCTAAATTAAATAAAATAAATGTGCACAAGGCCCCGGGACCAGATGGGTTACACCCTAGAATTCTTAAAGAGCTTAGTTCAGTTATTTCTTTCCCCCTTTTCATAATATTCAGAGAATCTCTAGTGACTGGTATAGTGCCAAGGGACTGGCGCAGCGCAAATGTGGTGCCTATTTTCAAAAAGGGCTCTAGGTCTTCCCCAGGTAATTATAGACCAGTAAGCTTAACATCCATCGTGGGGAAAATGTTTGAGAGGCTATTGAGGGACTATATACAGTATTATGTGACAATAAATAGCATTATAAGTGACAGCCAGCACGGTTTTACTAAGGACAGAAGTTGTCAAACTAACCTAATCTGTTTTTATGAAGAGGTGAGCAGAAGTCTAGACAGAGGGGCCGCTGTGGATTTAGTGTTTTTGGACTTTGCAAAGGCATTTGACACTGTCCCCCATAGACGCCTAATGGGTAAATTAAGGACTATAGGTTTAGAAAATATAAAATATAGTTTGTAATTGGATTGAGAATTGGCTCAAGGACTGTATCCAGAGAGTTGTGGTCAATGATTCCTTCTCTGAATGGTCACCGGTTATAAGTGGTGTACCCCAGGGTTCAGTGCTGGGACCACTATTATTCAACTTATTTATTAATGATATAGAGGATGGGATTAATAGCACTATTTCTATTTTTGCAGATGACACCAAGCTATGTAATATAGTTCAGTCTATGGAAGATGTTCATGAATTGCAGGCAGATTTAAACAAACTAAGTGTTTGGGCGTCCACTTGGCAGATGAAGTTTAATGTAGATAAATGTAAAGTTATGCATCTGGGTACCAACAACCTGCATGCATCATATGTCCTAGGGGGAGCTACACTGGCGGATTCACTTGTTGAGAAGGATCTGGGTGTACTTGTAAATCATAAACTCAATAACAGCATGCAGTGTCAATCAGCTGCTTCAAAGGCCAGCAGGATATTGTCGTGTATTAAAAGAGGCATGGACTCGCGGGACAGGGATGTAATATTACCACTTTACAAAGCATTAGTGAGGCCTCATCTAGAATATGCAGTTCAGTTCTGGGCTCCAGTTCATAGAAAGGATGCCCTGGAGTTGGAAAAAATACAAAGAAGAGCAACGAAGCTAATTAGGGGCATGGAGAATTTAAGTTATGAGGAAAGATTGAAAGAATTAAACCTATTTAGCCTTGAAAAAAGACGACTAAGGGGGGACATGATTAACTTATATAAATATATTAATGGCACATACAAAAAATATGGTGAAATCCTGTTCCTTGTAAAACCCCCTCAAAAAACAAGGGGGCACTCCCTCCGTCTGGAGAAAAAAAGGTTCAAGCTTCAGGGGCGACAAGCCTTCTTTACAGTGAGAACTGTGAATCTATGGAATAGCCTACCGCAGGAGCTGGTCACAGCAGGGACAGTAGATGGCTTTAAAAAAGGGTTAGATAATTTCCTAGAACAAAAAAATATTAGCTCCTATGTGTAGAAATTTTTCCTTCCCTTTTCCCTTCCCTTGGTTGAACTTGATGGACATGTGTCTTTTTTCAGCCGTACTAACTATGTAACTATGTAACTGAGCTTGTTTCTGGTGCTGTATATATGTGTTGAGCTCGGTTCTTGTAGTGTCCATGGCCACGGACCATCGGGATCACTCACCCCCTGGTGGCCGCAATCATGGATCGGTGAGCGCTGGCCCGAATCTCCTTCTCAGGCGTCAGCATTCACTTACGCTCAGTTCCGCTATGTCCCTTAGGGAATTATCAATAAATAGCCCATGATCACCCTGGACTATAAGAAGGGCCCTGCCCCTTTGCGCTTTGCCTGAGCGTTGTTGTGTTTTCCTATGTTAGTCTTGAAAATGGTCCCTTAGTGTTATCCTGTTCCTGTTGTTTCCCGTGCCCTGCTACCTGTACCCTGTATCCCGTGTTATTTGTTCCTGTGCCATAAACCTGTAGGAGTCGTGTTGTGCGACCGGTACCTGCTGTGTTACATAACGTCTAGTGTCTGCTGTCAAGGTCCCATCTGTGGCTAGCCGTTGCTACTGTGTGAACGACTGCTATCCCGCTCTAACGGTACGCCCCAGTGGGTCCACATACCCACAGATCGTGACAGTTCTGGTGGTGTATTTATGTATTGAGCTTTGTTCTGGTGCTGTATTTATGTACTGAGCTTTGCTCTGGTGCTGTATCTATGTATTGAGCTGGATTCTGTTTCTGTATTTATGCACTGAGCTTGGTTCTGGGGCTGTATATATGTGTATGAACTTGATTCTGGTGTTGTAATTATATAGAAAATATTTATAATAACAAAATTGCAGGGCAGATGGAGTTGTTTTCAATTCGTTGTATATTTAATGGGAACCTGTCTAGTTGTTTTAACCCCTTGAACTGCCATGTGGTAAAAATAAACTGACAATATTTCCGAACATTCCCTGTATGTTATTTTTCAGATGCAGCAAAATCTATAAAATCAACTTTTAAAATGGTGCACACTATATGCTAATTACTCATTAAAGGGTCATCGGGTGGTGCGCTATCCTGAAGAGTCACATAGTCCAGCCTCCAATCCCACCTTTCCATGCTTGATTGGCATCCCCCTGGCTGTTATACATCACTACCAGTCTTCTCCAACCTTCTCGGATGCACCATTGCCTTGTACTACTTGGGCACACACCGTGCAGAGAGGTGTACTCTGCCCGGCTGCATCGTGCATGCCAGTACAAGGTAACGGTATCCTCCGGATAGGTCATCAGTATATCATCGGTGCTGGTCCGACACACAGACCCCGCACAGTTTCTGCTCCGGTTTCCTGCGGGCACAGGATGTTATTGCACATTATGCGATGTACGGAGCCGGGAAGAATTTGGCTCCATACATTGCATAGCGGCCATTTTGCCGAACTGCAGCTCTGCTCCTATTCACTTGAATAGGAGCAGAGCTGCAGTACTGCAGCTTGGCCGCTATTCCGTGGCCGGAGCCAACTGCTTCCGGCATGTACGTCCGGTGCCCGGAGGCAGCCAAAGCGGCTTAACGGTGCGAGGTCCAGGTGTCGGACCCGCACCGATGATATATCGATGAGCTATCTGGTGGATAGGTCAACAGTTGTAGTGGACAATCCCTTTAACCCCTTAAGGACGCAGCCTAGTTTTGGCCTTAAGGCTCAGAGCCCATTTTTCAAATCTGACATATTTCAATTTATGTGGTAATAACGTCAGAATGCTTAAACCTATACAAGCGATTCTGAGACTGTTTTCTCGTGAGACATTGGGCTTCATGTTAGTGGTAAAATTTAGTCTATATATTCAGTGTTTATTTGTGAAAAATTGCAAAATTTAGAGAAAATTCTGAAAAAATAGCATTTTTCTGAATTTAAATGCATTTGCTTGTAAAACAGATGGTTATACCCCCCAAAATAGTTACTAGTTCACATTTCCCATAAGTCTACTTTAGATTGGCATCGTTTTTTTTGAACATTTTTTTATTTTTCTTGAACGTTACAAGACTTAGAACATAAACAGCAATTTCTCATATTTTTAAGAACATTTCAAAAGCCTTTTTTTTAAGGTACCTGTTCAGTTCTGACGTGGCTTTGAGGGGCCTATGTATTAGAAACCCCATAAAACACCCCATTTTAAAAACTAGACCCCTCAAAGTATTCAAAACAGCATTTTGAAAGTTTTTTTTAACCCTTTAGGAATTTCACAGGAATTAAAGCAAAGTGGAGGTGAAATTTGCAAATTTCCTTTTTCTTGCTGAATTTCAATTTTATTCTATTTTTTTTTCTTTAACACAGAAGGTTTTACCAGAGAAACACTACTAAATATGTATTGTCCAGATTCTGCAGTTTTTAGAAATGTCCCACATCTGGCTCTAGTGCGCTCGTGGACTAAAACACAAGCCTCAGAAGCAAAAGAAGCACCTAGTGCATTTTGGGGCCTCTTTTTTATTAGAATATATTTTAGGCAGCATGCCGGGTTTGAAGAGGTGTTGAGGTGCCAAAACAGTAGGAATCCCCCAAAAGTGATCCCATTTTGGAAACTACACCCCTCAAGGAATTCATGTATGGTTGTTGTTACCATTTTGACCCCACAGTTTTTTCACAGCACGTATTTGAATTTGGCTGTGAAATTTAAAAAATTAAATGTTTTCCAATAAGATGTCATTTTTGATAAAATTTCTTATTTTCACAAGAAATAAAATACCCCATTTTGTTCCCCAATTTGTTCTGAGTGCGGCAATACCCCATTTGTGGTGATAAACTCCTTCTGAGCCCTCCCATGGGCCCAAACGGCAAAGGAGCGCTATGTGTTTATTGGAGTCCAGATTTTGCTGGATTGGTTTTCGGGTGCCATGTCGCATTTGCAGAGCCCCAGAGGTATCAAAGCAATGGAAACTCAGCAGAAGTGACCCCATTTTGGAAACTACACCCCTCAAGGAATTCATTTATGGTTGTGGTTACCATTTTGACCCCACAGTTTTTTCACAGCACGTATTTGGATTGGGCTGTGAAATTAAAAAAATGAAATTTTTTCCAATATGATGTCATTTTTAATCAAAATGTCTTATTTTTACAGGGAACCAAATACCCCATTTTGTTGCCCAATTTCTCCTGAGTGCAGCAATACCCCATTTGTGGTTATAAACGGCAGTTTGGGCCCATGGGAAGGCTCAGAAGGAAAGGACTACCATTTGGCCTACTGGAGCTTCTCTGGTGCTAAGTCATGTATGCAGATGCTCCTGAGGTACCAGTAGAGTTGAAACCCCCGAGAAGTGATGATATTTTAAAAACTAGCATTTTGACCCTACAGGTATTGTGTAAAAGATAATGCGCAGCAGATGGTGCAGAGTGAGATTTGCAATTTTCTATATATATATGTCATTTCAGTGTCCAATATATTGTGCCCAGCATGTGCCACCGGAGATATACACCCCATAAACTGTAATGTGGGTTCTCCTGGGTACGGCAATACCCTACATGTGGCTGTTATCTGCTGCCTGGGCACACAGCAGGGCTCAGAAGGGAAAGATGAGGGGGATTAAGCTGTGCAGAGTGCGTCAGGGTAAATTAAAAATCTAAGGGATCTATGATAAATCTTAAAACACTCTCATACAGAGCCCTGGTTTTTCGAGACACGTGTCACATTGATATATTGTGTCCTCCCTTATCCCCCTCTTATAGCAGACTTTGCACCTCTTTTGACTTTTTCCCTTCTTGCCAGTTTGGGGAACTTCTTCTGGAATGTGTTGCCCTGGTACGATGCCTGTGGCCTCGCTTCCAGAAGTACTGGGTGCCCCCTTTTTGGTCCCTAAAGATTAGTTTCTTGATAATGATGTGCACGGCCAGCTTCTTATACCACACCGCATGGCGCTGTAGGGCTTCAGGACTTGATATGACAAGTCCACCCCTCCCATGTACCTATTGTAGTCCCTGATGCAGTCTGGTTTGGGGGTCTCTGTACTGGTACCTCGTAGAGGTACATGGGTACTGGTGTGGCCATTTATTGTTGTCAATGCAAGGACATCTCTCTTGTCCTTGTACTTGACAAACAATATGTTGCTGCTAGAATGTGCCCTGCTCTCACCCCTTCTGAGTGTTTGCCCAAGCAGAGTCTTAGGGAGGCCTCTCAGATTTCTTCTAGCAGTGCCGCATGCCGCAGGACTTCTGGAAGCAAGGCACTTGAAGAGTGGGACACTGGTATAAAAATTATCCAGGTAGAGGTGGTAACCCTGGTCCAGCAGTGGGTGCGCCACGTCCCACACAATTTTTGCATTAACTCCCAGTAAGGGGGGGGGGGGCTGAATACTGGTGTTTTTCCCTTCATATATCCTAAATTTGTAGGTATACCCTGATGCACTCTTGCACAGCTTATACATCTTCACGCCATACCTTGCCCTCTTACTCGGCAGGTACTGGCGGAATTGAAGCCTCCGTTTAAAATCTACCAAGGACTCATCAATAGAAATACACTTCTCGGGGGTGTATGCTTGGGCAAACCGGGCACTGAAATGGTCTAATAGGGGTTTCCGTTTATACAAACGGTCAAAACTGGGGCCATCTCAAGGTGGGCACTGCTCATTATCAGTATAATGTAAGAAGCAAAGTATTGCCTAATTTATTTTTTTTAGGTTCCAGTTCAGTTCTGAAGTTGCTTTGAGGGGCCCATATATTAGACACCCCTATGAAGCACCCCATTTTGGAAACTAGACCCCTCAAAGTATTCAAAACAGCATTTAGAAAGTTTACGAACCCTTTAGGTGTTTCACAGAATTTAGAGTAAAGTAGAGGTGAAATGTACATATTTACTTATTTTTGTCAGAAAATCCTTTTTATACAATTTTTTTCTATAACACAAAAGGTTTTACCAGAGAAACGCAACTCAATATTTATTGCCCAGATTCTGCAGTTTTGAGAAATATCCCACATGTGGCCCTAGTGCGGTAATGGACTGAAGCGCCGGCCTCCGAAGCAGAGGAGCACCTAGAGGATTTTAAAGCCACCTTTTTTTTAGGCACCATGTCCGGTTTGAAGAGGTCTTGTGGTGCCAAAACAGTGGAAACCCCCCAAAAGTGACCCCAATTTGGAAACTAGACCCCTTGAGGAATTCATTCTAGTTTTCATGGGGTGCATGCGACTTTTTGATCAGTTTTAAGGCCTCATGCACACGACCGTAAAAACACCCGTTATTGCGGGTCGTTATTACGACCCGCAATAACGGGCTCATAGGCTTCTGTTAGCCACGGGTACCTTCCCGTTTGCTCACGGGAAGGTACCCGTGCCGTTAAAAAAGATAGAACATGCCCTATTTCATGCCGTAATAACGGCACGGGCATCCCATAGAAGTCTATGGGGCTCCCGTAATCATGGGTGGCTGCGTGTGTTCACCCGTGATTACGGGAGCGTTGCGAGGTGAGGCGAGGTCAGGGGACTACCCGGTCTGCAGGCCACAGCCCAGTGGCGTAACTACCGCCGGGACTACAATGAAAACTATGGCAGAGCGGGGAGGTATCTCCCCGCTCTGCCATAAACAAGACATGTATCCCCTATCCTGTAAAAAATAAAAATAAAAGACGTTCATACTTACCGACAACTCTCCAGTCCGGTCTCCCGCCCGTTGCCTTGGTGACGCGTCCCTCTCGACATCCGGGCCGACGTCCTGGATGACGTTTCAGGCCATGTGACCGCTGCAGCCAATCACAGGTCAATCACAGGCTGCAGCGGTCACATGGACTGCCGCGTCATCCAGGGATGTCGGGCTGGATGTGAAGAGAGGGACGCGTCACCAAGACAACAGCCGGTAAGTATGAATTTCTTTAACTTTTATTACAGAAAAGGCTGTCCCTTCTCTCTATCCTGCACTGATAGAGAGAAGGGGCTGCCGATTAGTGCAGTGCTATTTTGCTGCCAAAAACGTGCTCGTAAATACGGGTGGAATACGTGTGACACCGGACCCATATTTACGAGCACGGGTTCGTAAATACTGGTGCAAAACGGGTGGAATACGTGTGACACCGGACCCGTATTTACGCCAGTATTTACGGGTGTGAAAAAATACGGTCGTGTGCATGAGGCCTTATTCTGTTTTTAAGTGGCATGGTAACGAAAAAAACAGGAATTGTACTATTGTTTTTGTTATTGTTTTACAGCGTTCACCGTGCGCTATAAATTACATTCACTTTATTCTGCGGGGCGATACGATTACGGCGATACCAGATGTTTATAGTATTTTTATGTCTTATGGCGTTTGCACAATAAAATAAGTTTTGTAAACAATCATTCACTTTTTATGTTACCTTATTCTAAGAGCCATAACTTTTTTTATTTTTCCATCAATAAAGCCGTGCGAGGACTTATTTTTTGCGTAACGAACTGTAGTTTCGATCAGTACCATTTTTAGGTACATGCGACTTTTTGATCTCTTTTTATTCCATTTTTTTTTAGGTGAAGTGACCAAGCAATTGTGATTCTGGTACGGTTTATTATTGTCTTTTACGGCGTTCACCGCGCGGGATAAATAACAAAATCATTTTGTAGTTCAGGCCGTTACGGACGCGGCGATACCAATTATGTATAGTTTATTTGTTTGTTTAAATATTTTTATTAATAATAAAGCACTGATAAGGAAAAAAGGGGGATTTTTACTTTTATCACTTTTAAAACTTTTATTTTCTTATTTTTACACATTTTTTTACTTTTTTTTAACTTTATTACTTTGTCCCACTAGGGAACTTGGGGGCAGGAGGCCCTGATCGCTATTCTAATACACTGCACTACATACGTAGTGCAGTGTATTAGAGCTGTCAGCTACTCACTGACAGAAAGCATAGTGGGTCCTGACGACGGTCCGCAGCTTTCAGCTGCATCGCTGGGTCTCCTAAGTGACCCAACAATGCAGCACTAGCAGTCGGGGGCGTCACTAAGGCTGGGTTCACACACCCTATTTACGGACGTAATTCGGGCGTTTTAGCATTGAATTACGTCCGAAAATGCGTCTCAAAAGCGTTGGCAAACATCTGCCCATTCATTTGAATGGGCTTTACGATGTTCTGTGCCGACTGTCATTTTTTTTTTACGCACCGCTGTCAAAAGGCGGCGCGTAAAAAAGACGCCCGCGTCAAAGAAGTGCCTGTCATTTCTTCAGACGTAAATGGAGCCGTTTTCCATGGACTCCATGGAAAAACAGCTCCAATTACGTCCGTAATGGACGCAGCAAAAGACGCCTGCACATGCCTTTACGGCTGAAATTACGGTGCTGCTTTCTCCTGAAAACAGCACCGTAATTTCAGCCGTAACAGACGCTGCCGTGTGAACATACCCTCAGGGCTTAAAATGTCAGGGAAATAGCCCCAATACATATGTGTCCACCCCAAAAAAAGTGTGTATAGAAGACAGCATAGCATATCTATAGCACTACGACCCTATAAACTATGGATAGGATTAGATACAGTGGCTCAGCAGACAGTATCACACAGGATAGGATTAGATACAGTGGCCCAGCAGACAGTATCACACATGATAGGATTAGATACAGTGGATCAGCAGACAGTATCACACATGATAGGATTAGATACAGTGGCTGAGCAGACAGTATCACACATGATAGGATTAGATACAGTGGCTGAGGAGACAGTATCACACATGATAGGATTAGATACAGTGGCCCAGCAGACAGTATCACACATGATAGGATTAGATACAGTGGCTCAGCAGACAGTACCACACATGATAGGATTAGATACAGTGGCTCAGCAGACAGTATCACACATGATCGGATTAGATATAGGGCCCAGCAGACAGTATCACACATGATAGGATTAGATACAGGGTCCAGCAGACAGTATCACACATGATAGGATTAGATACAGGGTCCAGCAGACAGTATCACACATGATTGGATTAGATACACAGCTCAGCAGACAGTATCACACATGATTGGATTAGATATAGGACCCAGCAGACAGTATCACACATGATCGGATTAGATACAGGGCCCAGCTCGCTGACATTGCAGCTCCAGCGCTGGACCCAGGATAGGTAAGAATAATAATTTTGCTTCTTTATGTGTTACTAATTATTTTTGTGTGTTTGTGTTTTTTTTACAGGTTCGGTTGTTGGACTTCGGATTCGAGGACTTCAATGACGGCGTTTTTTTTATTCTCAATAAAATGGTTAATGAGGGTTGTGTTTTTTTATTTCAATGAAATATTTTTTCTATGTGCTTGTATCTTTTTAAAATTTATTATCACCGCCATAGTAATGGCCGCTGGCTGATTGACAACCTCCATTACTAAGGCGGGGCTTAATGTTAGCCTGTGCAGAGGCTACACTTACCCCCATTATTACCCCGGTACCCACCGCCACCAGGAGCACTGGGAAGAGTCGGGTACGAACCAGTACCCGACCATCTGTAGTGACGGGCAGGCAACGGGGTGGCCGCAGGCTGGTAGTAAAACAGTGGCCCTTCCCACCCTTGTAATGCTGCCTGCTGCTGCTGTGTTGCATCTGGCTGGTTATGAAAATTGGGGGGGGACCCCACATCGTTCTTTCCAATTATTATTATTTTTTTAAATGATGTGGGGTCCCCCCCATTTTTCATAACCAGCCAGATACAATAAAGCAGCAGCAGCCTAGCATCACCAGGGTGGGAAGGGCCACTGTTTTTGGCCTTTCCCCTCCTGATACCAGCCTGCGGCCACCCCAGTGGCCGACCATCACTACAGATGGTCAAGTACTGGATCGTACCCGGCTCTTCCCAGCACCCCTGGTGGCGGTAGGTACCAGGGTAATAAAGGGGGTTAGTGTTAGCCTCTGCATCGGCTAACACTAAGCCCCGCCTTAGCAATGGACGCTGTCAATCAGCCGGCGGCCATTACTAAGGCGGTAGTAATATAGTTTAAAAAAAAACACAAAGACATAGAAAAAATATTTTATTGAAATTTAAAAAAAACCCACACAACCCTCATTAACCATTTTATTGATAACAAAAAAAAAAGCCGTCATCGAAGTAGTCCTGGAATCCGACGTAGTCCAACGACCGAACCTGTAAGAAAACACACAAAAAATGATTAGTAACACGTGTGTTAGGCTTAGATACAGGGCCCATGTGTGATACTGTCTGTGGGACCCTGTATCTAAGCCTACCACAACGTAGGCTTAGATACAGGGTCCAGCAGACAGTAATCTTATACAGTATAAGAACCGAGTATAAGCTGGGCGTTCTGAAGAGAAGTGGATGATACTTCTCATCAGAACGCCCAGCTAGTAAAAGTAGTAAAAACGCCCCGATGTACGCACATAATACACGCCCACTTGTACTTTTACTTTTCAACACGCCCAGTTGTACTTTTGCAAGCCTCATTTGCATAAATACAAAAATGGCCATAACTTGGCCAAAAATGCTTGTTTTTTAAAAATAAAAACGTTACTGTGATCTACATTGCAGCGCCGATCTGCTGCAATAGCAGATAGGGGCTGCAAAATCTGGTGACAGAGCCTCTTTAAACATTGATGGCCTTTCCTCAGGATAGGCCATGAATAGCTGATGTGTCTGGGTCCGACTTCCGGGACTTTCCTGGTTCCAGATCGCAGCGGAGGTCCTGACGTCACAGCGCTATGCGCCGTGCACAACATCGAGAGGACAGAACTTCCGCCGCGGCTGAAGAGGAAGGTAAGATTAGTTGCCCTGACTGGCGGGGTCCGACTCCCGGGACCCGCCAATCAGCTGTTTTGAAGGGGCCGCAGCACTCGTACGAGAGCTGCTTCCCCTTCATTTCACTACTCGGTCACACTGTGAATCGCCGACACCGATTCACAGTGTGACCGGAATGAAGGGGAGCAGCTCTCGTACGAGTGCTGCGGCCCCTTCAAAACAGCTGATTGGCGGGTCCTGGGAGTCGGACCCCGCCAGTCAGGGCAACTAATCTTACCTTCCTCTTCAGCCGTGGCAGAAGTTCTGTCCTCTCGATGTTGTGAGCGGTACATAGCGCTGTGACGTCAGGACCTCCGCTGCGATCCGGAACCAGGAAGGTAAGGTCAGTCTGTTACTATAGTAACAGGGGCCCGCGGCCCGAGTTACTATAGTAACTTTTTATTGATGTGGTGCGGGGGGCTGTGGGCCCCCCTGGCTTCGGGGCCCGGTCGCAATTGCGACCCCTATAGCTACGCCAGTGTAGATATGAGATAGATAGATAGATAGATAGATAGATAGATAGATAGATAGATAGATAGATAGATAGATAGATAGATAGATAGATAGATAGATAGATAGATATGAGATAGATAGATATGAGATAGATAGATAGATAGATAGATAGATAGATAGATAGATAGATAGATAGATAGATAGATAGATAGATAGATAGATAGATATGAGATAGATAGATATGAGATAGATAGATAGATAGATAGATAGATAGATAGATAGATAGATAGATAGATAGATAGATAGATAGATAGATAGATAGATAGATAGATAGATAGATAGATATGAGATAGATAGATAGATATGAGATAGATATGAGATAGATATATATGAGATAGATAGATAGATAGATAGATAGATAGATAGATAGGTAGATAGATAGATAGATAGATAGATAGATAGATAGATAGATAGATAGATAGATAGATAGATAGATAGATAGATAGATATGAGATAGATAGATAGATAGATAGATAGATAGATAGATAGATAGATAGATAGATAGATAGATAGATAGATAGATAGATATGAGATAGATAGATAGATATGAGATAGATATGAGATAGATATATATGAGATAGATAGATAGATAGATAGATAGATAGATAGATAGATAGATAGATAGATAGATAGATAGATAGATAGATAGATAGATAGATATGAGATAGATAGATAGATATGAGATAGATATGAGATAGATATATATGAGATAGATAGATAGATAGATAGATAGATAGATAGATAGATAGATAGATAGATAGATAGATAGATAGATAGATAGATAGATGATAGATAGATAGATATGAGATAGATAGATAGATAGATAGATAGATAGATAGATAGATAGATAGATAGATAGATAGATAGATAGATAGATAGATATGAGATAGATATGAGATAGATAGATAGATAGATAGATAGATAGATAGATAGATAGATAGATAGATAGATAGATAGATAGATAGATAGATAGATAGATAGATAGATAGATATGAGATAGATAGATAGATAGATAGATAGATAGATAGATAGATAGATAGATAGATAGATATGAGATAGATAGATAGATAGATAGATAGATAGATAGATAGATAGATAGATAGATAGATAGATAGATAGATAGATAGATAGATATGAGATAGATAGATAGATAGATAGATAGATAGATAGATAGATAGATAGATAGATAGATAGATAGATAGATAGATAGATAGATAGATAGATATTTTGTCTGTTATGCTAAACTGTCAGCCCTGAGGTGTGACTGCTCAGCATGACAGACATACAGACACACAGTGAAGGGGTTAAGAGCTGGATTACTAGTTGCTACTTACATCTGCTGTGGGGTCAGAGAGCAGCTCGTACTGCAGGGGAGCAGCAGACACGCACACCATCTTCTTGCTCTAGCCATTCCTTTCCCTCTGAACAGGTCACGAGGAAGAGGGAAACAGCAAGAAGTGAGCTGATTGGGTGGACAGTACAGTGGGCGGGGCTGGGTCTCGTAAGATGAGTGGATTCATCTATCATTCATTTTCCACCCTCTTGTTCCCCCTCCACGCAATGACTCTCTGACAGCTGAGCTGCCACCAATGCTTTAAGCTACATTACTGGGTCTCTTTTGTACCACAGCAGAGACCCAGCAATGTAGAGCAATCATTGCAGCGCTAGTGTGGTGAGGGGGGCCTGCGGGCCTCCCTAGCTACGGGGCCCGGTCGCAGTTGCGACCCCTATAGCTACGCCACTGGCTATGGGTAAACCAAATTGACTGCCGCCTCCCTAAAGGCACAATCAGCAGTCCTTAGCAGGCTGTCTTTTCATGATGCCCCTCAGCCCATCAAAATGGGTCTTATTCAGAATAGCAGAAAAAGCTGTGCGCTGCTGTTCACCCGTCTCCTTTTTACAATTACTACTTTTGACAACTAAAGAATTGAGCTGTATAGTAAGAAGTGGAGCCATGTTTAAAGTGGAGACCTACTTATGTAATAATATTCAGACTTACCTCGTCCTTTTACATGTGGCTCACTAATAAAGCGATCTGGTCTTACTCATTAAAGTACTGGGGCTCCGACTCGTAGCTCTACCTGCTTTCAGCAGATGCTGTTCCCTTTGAGCACTGACACAGACTTGGAAAAAGAAAACACATAGAATAAAATATATTATACATTGTAATGATTCGTGGATATTCAGTGGCGTAACATGGGACCAGTGGCGTAGCTATAGGGGTCGCAGCGGTCGCAATTGCGACCGGGCCCCGTAGCTAGGGAGGCCCGCAGGCCCCCCTCACCACACTAGCGCTGCAATGATTGCTCTACATTGCTGGGTCTCTGCTGTGGTACAAAAGAGACCCAGTAATGTAGCTTAAAGCATTGGTGGCAGCTCAGCTGTCAGAGAGTCATTGCGTGGAGGGGGAACAAGACGGTGGAAAATGAATGATAGATGAATCCACTCATCTTACGAGACCCAGCCCCGCCCACTGTACTGTCCACCCAATCAGCTCACTTCTTGCTGTTTCCCTCTTCCTCGTGACCTGTTCAGAGGGAAAGGAATGGCTACAGCAAGAAGATGGTGTGTGTGTCTGCTGCTCCCCTGCAGTACGAGCTGCTCTCTGACCCCACAGCAGATGTAAGTAGCAACTAGTAATCCAGCTCTTAACCCCTTCACTGTGTGTATGTATGTCTGTCATGCTGAGCAGTCACACCTCAGGGCTGACCGTTTAGCATAACAGACAAAGTATCTATCTATCTATCTATCTATCTATCTATCTATCTATCTATCTATCTATCTATCTATCTATCTATCTATCTATCTATCTATCTATCTATCTATCTATCTATCTATCTATCTATCTCATATCTATCTATCTATCTATCTCATATCTATCTATCTATCTATCTATCTATCTATCTATCTATCTATCTATCTATCTATCTATCTATCTATCTATCTATCTATCTATCATCTATCTATCTATCTATCTATCTATCTATCTATCTATCTATCTATCTATCTATCTATCTATCTATCTATCTATCTCATATCTATCTATCTATCTATCTATCTATCTATCTATCTATCTATCTATCTATCTATCTATCTATCTATCTATCTATCTATCTATCTCATATCTATCTATCTATCTATCTATCTATCTATCTATCTATCTATCTATCTATCTATCTATCTATCTATCTATCTATCTATCTATCATCTATCTATCTATCTATCTATCTATCTATCTATCTATCTATCTATCTATCTATCTATCTATCTATCTATCTATCTCATATCTATCTATCTATCTATCTATCTATCTATCTATCTATCTATCTATCTATCTATCTATCTATCTATCTATCTATCTATCTATCTATCTATCTCATATCTACACTGGCGTAGCTATAGGGGTCGCAATTGCGACCTGGCCCCGAAGCCAGGGGGGCCCACAGCCCCCCGCACCACATCAATAAAAAGTTACTATAGTAACTCGGGCCGCGGGCCCCTGTTACTATAGTAACAGACTGACCTTACCTTCCTGGTTCCGGATCGCAGCGGAGGTCCTGACGTCACAGCGCTATGTACCGCTCACAACATCGAGAGGACAGAACTTCTGCCACGGCTGAAGAGGAAGGTAAGATTAGTTGCCCTGACTGGCGGGGTCCGACTCCCAGGACCCGCCAATCAGCTGTTTTGAAGGGGCCGCAGCACTCGTACGAGAGCTGCTCCCCTTCATTCCGGTCACACTGTGAATCGGTGTCGGCGATTCACAGTGTGAGCGAGTAGTGAAATGAAGGGGAAGCAGCTCTCGTACGAGTGCTGCGGCCCCTTCAAAACAGCTGATTGGCGGGTCCCGGGAGTCGGACCCCGCCAGTCAGGGCAACTAATCTTACCTTCCTCTTCAGCCGCGGCGGAAGTTCTGTCCTCTCGATGTTGTGCACGGCGCATAGCGCTGTGACGTCAGGACCTCCGCTGCGATCTGGAACCAGGAAAGTCCCGGAAGTCGGACCCAGACACATCAGCTATTCATGGCCTATCCTGAGGAAAGGCCATCAATGTTTAAAGAGGCTCTGTCACCAGATTTTGCAACCCCTATCTGCTATTGCAGCAGATCGGCGCTGCAATGTAGATTACAGTAACGTTTTTATTTTTAAAAAACAAGCATTTTTGGCCAAGTTATGGCCATTTTTGTATTTATGCAAATGAGGCTTGCAAAAGTACAACTGGGCGTGTTGAAAAGTAAAAGTACAACTGGGCGTGTATTATGTGCGTACATCGGGGCGTGTTTACTACTTTTACTAGCTGGGCGTTCTGATGAGAAGTATCATCCACTTCTCTTCAGAACGCCCAGCTTATACTCGGTTCTTATACTGTATAAGATTACTGTCTGCTGGACCCTGTATCTAAGCCTACGTTGTGGTAGGCTTAGATACAGGGTCCCACAGACAGTATCACACATGGGCCCTGTATCTAAGCCTAACACGTGTTACTAATCATTTTTTGTGTGTTTTCTTACTAGTTCGGTCGTTGGACTACGTCGGATTCCAGGACTACTTCGATGACGGCTTTTTTTTTGTTATCAATAAAATGGTTAATGAGGGTTGTGTGGGTTTTTTTTTAATTTCAATAAAATATTTTTTCTATGTCTGTGTTTTTTTTTAAACTATATTACTACCGCCTTAGTAATGGCCGCCGGCTGATTGACAGCGTCCATTGCTAAGGCGGGGCTTAGTGTTAGCCGATGCAGATGCTAACACTAACCCCCTTTATTACCCCGGTACCTACCGCCACTAGGGGTGCTGGGAAGAGCCGGGTACGATCCAGTACTTGACCATCTGTAGTGATGGTCGGCCACTGGGGTGGCCGCAGGCTGGTATTATCAGGAGGGGAAAGGCCAAAAACAGTGGCCCTTCCCACCCTGGTGATGCTGGGCTGCTGCTGCTGCTTTATTGTATCTGGCTGGTTATGAAAAATGGGGGGGACCCCACGTCATTTAAAAAAAAAATAATAATTGGAAAGAACGATGTGGGGTCCCCCCCAATTTTCATAACCAGCCAGATGCAACACAGCAGCAGCAGGCAGCATTACCAGGGTGGGAATACTACCAGCCTGCGGCCACCCCGTTGCCTGCCCGTCACTACAGATGGTCGGGTACTGGTTCGTACCCGGCTCTTCCCAGTGCTCCTGGTGGCGGTGGGTACCGGGGTAATAATGGGGGTTAGTGTAGCCTCTGCACAGGCTAACATTAAGCCCCGCCTTAGTAATGGAGGTTGTCAATCAGCCAGCGGCCATTACTAAGGCGGTGATAATAAATTTTAAAAAGATACAAGCACATAGAAAAAATATTTCATTGAAATAAAAAAACAACCCTCATTAACAATTTTATTGAGAATAAAAAAAACGCCGTCATTGAAGTCCTCGAATCCGAAGTCCAACAACCGAACCTGTAAAAAAAACACAAAAAGAATCAGTAACACATAAAGAAGCAAAATTATTATTCTTACCTATCCTGGGTCCAGCGCTGGAGCTGCAATGTCAGCGAGCTGGGCCCTGTATCTAATCCGATCATGTGTGATACTGTCTGCTGGGTCCTATATCTAATCCAATCATGTGTGATACTGTCTGCTGAGCTGTGTATCTAATCCAATCATGTGTGATACTGTCTGCTGGACCCTGTATCTAATCCTATCATGTGTGATACTGTCTGCTGGACCCTGTATCTAATCTTATCATGTGTGATACTGTCTGCTGGGCCCTATATCTAATCCGATCATGTGTGATACTGTCTGCTGAGCCACTGTATCTAATCCTATCATGTGTGGTACTGTCTGCTGAGCCACTGTATCTAATCCTATCATGTGTGATACTGTCTGCTGGGCCACTGTATCTAATCCTATCATGTGTGATACTGTCTCCTCAGCCACTGTATCTAATCCTATCATGTGTGATACTGTCTGCTCAGCCACTGTATCTAATCCTATCATGTGTGATACTGTCTGCTCAGCCACTGTATCTAATCCTATCATGTGTGATACTGTCTGCTGGGCCACTGTATCTAATCCTATCCTGTGTGATACTGTCTGCTGAGCCACTGTATCTAATCCTATCCATAGTTTATAGGGTCGTAGTGCTATAGATATGCTATGCTGTCTCCTATACACACTTTTTTTTGGGCGGACACATATGTATTGGGGCTATTTCCCTGACATTTTAAGCCCTGAGGGTATGTTCACACGGCAGCGTCTGTTACGGCTGAAATTACGGTGCTGTTTTCAGGAGAAAGCAGCACCGTAATTTCAGCCGTAAAGGCATGTGCAGGCGTCTTTTCCTGCGTCCATTACGGACGTAATTGGAGCTGTTTTTCCATGGAGTCCATGGAAAACGGCTCCATTTACGTCTGAAGAAGTGACAGGCACTTCTTTGACGCGGGCGTCTTTTTTACGCCCCGCCTTTTGACAGCGGTGCGTAAAAAAAAATGACAGTCGGCACAGAACATCGTAAAGCCCATTCAAATGATTGGGCAGATGTTTGCCAACGCTTTTGAGCCGCATTTTCGGACGTAATTCAATGCTAAAACGCCCGAATTACGTCCGTAAATAGGGTGTGTGAACCCAGCCTTAGTGACGCCCCCGACTGCTAGTGCTGCATTGTTGGGTCACTTAGGAGACCCAGCGATGCAGCTGAAAGCTGCGGACCGTCGGCCATGAGAAGTTTGCGGGGGGGGGGGCCCAGTAAGAATTTATGCATCGGGGCCCATGAGCCTCTAGCTACGCCCCTGCATTGAGGTTTTAGTTTAGTAAACTCAGGAATTTCTGGTTGATCACAAGAAGGGACAGAAATTTGACATTCATTCTGTAGTTCTTCAAGCGCGGTAAGAGTTTCTTTCTCACAAGGGGTAATGTCACCTAAAATGTCTTTATTATTATTTATTCCTTCTTCATTTGCCCTCCCTGAATCCTGTGCAGTCCTCTGTGAGTGGAATGATCGTAACAAAATTTTTCGTACGAATAATTGAATGTCTTTATAAACCTCAAACTCGTTCCCTCCCGTAGTGGGCACAAAGGATAAGCCACGATTCAATAGGGTAATATGTGCCCTGGTCAGTGTAAGATCAGTAAGGTTAATGATATTGTTCTCACAACCCAGTCCACCAATCATTGAGTCTCTGACGGCTTCTCCCTCGCGTGATTCTTCCCTCGTCTGATCTTGCCTCTTCTAAAAAACCAACATGATTTGAATGTATGTTTTGTGGTTTAGTTCTACCTTGTGATAGGGAGGTCCTACCTTGACTCTCTTCTCTGTCACTAGAGGTATAATCACTTGTGTTATAATCATATGACGGTGGTCTAGACTGCCTCACTTGTCCATCAGTTTGATGTTTTTTTCCCCTATTTTGTGTTCTATTTCTATTTTTGTCTCAACCTGTTCGATTTAAGGAGGACATATTGAATGTAAAAATTTGATTTTGCTCAAAATCCATGGTGTCTCTATGGAATTTTTCTTTTTTCGTCCGAAATCTCTTTAAGTTCTATTTCTATTTCCTTAGGTTAGAATTAAGTTTCTCAAATTCTGGATGGGTCTTAAACTCATCCAATTTGGATACACTCTGTGAGATTTCTACATCCAAAGTTTTAAGTTGTTCTGTTTCCTCCTCTCATAAGACATTTAATATGTGCTAAACTTTCTTTATCCCATTTTTTCATAAAGGCATCATTACGCAGATGGGTTGCTGGAATTACCCGTCTGCGTAATCCCCTTGGTGCTAAATCGGAACTGATATATGTGCTTAAACTTTTAACGTCCCACTTTCTACGTAAATGGCTAAAAATCAGCTTGCGATGAATTTTAAATAACCCAAATAGATCGCGAGTTGATTCCTCCTGATGTTGGTTGAATTGGCTGTTTAGAGCTGCAGTAATTTTAGCATCCACCGTATCATCCAGTACATATGCCATGACCAAGGAAAGAGAAAAAGGAAGAAGAGTGAAGAGGGAGGAAGGAAAGAGAGAAGAATGAAAATGAAAGAAAAATAAAAAATAATGAAAAAATTAATGAAGATATCCAAATTTAGTCAATTAATCCAATATTGGATTACAAATTCCCAGAAACAAGACAGTACTAAATGTACTAGAGATCTGAAGGAAAAAAGGAACAACAGCCCCTACTCATGACAAACTTAAAATATAGAGATCAGATCATGTCATATGCTACAGCTCAGTACGAATTGTACGGTGCCAACCAGTGGATGGAAATAATATATGAAATCTAAAGAAACCCTTATATTGAAGCCATGTCAGTTTGGTGGTATTTGAAGAAAAGGCAGAAGGAGATAGTGTTACCTGAAGAAGGAGCTTTTCTGGATACAACACGGCAGCCATTTTTCCAAATATCTGTCAATGCCTCGCCTTCCATTAAGATGGCTACGTTTTTGTGGACGATTTTCTTTATTTAATTAAACTGGTTGCTGTGTTGTAAAACCAAAGTCGGTATGTATAGACCGATATTTTCATTAGGTTTTGGTTCGAGGAGTAGGTCTCGAGGTTTCTTTTCTACAATAGAGGTTGCCCTTTTAACCTCTATCCGCACCAGGACGTAACTATCCGTCGTTGCGGGAGGTTACTTCCCGCACGAGGACGTACAGTTACTGAGTTAATCCCGGTGCACACTGTCGGCGACAGTGTGCACCGGGAACCGGGAGGTCAGCTGTCGCCGACAGCTGACACTCCCCTCTTGCCGGCCAGCGGTCCTTTGCCGCTGATTTCGGCGCATTAACCCCTTAAATTCGGCGATCGGGTGCAATCGCCAAATTTTAGGGGTTTCTAACATATCGGCAGACCCTCGTCCGAAATCGCGGGGTCTGCCGATAGTTAGTATGGCAAACGGAAGCCAAACAATGGCTTCCGGGTCTGCCATGGACGGAAGCCCATCAGGACCAACCTTCGGCTGGTCCTGATAGGCTTCCTGTCAGAGTGACAGAAAGTCACTGTGTCGTTCCCGATGCACACTGTCGGTGACAGTGTGCATCGGGAACTTGGAGATCAGCTGTCCCCGACAGCTGACACTCTCCAGTGTTGCCGATCAGCGGCTCATCGTCGCTGATTTCGGCAATTAACCCGTTACATGCGGGGCTCGATTGCGATCTCCGCATGTAGCGGGTTTGTAGCGCATCAGCAGCCCCCATGCAATCGTGGGTGCTTCTGATGCTTGTGATGGCACCCGGGGGCCAGACAACAGCCCCCAGGTCTGCCATGTATGTTAGCCTATGAGGATCAGCCTCTGCTGATCCTCGTAGACCAACTGTCAGAGTGACTGTGACGTCACACTGACAGTTGGAATACATTACACTACCTAGGTAGTGTAATGTATTCTAGCAGCGATCAGAGCTGCAGGTCAAAAAAAGAAAGTGTAAAAAGTAAAAAAAAAAGTTAATAAACAAAAATATAAAGTGTAAGGCTATGTTCACACGGAGTATTTTGGGGGAGGAATATCTGCCTCAAAGTTCCAAACGGAATTTTGAGGCAGATATTCCTCCCCCAAAATACTCCGTGTGAACAGCAATTATCGCGCCGTTTTTCGCCCGCGGCCATTGAGCGCCGCGGGCATAAAACAGCGAGATATACACTTTCTCCTGCCTCCCATTGAAGTCAATGGGAGGTCGGAGGCGGAAGCGCCCGAAGATAGGGCATGTCGCTTCTTTTTCCCGCGAGGCAGTTTTACTGCTCGCGGGAAAAAGACGCCGACGCCTCCCATTGAAATCAATGGGAGGCGTTCTCGGGCCGTTTCTGCCGAGTTTTGCGACGCGGTTTCCGCGTCAAAAAACTCGGCAAAAGACCCCGTGTGAACATAGCCTAAAAAGTCAAAAAAAGTTTATAAAAATGTTTTATAAAAGTGTCAAAATAAAAGGTTTTGTTTTCCTATAATAAGTCATTTATTATAGGGAAAAAATGAAAACGTTAAAAAAAAGTACACATATTTGGTATCGCCGCATTCGTAACGACCCAATCTATGAAACTATAATGTTAATTTTTCCGCATGGTGAACGCCGCAAACAAAATAAACGGAAAACTGTCAGCATCGCTATTTTTTGGTCACCACCCCTCCCAAGATATAGAATAAAAAGTGATCAAAAAGTCGCATTTACCCCAAAATAGTACCAATAAAAACTACAACCCGTCCCGCAAAAAACAAGACCTCCCACAGCTTTTTTGACGACAAAAAAAAAAACGTTACGGCTCAGAATAGCGTGTCCCAGAAAATAAATTATTTTATAGAAACTTAATTTTATTGTGCAAACGCTGCAAAACGTAAAAAAAACTATACACATATGGTATCGGCGTAATCGTACTGACCGGCAGAATAAATTAAAACGTAATTTATTGCGCACGGTGAACGCTGTAATAAATAAATAATTTAAAGCGCCAAAATCGCTGTTTTTTGGTCACCTTAGCTCTAAAAAAGATCCTGAGGGGCCAAAATGCTCACTATACCCCTAGAAAAATTCCTTGAGGGGTGTAGATTCCAAAATGGGGTCACTTTTGGGGGGTTTCCACTGTTTTTGGTCCCTCCGGGGCGTTGCAAACCCGACATGGCACTGAAAACCAATCCAGCAAAATCTGCGCTCCAAAATCCAAAAGGCGCTCCCTCCCTCCTGAGCCTTGCTGTGGGTCCAAACATCAGTTTCCGACCACATATGGGGTATTGCCGTAATCGGGAGAAATTGCTTTACAAATTTTGGGGTGCCTTTTCTCCTTTATTCCTTGTAAAAATGAAAAAATTCTATGTTTCCACAGAAAAATAGGTGATTTTCATCTTCACAGACTAATTCCACTAAATTCTGCAAAAAAACTGTGGGGTCAATATGCTAACTGTACCCCTAGAAAAATGCCTTGAGGGGTGTAGTTTCCAAAATGGGGTCACTTTGGGGCGGTTTTGACTGTTTAGGTACCACAAGACCTCCTCAAACCTGACATGGTGCCTAAAATATATTCCTAAAAAAAGGAGGCCCCAAAATCCACTAGGTGCTCCTTTGCTTCTGAGGCCTGTGTTTCAGTCCATTAGGACACTAGGGCCACATGTTGGATATTTCTAAAATCTGAAGAATCTGGGCAATAAATATTGAGTTGTGTTTCCCTGGTAAAACCTTCTGTGTTACAGATTTATTTTTATTACAAATGAATTTCGGCAAAACAAATGAAATTCGTAAATTTCACCTCTACTTTGCCTTAATTCCTGTGAAACGCCTAAAGGGTTAAAATATTTTCTGAATGTGGTTTTGAATACCTTGAGGGGTACAGTTTTCAAAATGGGGTGATTTATGGGGACTTTCTAATATATAAGGCGCTCAAAGCCACTTCAGAACTGAACTGGTCCCTGAAAAAATAGCCTTTTGAAATTTTATTGAAAATATGAGAAATTGCTGCTAAAGTTCTAAGCCTCGTAACGTCCTAGAAAAATAAAAGTACGTGAAAAAAAATTATGCAAACATAAAGTAGACATATGGGGGATGTTAACTAGTAACTATTTTGTGTGGTATTACTATCTGTTTCACAAGCAAATACATTTAAATTTAGAAAAATACTAATTTTTGCAAATTTTTGCTAAAATTTGAAGTTTTTCACAAATAAATATTGAATTTATCGACCAAATTTTTTCACTAACATAAAGTACAATATGTCACGAGAAAACAATCTCAGAATCGCTTGGATAGGTAAAAGCATTCCGGAGTTATTACCACATAAAGTGACACATGTCAGATTTGAAAAAATCATCTGTGTCCACAAGGCCAAAACAGGCTGTGTCCTAAAGGGGTTAAGGGTCCATTCTGCATACCCTCTTTTTCATAATCTCCTACATATTTGTTGCTGTTCTACCAAATAATTATGGTCATTACTACAATTTCTCTTTGCTCTGTACATTTCTCCCACTGGGATTGATGAGATAGTTTGTCTGGGGTGACAATTTTTTGCATGCAAAATAGTGTTCCCTGAAATGGGCTTACGGTATGTTTTTGTATTAATTATTTCCCCTCCATATCTTTAGTTCCAAATTCAGGAACTGAATAGTGTCTTTTTTTAAAGTAGGTGAACTTCAGATTAAATTGATTATCATTGAGATAATTGATAAATCTGGGGACATCAGACGTGTTTCCTTCCCATATAAATAGCAGATCGTCTATATATCTTGCATACCAATTAATAGACCGTCCTAACGGATTATCTCTAGAAAAAATGGAAAGTTCCTCCCACCAGGCCATCACAAGGTTTGCCAGAGATGGGGAGAATTTGGCTCCCATTGATACTCCCTTTAGTTGTAAATAAAACGAACCATCGAACTGGAAGAAATTGTGTGTCATAAGGAACATTAGGACCTCAAGTATATATGCTTGTAACTCATGACTGTAGGTGCTGTGTCTGAAAAGGTGGTGTTCTAGTGCCCTATAAGCTACGTCGTGTGGGATGCTGGTATAAAGTGAGGTCACATCACAACTGAGCCATGTAAATTTTGTATCCCATTTCTTGTTGAAAAATGAGCGTAGAACATCCCTGGTGTCACATAAGTGGCCTGGGGTTCTCAGTGCAAGATGTTGTAATAAGGAGTCTAGCCATTCAGATAATTTTTCTGTCAGGGTTCCTATGCCTGACACTATGGGACGCATAGGTAGGGGGTTTATGCCTTTATGTGTTTTGGGCAATGCGTGCATAATTGGAATTATGAGACATTGGACCATAATGTATTCTGATTGTTTTTTTTGTTAATACACCACTACTTAGACCATCATTTTTCAATTTATTAAGCTTTTTTTGGAACATAAATGTTGTATTGCACGTTAGTTTTTTATATGTGTCTGTATCTGCTAGGAGTTTCATGATTTGGGTCTTATACATTTCCTTATCCAACACAGTAATACTGCCCCCTTTATCCGACATCTTAACCCCTTCCCGCTCCTGGACGTACTATTAGGTCATGGTAGCTGTATCGTTCACGCAATAACTAAACAGATATGTCTCAGGATACACGATGTTCTAGAGTTGAAATGGCTGCTCAGGTGTTTGGCAATTATGACACTCCGGAAGGAGGTAATCGTGCATTACAGGAAATGTTTCGTGATTTGGAGAAACTATCAGCACAGGAGGCTAAGATATGGTGGGACATGACGACTTTACGCAACTATATTGCAAGACAGATGATCCCAAGGGGTCTACGTCTAAGAAAAAGTCCTACATTTATCTATTCCGAAGAATTCAGCACACAATGGAATTCTATATTAACAGAATGTTCTATAAAATTAATGGAATTAATAACTAGACAAGAGGAGGTTAAATTAACAGAATTGGAAACTGCATTTCCGTTTTAAAAAAACAAATCAATGCTTCCTCCAGCTCACCCGACTTTACCACACGGGAACAACGTACTCTCTATACTTGGAAAAACTAAATAAATCTATTTCTGAAACCAAGAAAAATAAATTCCAACATGACATTAGGGGCTATGCAAACAAGGAGGTCTATGATTGGAACAAAAGAGACATAGTACGCAATAAAATCAAACCTATTTTGAAAAATCGCAGACAAAAAAGGAGATCCGGAAGTGGCCTGAACAGAGTCAGCTTTAGTTCCTCTGAACCTGACTTAATGGAAGGAACAAATGAAGGTTCAGACAGTGATAATTCTAGGAACCTATATTTTCAAGGATATCAATCAGATAGTAAGCATAACAAGTCAAAAAACGGGGAAGGTGGGGTGGTAGGAAGCATAATCCAAATAGATCAGGAACAAAACCGCCGCCTACGGAACCGCAGGAACCTATACCCAGCATAAATGTGATTAACCTCTCCTCATTCAAACTCACTCCAGCACAAGTTAAGGTTCTTTCTTTGGGTCTCAATTTTGCCCCTAATCGCAAGTTCGACACATTTAACACACTGTTGGATATTAATCGATTTGTGACAGTATAGAGGCATTTTCACAACTTATCCTCAATGACAACAGATTTCGAAGACTCCAACTTCAGAGAACCCAATACAAATACCTACGACCATAGATCTCTATTGTTCCAGGAATAGAGATGAGCGAACTTATCAAAAGTTCGGTTCGGCTAGTTCGCCGAATTTCACAAAAAAGTTCGGTTCGGACCGAACTAGTTCTGACCGAACCTGTCACTTCCGTGCGCCGAGCATGCTACTGTCCGGGGTGCTGATAGAGTTAATGGGCTGCACTAACTCTTTCAGCAACCTTCACAGTACATGCTCGGCGCGCGGAAAATACAATTTAAATGTAATAAAAAAATAAAAATTATACGTTCGTACTTACTTTCCTCCTGTCCGGCCTCCAGCGATGACGTTTCATCCCTTTCGCCGCTGCAGCCAATCACAGGCTGTAGTGGCGGTCACGCACGTCAGGATGACGCTTCATCCCACGTGACCGCCTCTGCAGCCAATCACAGGCTGCAGCGGCGACATGGATGAAACGTCATCGCTGGAGGCCGGACAGGAGGAAAGTAAGTATGAACGTATTATTATTTTATTTGGCATGTATGTATGTTGGCATGTATGTATGTATGTATGTTGGCATGTATGTATGTTGTCATGTATGTATGTATGCATATCTGTGCATGTATGTTGGCATGTATGTATATATGTGCATGTTTGTATGTATATTTGCATGTATATATTTGCATGTATGTTTGCATGTATGTATTTTTGCATGTATGTTGTCATGTATGTATGTATGTATGTTGTCATGTATGTATGTATGTATATATGTGCATGTGTGTATGTATATTTGTATGTATGTATGTATGTATGTTTGCATGAATGTATGTATGTATGTTTGCATGTATGTGTGTTTGCATGAATGTATGTTTGCATGTTTGTATGTATATTTGCATGTGTGTATATATATATGTATGTATGTTGTCATGTATGTATATATGTGCATGTATGTTGGCATGTATGTATATATGTGCATGTGTGTATGTATGTATATTTGCATGTATATATTTGCATGTATGTATGTTGTCATGTATGTATGTATATATGTGCATGTATGTTTGCATGTATGTTGGCATGTATGTATACATGTGCATGTTTGTATGTATATTTGCATGTATATATGTTTGCATGTGTGTATGTATGTTTGCATGTATGTATGTTTGCATGTATGTATGTTGTCATGTATGTTTGTATGTATGTTGTCATGTATGTATGTATGTATGTATGTATATATGTGCATGTATGTATGTTTGCATGTTTTTATTTTTGCATGTATGTTTGCATGTATGTTTATATATATGTGCATGTATGTAATTATGTTTGCATGTATTTATGTTTGCATGTATATTTGTGCATGCTTGTATATATGTATGTATGTATCTTTGCATGTTTGTTTGTATGTATGTATGTTTTCATGTGTGTGTGTATGCATGTATGTATGATAGTTTGCATGTATATATGTGTGTATGTTTGCATGTATGTATATTTGCATGTATATATGTGCATGCTTGTATGTATGTTTGTATATATGTATGTATGGCCATGTATGATACTGTCTGCTGGCGCCCTGTATCTAAGTCAACTTCGCGGCAGGCTTCTATACATGGTATAACAGTCAGTATCACACATTAAACTGAATCTAAGCCTACGACATGTTTTATTTAATTTTTTTTTTTCACAGGTTTGGTGTTTGGACTACGTCGGTTTCGAGGACTACTTAGATGACGTTTTTTTTTCTACAATAAAATGGTTAATGAGGGTTGTGTTGGGGGTGCTTTATTTCAATAAAATATTTTATCTATATCTTTGTCTTTTTCTTTTCAAATTTTATTACTACCACTTTAGTAATGGCCGCTGTCTGAGTGACAACATCCATTACTAAGGCGAGGCTTAGTGTTAGCCGGTGCAGAGGCTAACACTAACCACCATTATTACCTCGGTACCCACCACCACCAGGGGTGCCGGGAAGAGCCAGGTACGATCCAGTACCCGACCATCTGTTGTGATGGTCGGGCTCTGGGGCGGCCGCAGGCTAGTATTATGAGGCTGGGAAGGGCCAAAAACAGTGGACCTTCCCACCCTTGTAATGCTAGGCTGCTGCTGCTGTGTTGTATCTGGCTGGTTATAAAAGTGGGGGGGACCCCACGTCATTTTTTTAAATTATTTATTTAATTTTTTTTTTTTTTTAAAAGACATGGGGTTCCACCCAATTTATCATAACCAGCCACATACAACACAGTGTTATTAGCCTGGGAATGGACAAAACCAGTGGCCCTTCCCACCCATGTAATGCCAGACTGCTGCGGCCTTGTATATGGCTGGTTATTAAAAATGTGGGGGACCCAATGTCTATTGCTAAATTTGTTAAATTAAAAAAAAAAAACGACGTGGGGGTCCCCCCCATTTTTATAACCAGCCCGATACAACACAGCAGCAGCAGCCTAGCATTACAAGGGTGGGAAGGTCCACTGATTTTGGCCCTTCCCAGCCTCATAATACCAGCCTACGGCCGCCCCAGTACCCGACCATCACAACAGATGGTCGGGTACTGAATCGTACTAAGCTCTTCCCGGCACCCCTGGTGGTGGTGGGTACCGGGGTAATGGTGGTTAGTGCTAGCCTCTGCACCGGCTAACACTAAGTACCGCCTTAATAATGGACGCTGTCAATCAGCCAACTGCCATTATCTAGGCACTAATAAAGTTTAAAAAAAACCACAAAGACAATTCTTTTTTATTGAAATAAGAAATCCCCAACAAAACCCTCGTTAACCATTTTATTAAAATTTGAAAAAACGTAGATCTACGCAGTAGTCCAACGAATCGAAGATGTAGTCCAATCGGTACATCAAAATCTGCAACAACATAAAAAACAGTTATCAATGTGAACAATACCAATACTTCTACTCACCTACACACATATATACACGCACACACAAACAAACAACCATACACAGACACACACATATATACACAAACACAACAAGATATACACACACACACACACACACACATAAACAGACAAACACACACACATATACACAAACTCACACATATACAAACAAAAACACACATATCCAAACACACACACACACAGTTATACACACACATACACGAACACATATACACAAACACATATACAAACAAAAACACATACCCAAACACACATATACACAAACACATATACACAAACACACCCATATATACACACAAACACACACCCATATACACACATATACACAAACACACACATATACAAAAACACACACAAACATCTACACACAAACATATACACAAATACACCCATATATACACAAACATATACACAAACACATATACACAAACACACCCATATATACACACACACACACACACACACACACACACACACATATACACAAACACACATATAAAAACAAAAACAGACAAAGTCACATACCCAAACACACATATATACACAAACACACACATACACAAACACGGTTTCTTTTAAATGCTGCTGGGGAACCCGCTCGATCCACTATATAAGGCTGCGCTACAGTGCAGCATTTAAAAGAAACAGGATCCTGACCTGTCCATAGAGTTTAAGGCAGCACAGAGTATTTCAGGAGATGAGCGTGCAGATTCAGTGCTGCTGTGAACTCTGCTCTTACCATTACGCAGCTCTCAGTCTGTTACCTCTCCTCCACTCCTGTCCTCCAGAACACCTTCACATGATTGGCAAGTCACCACGTAATGGTAAGAGCAGAGTTCACAGCAGCACAGAGTATTTCAGGAGATGAGCGTGCAGATCTTGTGCGGGGTGGTGACTTGCCAATCATGTGAAGGTGTTATTGAGGACAGGAGTGGAGGAGAGGTAACAGACTGAGCTACGTAATGGTAAGAGCAGAGTTCACAGCAGCACTGAATCTGCACGCTCCTCTCCTGAAATACTCTGTGCTGCTGTGAACTCTGTTCTTACCATTACGTAGCTCAGTCTGTTACATCTCCTCCACTCCTGTCCTCTATAACACGTTCACATGATTGGCAAGTCACCACCACGCACAAGATCCGCACGCTCATCTCCTGAAATACTCTGTGCTGCTGTGAACTCTGCTCTTACCATTACGTGGTGACTTGCCAATCATGTGAAGGTGTGCTTGAGGACAGGAGTGGAGGAGAGGTAACAGACTGAGAGCTACGTAATGGTAAGAGCAGAGTTCACAGCAGCACTGAATCTGCACGCTCATCTCCTGAAATACTCTGTGCTGCCTTAAACTCTGTGGACAGGTCAGGATCCTGTTTCTTTTAAATGCTGCACTGTAGCGTAGCCTTATATAGTGGATCGAGCGGGTTCCCTAGCAGCATTTAAAAGAAACAGGATCCTGACCTGTCCACAGAGTTTAAGGCAGCACAGAGTATTTCAGGAGATGAGCACGGGCAGCCGTTCGTTTTTCCGAGCCGTGCTCCCATTATGCACACGACCGTAAAAACACCCGTTATTGCGGGTCGTAATTACGACCCGCAATAACGGGCTCATAGACTTCTGTTACCCACGGGTACCTTTCCGTTTTCTCACGGGAAGGTGCCCGTGCCGTTAAAAAAATAGAACATGTTCTATTTTTCTATTTTACGGGCCGTGCTGCTATAATTATAATGACAGCACGGTTCGCAAAAGCGGCCGGCTGCCCGTGGCCGGCCGGCCGTGCTCGTAGTTACGAGTCGTAATTACGAGCACGGCCCGTAAAATAAAAAAATAGAACATGTTCTATTTTTTTAACGGCACGGGCACCTTCCCGTGAGAAAACGGGAAGGTACCCGTGGCTAACAGAAGTCTATGGGCCCGCTATTTCGGGTCGTAATTACGACCCGTGATAACGGGTGTTTTTATGGTCGTGTGCATGAGGCCCCGTAATGACGGGTGGCTACATGTGTGCACCCGTCATTACGGCAGCGTTGCTAGGCGACGTCAGTAAGGGTATGTGCACACACACTAATTACGTCCGTAATTGACGGACGTATTTCGGCCGCAAGTACCTGACCGAACACACTGCAGGGAGCCGGGCTCCTAGCATCATACTAATGTACGATGCTAGGAGTCCCTGCCTCTCCGTGGAACTACTGTCCCGTACTGAAAACATGATTACAGTACGGGACAGTTGTCCTGCAGAGAGACAGGGACTCCTAGCATCGTACATAACTATGATGCTAGGAGCCCGGCTCCCTGCACTGTGTTCGGTCCGGTACTTGCGGCCGAAATACGTCCGTCAATTACGGACGTAATTAGTGTGTGTGCACATACCCTAAATAGTCACTGTCCAGGGTGCTGAAAGAGTTAACTGATCGGCAGTAACTGTTTCAGTACCCTGGACAGTGACTACCGATCACAGTACCTGTAAAAAAAAAGACGTTCATACTTACCGGGAACTCCCTGCTTCCTCCAGTCCGGTCTCCTGGCCGTTGCCTTGGTGACGCGTCCCTCTCGACATCCGGCCCGACATTCCTTGATGACGATGCAGCCCATGTGAGCGCTGCAGCCAATCACAGGCTGCCGCGGCCTCTGCAGCCAATCACAGGCTGCAGAGGCCTCTGCAGCCAATCACAGGCTGCCGCGTCAGAAAAGGTCGGACTGGAGGAAGAAGAGGGACTCGTCACCAAGACAACGACCGGGTACGTATGAAATGCTTTTTATTTTATTTTTAATCAGCAGCCTCTTTTCTCTATCAGTGATTGATAGAGACAAGTGGCTGCCGATTTGTATAATGTTTTTGACCGGGTTCGGTCAAAACGGGTTCGGCCGAACCCGGTGAAGTTCGGATTCGCTGCGAACCGAACTTTTCCGGAAGTTCAGACCGAAACCGGGTTCGGTTGTCCCGGTTCGCTCATCTCTATCCAGGAACATAGGATATTCCAATGCTTGGAAAGTTTGAATCCAGAACCCCCTATACGAAATATTAGTCTTTCTACAGACTTTGTTACAAAAAAAATAAATCCAAATTTCTATCCTATGGCATCTAGAACGGACTCTATGGACAGATTCCAATGGGCAATCGAAAAAGATCTTCAGCAATTATCCGAAAATTCTGAGTGCCGAAAAATGAATTTTATTATTTCTAAACAGTTGAATATGGCAAAAAAATTATTACAAAATAATAATGACATCATTATTAACCCCTTAAGGACGCAGCCTTGTTTTGACCTTAAGGCTCAGAGCCCAGTTTTTCAAATCGGACATATTTAACTTTATGTGGTAATAACGTCGGAATGCTTAAACCTATCCAAGCGATTCTGAGATTGTTTTCTCGTGATACATTGGGCTTTATGATAGTGGTAAAATTTGGACGATATATTCTGTGTTTTTTGGTGAAAAATTGCAAAAGTTAAAGAAAATTTATAAAAAACAGCATTTTTCAGAATTTAAATGCATCTGCTTGTAAAAAAGACGGTTATACCACCCAAAATAGTTACTAGTTCACATTTCCCATATGTCTAATTTAGATTGGCATCGTTTTTTTTAACATATTTTTATTTTTATTGGACGTTACAAGGCTTAGAACATAAACAGCCATTTCTCATATTTTTAAGAAAATTTCAAAAGCCTTTTTTTTAAGGTACCTGTTCAGTTCTGATGTGGCTTTGAGGGGCCTATGTATTAGAAACCCCCATAAAACACCCCATTTTGAAAACTAAACCCCTCAAAGTATTCAAAACAGCATTTAGAAAGTTTATTTAACCCTTCAGACATTTCACAGAAATTAAAGCAAAGTAGTGATGAAATTTGAAAATTTCATTTTTCTTGCTGAATTTCAATTAGATTCAATTTTTTTCTGTAACACAGAAGGTTTTACCAGAGAAACACTACTAAATATGTATTGTCCAGATTCTGCAGTTTTTAGAAATGTCCCACATGTGTCTCTAGTGCTCTCGTGGACTAAAACACAAGCCCCAGAAGCAAAGAAGGACCTAGTACATTTTAAGGCCTCTTTGCCAGGTTTGAAGAGGTGTTGAAGTGCCAAAACAGTAAGAATCCCCAAAAGTGACCCCATTTTGGAAACTACACACCTCAAGGAATTCATTTATGGTTGTTGTTACCATTTTTACCTCACAGTTTTTTCACAGCACCTATTTGAATTGGGCTGTGAAATGAAAAAAATGTCATTTGATCCAATAAGATGTCATTTTTTTATCACAATTTCTTATTTTCACAGGAAATAAAATGCCCCATTTTGTTGCCCAATTTCTCCTGAGTGCAGCAATACCCCATTTGTGGTGATAAACTTCCGTTTGGGCCCATGGGAGGGGTCAGAAGGAAAGGAGCGCTATTTATTCTTTGGAGTCCAGATTTTGCTGGATTGGTTTTCGGGTGCCATGTTGCATTTGCAGAGCCCCAGAGGTAACAAAGCAATGGAAACCCACCACAAGTGACCCCCATTTTGGAAACTACACTCCTCAAGGAATTAATTTATTGGTGTTGTGAACATTTTGACCCCATAGTTTTTTCACATAACTTATTTGAATTGGGCTGGGAATTCAAACAAAATAAATTTTTTCCAATAATATGTAGTTTTTGCTGAAAATTTCTTATTTTCACAAGAAATAAAATACCCCATTTTGTTGCCCAATTTGTCCTGAGTGTGGCAATGCAATTTGTGGTGATAAACTGACGTTTGGGCCCATGGGAGGGCTCAGAAGGAAAGGACCACCATTTGACCTACTGGGGATTTTCTGGTGAGAAGTCATGTATGCAGAAGCCCCTGAGGTACAGTTGAAACCCCCAAGAAGTGGGGGGAAACTACACCTCTTAACGCATTCATCTAGGGGTGTAGTGAGCATTTTGACCGGAGACATACACCCCATAAACTGTAATGTGGGTTCTCACGGGTATGGCAATACCCTCAATGTGGCTGTTATCAGCTGCCTGGGCACACAGCAGGGCTCAGAAGGGAAAGATGAGGGGGATAAGCTGTGCGGAGTGCATCAGGGTAAGTAAAACTGGGGTAGATTAAAAATCAAGGGATGTATGATACATTTTTAAGCACTCTTTCATACGGAGCCTTAGTTTTTCGGGACACGTGTCACATTGATATATTGTGTCCTCCCTTATCCCCCTCTTATAGCAGACTTTGTACCTCTTTTGACTTTTTCCTTTCTTGCCAGTTTGGGGAACTTCTTCTGGAAAGTGTTGCCCTGGTACGATGCGTGTCGTCCTGCTTCCAGAAGTACTGGGTGCCCCCCCTTCTTGGTCCCTAAAAATTAGTTTCTTGATAACCACCTCTTGAAATTCCAGGAAAGTTCCCGTTTGGCCAGCACATCTACATAGCACGTACACATTGTACAATGCCATCTGTATGATGTGCACGGCCAGCTTCTTATACAAGACCGCATGGCGCTGTAGGACTTCAGGACTTGATCTGACAAGTCCACCGCTCCCATGTACCTATTGCAGTCCAGGATGCAGTCTTGTTTGGGGGTCTCTGTACTGGTACCTCGTACAGGTACATGGGTACTGGTGTGGCATCTTTCTTGTCTTGTACTTGACACACAATATGTTGCTGCTAGATTGTGCCATGCGCTCACCCCTTCTGAGTGTTTGCCCAAGCAGAGTCTTAGGGAGGCCTCTCAGATTTCTTCTAGCAGTGCCGCATGCCACAGGACTTCTGGAAGCGAGGCAGTTGAAGAGTGGGACGATGGCATAAAAATTATCCAGGTAGAGGTGGTAACCCTGGTCCAGCAGTGGGTGCACCAAATCCCACACAATTTTTGCATTAACTCCCAGTAAGGGGGGGCATTCTGGGGGCTGAGCACTGGTGTCCTTCCCTTCATATATCCTATTTGTGTAGGTATACCCTGATGCACTCTCGCACAGCTTATACATCTTCACACCATACCTTGCCCTCTTACCCGGAAGGTACTCGCGGAATTGAAGCCTCCCTTTAAAATGTACCAAGGACTCATCAATAGAAATACACGTCTCGGTGGTGTATGCTTGGGTAAACCGGGCACTGAAACGGTCTAATAGGGGTCTCCGTTTATACAAAACGGTCTAATAGGAGTCATCTTGGAGTAGGCAATGCTTATTAGGAAAAGCGAAGTATTGCCTCATTTTTTTTTTTTTTTAGGTTCCAGTTCAGTTCTGAAGTTGCTTTGAGGGGCCTATATATTAGACACCCCTATGAAACACCCCATTTTAGAAACTAGTGAACAGCATTTAGAAAGTTTATGAACTCTTTAGGTGTTTCACAGGAATTTAGAGCAAAGTAGAGGTGAAATTTACATATTTATTTTTGTCAGAAAATCCTTTTTATACCATTTTTTTCTATAACACAAAAGGTTTTACCAGAGAAACGCAACTTAATACTTATTGCCCAGATTCTGCAGTTTTGAGAAATATCCAACATGTGGACGTAGTGTGGAAATGGACTGAAGCACCGGCCTCCGAAGCAGAGGAGCACCTAGAGGATTTTGAGGCCTCTTTTTTATTAGGCACCATGTCCGGTTTGAAGAGGTCTTGTGGTGCCAAAACAGTGGAAACCCCCAAAAGTGACCCCATTTTGGAAACTAGACCCCTTCAGGAATTCATTGTAGTTTTCTTGGGGTGCATGTGGCTTTATGATCAGTTTTTATTCTATTTTTAGGTGGCGAGGTGACTAAAAAACAGCAATTCTACTATTGTTTTTTATTCTATTTTTTTTTACAGCGTTCACCGTGCGCTATAAATGACATATTCACTTTATTCTGCGGGGCGATACGATTACGGCGATACCATATGTTTATAGTTTTTTTTATGTCTTATAACGTTTGCACAATAAAATAAGTTTTGTAAACAATCATTCACTTTTTGTGTTACCTTATTCTAAGAGGCAGAACTGTTTTATTTTTCCATCTAGAAAGCCGTGCGAGGACTTGTTTTTTGCGTAACGAACTGTAGTTTCAATCAGTACCGTTTTTAGGTACATGTGACTTTTTGATCTCTTTTTATTCCTTTTTGGGAGGTGAAGTGACCAAACAATTGTGATTGTAGTACGGTATATTATTATTTTCTTTTACGGCGTTCACCGTGCGGGATAAATAACAAAATAATTTTGTAGTTCAGGCTGTTACGGACGCGGCGATACCAATTATGTATAGATTATTTGTTTATTTATCTATTTTTATTAATAATAATAAAGGACTGATAAGGGAAAAAGGGGGATTTTTACATTTATTACTTTTAAAACTTTTATTTTCTTATTCTCCCCCTTCCTTTGCCGTATGGATACATCATGGAAAGCTAGTGCTTCCCTCATTTTGCCTTATCCATACAACACTTTCCCTGCAAAATTCCCCAAACAGTAAAGGTGCAGAGTGTGGACCAATAGGGGGATAAGAAACGACACCATTTATCAGTGTGACACTGGCCTGTGCAGAAAGGATTGCTTCACAGCAAAATATCTATGAATTATTTTTTATATTTTTTACCCCATTATTATACCACCTGACTATGCCCCTGATGTACTTTGCCCAGCTTACAAATGCCCCCACATTATAAATTGAAATACCAGTAATACTCCAAACAAAACTACTACCAAGCAAAATCCACGCTCCAAAAGCCAAATGGTGATCCCGCACCTCCGAATTCTACAGCGTGCCCAAGCAGCAGTTTACTTCCACATACCCGGGGGAACCCTTTTAACAATTTTTGGGGTGTGTGTCTCCAGTGGCACAAGCTGGGCACGACATATTTGCCACTGAAATGGCATATCTAGGGAAAAATTTAGATTTTTTTACTTTGCACCATCCGCAGCACAATCATTTATGGAAAAGACCTGTGGGGTGAAAATGCTCACTACACCCCTTAATAAATGCCTTGATGGGTGTAGTTTCCAAAAGGGGTCACTTCTCAGGGGATTCTTTTATTACTTCACATCAGAGCCCTGCAATTGTGAACCAATACTTTGTAAATCGCCAAATTAGGCCTCTATTTCGCATGGTACTCTTTCACTCCTGAGCCTGGTCGAATGTCCAGGCAAAAGATTAGGGCAACATGTAGGGTAATTTTAAAACCGGGAAGCACAGCATAATAATTAGAGAGCTGTTTTGCTATGGCGGCACAAGCTGGGCACCACATATTGGCATATCTATGGAAAAAAATAAAATTTTCACTCTGCAACATCGAGTGCACACTAATTCGTGCAAAACACCTGCGAGGTTAACATGCTCACTACACCCCACTTTGAGGGGTGTAGTTTCCAAAATGGGATCACTTCTGAGGGGTTTCCACTGTTTTATTCCCACAAGGGCTTTGCAAATGCTACATAGCGCCCAGAAACCAATCCAGCAAAATTTAAACTCCAAAAGGCAAATGCCGCTCCGTCCCTTCTGAGCCCTGCCTTGTGCCCAAACATCAGTTTATGACCACATATGGGGTTATGCCGTACTCGGGAGAAATTGCTTTACAAATGTTGGGGTTCTTTTTTTCCTTTATTTGCTGAGAAAATGAAAAATGTTAAACTAAAACTACATCTAATTGAAGAAAAGGGATAGTTGTTATTTTCACTGCCCAATTCTAATAAATTCTATGAGACACCTGTGGGGTTTAAATGCTCACTACACCACTAGATGAATTCCTCAAGGTGTGTAGCTTCCTAAATGGCGTCACTTTTTGGGTATTTTCACTGTTTTGGTCCTTCAGGGGCTTTGCAAATGTGACATGGCCGCCGCAAACCATTCCTGCAAAATTTGAGCTCCAAAAGCCAAATGGCACTCTTTACCTTCTAAGCCCTGCTGTGTGTCCAAACAGCAATTTATGACCACATGTGGGGTATTGTTTTACTCGGGAGAGATTGCTTTACAAATTTTGCAGTGCTTTTTCTTCTTTAGTCCTTGTGGAAATGAGAAAAAATTAGCTAAACCTACATTTTCTTTGAAAAAATATAGATTTTCATTTTCATGCCCTATTCCAATAATTTCTGCAAAAAACCTGTGCAGTCAAAGTGCTCACTATACCCCTACATAATTTCCTCAATAAATGTAGTTTCCAAAACGGGGTCACTTGTGGTGGGTTTCCACAGTTTTGTCCCCTCAGGGGCTTTGCAAATGCGACATGGCCTCCGCAAGCCATTCCTGCTAAATTTAAGCACCAAAAGCCAAATGGCGCTCTTTAAAAAGCTACAAAGAAGGCCCCAAAATCCACTAGGTGCTCCTTTGCTCCTTTGGGCACGGTGTAGGTTTCGGAGGGGAGGGATCGCCATTTGGCTTTTGGAGCGTGGATTTTGCTTGGTAGTAGTTTTGTTTGGAGTATTACTGGTATTTAAATTTATAACGTGGCGGCATATGTAAGCTGGGCAAAGTACATCAGGGGCATAGTCAGGTGGTATAATAATGGGGTAAAAAAAATAAAAAATAATTCATAGATATTTTGATGTGAAGCAATCCTTTCTGCACAGGCCAGTGTCGCACTGATAAATGATGCCATTTCTTATTATTGGTCCACACTCGACACTTTTACAGTTTGGGGAATTTTGCAGGGAAAGTGTTGTATGGATACGGCAAAATGCGGGAAGCACTAGCTTTGCATGATGTATCCATACGGCAAAGGAAGGGGGAAGGGGTTAAAACAGAAGGTACTTTAAACAATAATGATTAAGCAATTTTTTAAGTTTTCCCATTGTCGCATTCACAGAGTTACAACTTCTTATTTTTCCCTCAACATAGCTGTATAAGGACTTGTTTTTTTGCGGCACAAGTTATATTTTTAAATTGCAACATTTTGGGTACATATAATATATTGGTTAACTTTTGTTAATGTTTTTCGTGGGGTAATGGAAAAAAATCTGAAATTTTGCCATTCTTTTATGTGTCTTAACAGGTTCCCGACCGCTGGCCGTAAATATACGGCCAGCGGTCAGGGTCTCTAAAGTCCGGCGTATAGTATATATACGGCCGCACTTCAGAGACTGTGCAGGCGCGATCGCGTGCACACAGCTCTATGCCCTGGCTGTTGCTAACAGCCATGGGCACTGGGCAGAATGTCAGGGGTCAATCTTTTGGCCCCTGAACATGTGATCGCTGTGACAACCAATCACAGCGATCACATGCATTTCTGCATAGAAAACAGTGTGCACGCGATCGCGTGCACACAGCCCTGTGCCCTCGCTGTTACCAACAGCTCTGGGCACTGGGCAGAGTATCAGGGACCAATCTGATGGTCCCTGAACATGTGGTCGCTGTGACAACCAATCACAGCGATCACATGCATTCCTGCTTATAAAACAGTGTGCACGCGATCGCGTTCACACAGCCCTGTGCCCACGCTGTTACCAACAGCTCTGGGCACTGGGCAGAGTATCAGGGACCAATCTGATGGTCCCTGATCATGTGGTCGCTGTGAAAACCTATCACAGCGACCACATGTTCATCCACCCATGCCAGAGATTGGACGCCCACCAATTTGCAGGAATTAAAAAATTTTTTGGGGCTCACCCTAAATATGGGTATTGTCAAAAAGCCCTCCATTAGGTCTTACTGGTCAACAAGACCCGCCCAAGCCACCCCAGTATATTCTGCAGTAATGCCCAGGTCTCGTTATGAGACAATAATGAGGTTCCTCCACTTCAATGACAACGCACAGGCCCCCCCAAGTACCGATGCAAACCGGGATCGGTTGTTCAAAATAAGACCGCTAATAAATTCCCTGAATAATTTATTTCTGCAACTCTACACCCCTGAGCAGAATGTAAGTGTGGACGAATCCCCCCACAACTTTCATAGAAGACTTAGCTTTCGCCAATATCTACCTTCCAAAAGGGCAAGATATGGCGTTAAGCTCTACAAATTGTGTGAAAGCGGGTCAGGATATACCACCGCCTTCAGGATTTATGAAGGGCAGGACCGCACAATAAATGTTCCTGGATGCCCCCCTGATCTTTCCACCAGCAGTAAGATTGTGTGGGAGATAATGCAGCCTCTGCTTCACAAGGGGTACCACCTGTACTGTGATAATTTTTATTCGAGTGTGCCCCTGTTTAGGCATTTGCATGCTGCAAGGACTGGGGCATGTGGTACCATGCGCAAAAACAGAATTGGTTTTCCACAGCAATTAGTGGGGAAGCGCATGGTAAAGGGGGACTCCTGTGCTTATGCATCTGAAGAATTGCTGGCGGTCAAGTTCAGGGATCGCAAAGATGTGTATGTGCTAAGCACGATTCATACCGCAGGAACAGTGGCAGTGAGGGAAAGAGGGGCAACATCGGACAAGCACAAACCAGTGAGCGTGTCCGAATATAACAAGTACATGGGGGGGGTGGATTTAAGCGACCAGGTTTTACAGCCCTATTTAGTAAAACGCAAAACTAAAACCTGGTACAAAAAGGTGGCCATTTATCTGTTACAGGTGGCCATCCACAACTCATTTGTGCTCTACAAAAAAAACAGAGGCAGAGACACATACCTGGATTTCCAGGAAAAAATTATTGAAGGCCTCATTTTTTATGTTCAGGACACCCGAGAATGCCCCCAGTCTGAGGATGTCACGCGACTGACTGAAAGACTCTTCATCAGTCGGATTCCCCCAACACCAACCAGAAGCAACCCCCAGAAAAAGTGCCGCGTCTGCAGAAAAGACGGGCACCGCAAAGATTCCCGATATTTCTGTCCCTCATGTCCCTCACAACCAGGCCTGTGCATTGAGCCATGTTTTAAAAAATACCACACTGTTCTGCATTATTAGATTTTAGTTAATTTGTTGAAAATATATTTGCCCTACATTACGTTTTTATTTTTCCCCTGATTTTACTCCAAGGGTGAGGGAGGGAATGGGTGGGGGGTGGATGTCATGTTTGATGTTTTCTAAAGTTCATCTGCTGGAGAGCTCCATTTGCATTAACCTGCAATTTCTTATTTTAGAAAACCCCAAAAAATAAATTCCCATTATACCCCTAGATGAATATTTTGAGATTTCTGCTTCAAGAGCAGATATTTTGGAAGTGTTATAGAAACTCTGTTGAGTTTTGTAAAACCAGCTTTGAAAAAAAGCGATTTGTGAAATAATCTTCTTCTATCCTCCGCCCTCCTACATCTCTATGTGATAAATAAGGCCACATATTTGGTATCCCCGTGCACGGGAGAAGTGGCAGAATGTGAACGGAGATTAATTTTGACCGTGGTCTATACCGTGTGTGAAAAATGCTGGTATAAACTGACGCATTTGCTAAAAAATTGCTAATTTTATTTTGATCCATCTTATTCAAGAAACTTTCAGAAGAAAACTGGACTGTCTAAAAATATGATAAACCCCTTGAAGGAAACCTTGTGGGGTCTACTTGTGTGAATGAAGTCATTTATGGGGTATTTCTAATGTTTCAGCAGCATTAGGCCCCCCAGAAAACAGTATGCGGCTCTAAAATCAAATGCAAAATTCCTGGACCGAAAAGGCCAAAAAGCCTCCTTTTATGCCAAGCCCTGGCACATGCCCGCACAGCGAATAAGGCACACATATTTGGTATCCCCATGCACGGGAGAAGTGGAAGAACGTGAAAGGAGATGAATTTTGGCCGTGGTCTATACCGTGTGTGAAAAATACTAGCCTAAACTGACGCATTTGCTAAAAAAGTGCTGATTTTAGTTTGTTCCATCTTATTCAAGAAACTTTCAGAAGAAAACTGGACTTGCTAAAAATATGATAAACCCCTTGAAGGAAACCTTGTGGGGTCTACTTGTGTGAATGAAGTCATTTATGGGGTGTTTCTAATGTTTCAGCAGCATTAGGCCCCCCAGAAAACAGTATGCGGCTCTAAAATCAAATGCAAAATTCCTGGACCGAAAAGGCCAAAAAGCCTCCTTTTATGCCAAGCCCTGGCACATGCCCGCACAGCGAATAAGGCACACATGTTTGGTATCCCCATGCACGGGAGAAGTGGAAGAACGTGAAAGGAGATGAATTTTGGCAGTGGTCTATACCGTGTGTGAAAAATACTAGCCTAAACTGACGCAATTGCTAAAAAAGTGCTGATTTTATTTTGTTCCATCTTATTCAAGAAACTTTCAGAAGAAAACTGGACTTGCTAAAAATATGATAAACCCCTTGAAGGAAACCTTGTGGGGTCTACTTGTGTGAATGAAGTAATTTATGGGGTGTTTCTAATGTTTCAGCAGCATTACGCCCCCCAGAAAACAGTATGCGGCTATAAAATCAAATGCAAGATTCCTGGACCGAAAAGGCCAAAAAGCCTCCTTTTATGCCAAGCCCTGGCACATGCCCGCACAGTGAATAAGGCACACATATTTGGTATCCCCATGCACGGGAGAAGTGGAAGAATGTGAAAGGAGATGAATTTTGTCCGTGGACTATACCGTGTGTGAAAAATACTAGCCTAAACTGACGCATTTGCTAAAAAAGTGCTGATTTTATTTTGTTCCATCTTATTCAAGAAACTTTCAGAAGAAAACTGGACTTGCTAAAAATATGATAAACCCCTTGAAGGAAACCTTGTGGGGTCTAATTGTGTGAATGAAGTCATTTATGGGGTGTTTTTAATGTTTCAGCAGCATTAGGCCCCCCAGAAAACAGTATACGGCTATAAAATCAAATGCAAAATTCCTGGACCGAAAAGGCCAAAAAGCCTCCTTTTATGCCAAGCCCTGGCACATGCCCGCACAGCGAATAAGGCACACATATTTGGTATCCCCATGCACGGGAGAAGTGGAAGAACGTGAAAGGAGATGAATTTTGTCCGTGGTCTATACCGTGTGTGAAAAATGCTAGCATAAACCGACGCAATTGTTAAATTCTTGCATTTTTTTCCAATTTTGCCCACTTTAGAGAAAAAAAAAAAAATGATATATACTGACAAATGCCACTAAAACAAAGCCCTATCTGTCCTTTAAAAAGAGTGTAAAATTCAAAGATGAACTTTATTCACCTGCAGAGTTATAGTCATCTAAAGAAGCGCATAGCAAAATTGTGACATTTGCTCTGGTCATTTAGCTGTAAAACAGCCTGGTCCTTAACCGGTTAAATTTACACTGTTTACCGTTTGGTATAAATAACATAATAACTTGATTCAGCAGGTCGTTATGATTGCGGTGATACTAAATGTATATAGTTTTTTTCATGTTTTACTACTTTTACACCGTAAAATCTCTTTTTTTTTTTACCACATTTTCAGAGCCATGGCTTTTTTATTTTTCTACTGACATAACTGTATGAGGGCTTGTTTTTTATGGGACGAGTTGGATCTTTTAATAGAACCATTTATACTTACATATAGTTTATTGATTAACTATTATTAACTTTTGGGAGGGGGAATGGAGAAAAAATAGCAATTCCACATTTATTTTTTGCATTTTAAATCAACACCGTTCACCGTGTGATGAAAATAACATCTTATTTTTTTTCTATGGATCGATACGATTACGGAGATATCAAATATGTATAGGTTTTTTCATGTTCTACTGCTTTTGCATAATAAAACCACTTTTAATAGAAAATAATTAGCTTTTGCATTGTTGTGTTCAAAGAGTCATATAACTTTTACATTTTTCTGTCAATGCAACCGTATGCAGGCTGGGATATAGTTTTGATTAGTATAATTTTGGGGTACATGGGACTTATTAATTAACTTTTATCACATTTTTTGGGCATGGGGAATAAAATTAAAGAAATTTTGCATTTTCACTTATGTCGTCCACCATGTGGTTTAAATAACGTGTTAACTTTATTGTTCGGTTTTTCGATTAGGGCCATACGATATAGGTGATTTTTTTGTTCATTTTTTTACACTTTGACAAAATAAAACTATTGTTTTTATGCAAAAATTGATTTCTTTTTTATTTACTGTGCAGTTTTTAAATAAATATTATTTGACATTAAAGTTTTTTTCCACAAAACACATGTATATTCTATCCACGGGATAGAGAATACATGTGTGATCGCTGGGGTCCGACCGTCGGGACACAGAGAACGGGGGGTGTCTAGGAGCTGATTACTTATGTGTGGACTAACATGATTTCTGTACTAGGGTGACTTGTCACTTATGTAGCCTTGAGATCATGTCAACTCATAAGTCATAGGAAAAAGGCTGGAAAAAAATTCATATGGCTACTAGACATAGACAGACAGACACACTCATACAAATTGTCACACTCACACTTCAAACTCAGTACAGCTCAGGAGCCTGAAGACAATAGAAGTGCCGCACGGCCAACGGGGGTTGAGAAAGTGGGAGGCGTAGACAAATACTGTCTCTGAGTTTGACGGCCGGGCAGCGCTAGCTCTGCACAGAACGTCATGACGCTGGAGTGGCCAGCGTCAGGACGTTGTGTGCGCCAGGGCCGCCTGCCGTTCACAATGCTCTGTCACTGGCCAGGACATTGTGTGAGAAAATCTATACACACAATAAATGTAAAAGCAGAGGAGGGATGGGCGGGCCAGGCAACCCACTATGTCTTATATACGAGCGGCCCACCAGTCCCAATAATGTCAATGGCCAATCCGCCTTTGGAGGAGTGGCAATTTTGTTCCCTTAGGGTATATTTACACATAGCGGTTGAGGTGCAGTTAAAAAAAATCACACACGTTTTTTTACGATTTGTTGTGGTTTTGTGATTGGCCACAGTTTTCATAGGTAAAACATGTCAATTAAATGTGTTTCACCCAGAAAAAACATTTGGCGACCATTTAACGCATCGCAAAACTGCGAAGCGTTAAATGCAAAATTCTCAAATGTGGTTATCAATCCACACCTCAACTGCTACGTGTGAATATACCCTAAGGCTTTATGTAATCGTTTACAGATGGATATTGCGTGTCAGAGACACGCAGGATTCGCTCTCACTGAACCCGTCAGATCCACGGGACTGACGGATTCAGTGAATAGCACTAGACACAGCTGCTCTGTATAGAGAATACAGAGCAGCTGTATCTCAAAAAGTAAAAATAATTTTTAATAAAAAGTGCTTGTAAATTTACATCAATCACACTAATACACTTTTTTATGAAAAAATGACAATTTGCCTTGCAAAGGTGTACATAGCCTTTAATATAACATCTGGCTGCCCTATAAAAACGCCATGAAAAATACATCAAAACGCTGTGTGTGGGATCAGCCTCAGGAAAATTAAGTTGCAATTTTCCTGTAACTCATAGACCAGCTGGTGTCGTTTTGGAGCACTAGCTTAGATGCTATGTATCGGGGGAAATTCTGTGTCGGTAGTGGGGGTCTATAAATCCATTGTGTATCCTAGAATTTGCAAATGCCATATATCCGGAGGAAAAAGGTTATAATGTAATAAGTGCAAGGGGGCCCTTATTATTAAACTATATGGGGCCCAAAATGTTATCATGGCAGCCCACACTCAATTTGTTAGAACAGGCTCAATATTCGTATAATCTAAAGAAATGCATTAACCCCTTAATGACCGGGCCATTTTGCACGTTAATGACCAAGGATAATTTTTTGTTTTTTCACGGTCGCATTCCAAGTGTCGTAACTTTTTTTTATTCCGTCGACAAAGCCGTATAAGGGCTTGTTTTTTGCGGGACGAGTTGTATTTTGTAATTGTACCATTTTTAGATGCTTATAATATATTGATTAACTTTTATTGACTTTATTTTAGGAGAGAATTGAAAATAAGCAGCTATTCCAGCATTGATTTTCACGTTATAAATTTACGCCGTTTACTATGCAGCGTAAATAACATGTTAACTTTATTCTATGGGTTGGCACGATTACGGGGATACCAAATATGTAAAGGTTTTATATGTTTTCCTACGTTTGCACAATAAAAACCCTTTTAGAAAAAAATTACTTGTTTTTCCATCGCCGCGTTCCAAGAGCCGTAACGTTTTTATTTTTCCGTCGATGTGGCCGTATGTGGGCTTGATTTTTGCGGGCCAATGTGTAGTTTTCATTAGTCCTATTTTGGGGTACATAGGACTTATAGATTAACTTTTATTTTATTTTTTATGGGGGGAATGGGAGAAAAGAGAGAATTTTGCCGTAGTTTTTTGAGTTTTCTTTGGACGCCGTTCATCCGGCGGTTTAATTAATGTGTTCATTTTATTGGTCAAGTTGTTACGATCGCGGGGATACCATATATGTGTATGTGTGATTTGTTTTGACAGTTTTACTAAATAAAACCACTTTTTGGGCCAAAAAAGTAGTTTTATTTGACTTTGACTGTAATTTATTTTATTTTTTTTCACGAACTTTATTTAACTGATTGTCATTTTTTTTTTTTTTTAAGTCCCATCAGGACACTTCACTATGCGATGTGCCGATCGCATATATAATGCTTTGGTATACTTAGTATAACGAAGCATTATTGCCTGTCCGTGTAAAACTGACAGGCAACCTATTAGGTCATGCCTCTGGCATCGCCTAACAGGCAGATGCTGAAGGCAGACCTGGGGGTCTTTGTTAGACCTCCGGCTGTCATGGAAACCCGACGGCAACCCGCGATTTTTTTGCGGGGGCGCCGATCGGGTGACAGAGGGAGCTCCCTCCCTCTATCAAACACATTAAATGCCGCTGTCACTATTGACAGCGGCATTTAATGGGTTAAACTGCCGGAATCGGCACGCGCTTCGATTCCGGCAGTTGCAGCAGGAGCCAGGCTGTGTATAACGCTGTCAGTACCCGCGCGATCACAGGACGGATATATCCGTCCTCCTGCGCGAACTAGCAGCTGCTGAGGACGGATATATCCGTCCTTCGGCATTAAGGAGTTAATTGAAGGGGTTTTTGTGTTTTTGTTTTGATAAATCTTGTGCAGAAAATACATATCATAGACTTATTACTGATTCTTGACTATTCCACCACTGATGTTTTGTAGGGTACCGTGATGCTTTTTTTATTTATTATCTGGTGCCATGTCTGTCGTTCATAGCAATGTCAAATCACGCTATGATAATGTGACAACGTTATGGACGATAAACTATGACACCAGTTATAAAAACAAACAAAAACAAAATAAGCATCGAAGGGACCCAGGAAACCATCAGTGGTGGACCTGCCGAGAATCAGCAATGTAAGTGTAACTCTGACAACGTTTCTTATGTTTTTATTTCCTGCTAATACAAGCTTTTTGAAACTAAACAGAAAACCTCCTAAATTACAGAATAGCCGGCTAGTCCACATTACCATGCGTGACCTGCCACTCACCTCTTCTGCTGCCACAGTGGGATTTGCAATGGGCTGCAAAGTGTTCTCCGTTTACTGTGTGCCAATTCTGTGAGGAAAGAGGTGAGAAGCCATGACCAAAATGTATGTATGTGTAAAGTGCATGTACGTACGTACGTACGTACGTAGGAGGGACTACCACGGTTGGAACACAATGAACAGGACACACCTTCTTTTGGGCAACTTCTTTACTGCAGAAATAACAATAAATTCTTCTTTATGGAGCAGACAGGAAACCTGAGGTTGAGGACTTCGATCCCGCTGGAAGTCCTCCGGAGAGAGGTTGTGCCTGACCCCACGTTGCCGGCTTGGCTAAGGATACGCCGCTGTCAATCACGGCGGGAGCTACCCACTACTGACAGCCTATCCTAGGGTAAGAGTAACACTCTCGGCCCACGGATTGCGTCGTGGGAATCAGCGACTAACGTACCTACTAGCACCGTCACGGGTCCTTGCGGAGCTATCCGCTACCTTTCATGACAACCCTCTCTCTCCTCAGTCGGTATTCCACACGGTGGACCCCCTAGGACGCAACTGAACTGGCGGGCTGACGCTAAGGTTTACACGAAATCCAGCTAATAGTCCAACAAGGTCCCGTCAACCCGACCGTTCCTTCTGTCTGCTCCTGTCCCAACAAGATTCATAAACAACAGTTCCAAGCAAGTATTACATGCGGTGCTTTACTCATAACAGTTTCATGCAAGGGGTACATGCGGTGCTTTACTCATAACAGTTCCATGCAAGGGTTACATGCGGTGCTTTACTCATAACAGTTCCATGCAAGGGTTACATGCGGTGCTTTACTCATAACAGTTCCATGCAAGGGTTACATGCGGTGCTTTACTCATAACAGTTCCATGCAAGGGTTACATGCGGTGCTTTACTCTAAAGGACGCACAGAGGCACTGGCGCGGTAAATGAGATTGCAAGTCCTCCTGCCTTTGGGCCTAGCTCAGGATGAGTTGTTGTCCCTTCTGGGAGTAGTCTTTTGTGCTTACGGTGGTGGTAGTTAGAGAGGGACGTCACAGACTAGGACAAGGGCCTGTTCTTTGTGGCGGGACTCTAGCTCTGGGTCAGGGGTCTTAAACTCTGAGCACGGTACCTGTGGCTGTTGGCACACTCCTTGTGCTTCAGCCGATCCTCTGTCCTTCTCCAGGATTTGCACAGGACAAGTCTGCAGAGGGGAGCCACTTGCTGTCAGGCTCCTGCTTCTTCTCTCTCCCGGCGGCCTTTCTTTCTCTCCTTCACTTTCCCTGCTCTTTCTCTCCTTCTGACTCCGGTCCCCTACAGTCCTGTTCCTGCTTCTTCCCCTCTCTCTCCGCTCTCTCCCTTTTCCTCTTTGTCGCCACACTCGGCTCCGCCCCTCTCCCTTGCCACGCTTCCCCTCCTCCTCGGTCTCGCCGCGCGAGAGTTCGCCCTACTTGCCGTTGGGCGCAGGCGTCATGGCTCTCGGCAGTGCGGCCGTTGCCATGACGCCCGAGACGCTACTTCGCCCTGCGCTGCAGCCACTTCAGCCGCCCGACAGCCCGTGTCCCTGCGCTGTCCTCCGGAGAGGGGTAAGCAGGGATGCACCCTTACACGTACGTTGTAGGTGTATATTATCTGTAATTGCATTTAGGATGTTAGTGTGTCTGCTTGTATTACGTAGTGACAATATATGTCTGCATTGTGTCAGTATAATTTGTGATTTGTTCGGTTGTATTTTTTATGCACCTTTTAAATTATTCTAGCTCTGTTTTTATACCATCTTTTAACCATGGCTGGATTTAAAGCTCATTTACTCCTGCTGCCTTTATACGGACAAAGCAATTTTTGGCCATGGGACCGGTGTTATGGCCAAAGTCGCCGCGTAGCCAAAGCCTAGTACTATAATATATATCTATTTATATGAGAGATGATAGATAGATAGATAGATAGATAGATAGATAGATAGATAGATAGATAGATAGATAGATAGATAGATAGATAGATAGATGGATGGATGGATGGATGGATGGATAGATAGATAGATAGATAGATAGATAGATAGATAGATAGATAGATAGATAGATAGATAGATAGATAGATAGATAGATAGATAGATAGATAGATAATTATATCTTTATATAGATAAAATTATATATTAATTATATATAAATTATATATCTAAAGCGATATACACAAAGATCGCTATGGAACCAGCTTTGGAAAATTTGCTCTCCAAAAGCCAGTTTGTGCACCATTCCCTGTAAGCTCTGCCTTGCGCCCAACGTGTGTGAAATGCACACATATTTGGTATCGTTTGCCAAATATGTATTCAGGTGTGTTTGGCCAGTGGAATGCACCAGATGGCAAAAAAGGTCACCTGAATTCACATATTTGCAAAAAAAAGCCTGTTTTAATTTTTTACATCAAAGTCAACGAATTGTCAGGAAAAAAAACAGAGGGCTAAAATCTTTTATATGTCACTAAACTAATACATTGGGGGTCTAATTTCCTCAAAAGAGTAATTTTATCGGGGTGTTCACAGTGTTTTGGAATATCACAACGTCTGTAATGGTCGTATGGTGTCAGCTGTGGAAAATTTGCTCTCCAAAAGCCAGTTTGCGCACCATTCATTGTAAGCTCTGCCTTGCGCCCAGCATTAAAGAAATGCGCGCATATTTGGTATCGCTGAAGTTGGCAGCAGTTGCCAAATATATATTCAGGTGTGTATACCCAGTGGCATGCACCAGATATATAAAAAAAATCATCTATAATCACATATTCACATTTTATTTCAATGTATTTTCCTTTTTTACCTTTACATTTTTTAAAAATTGAAATATACTTCATTTTTTTACACAATACGAAAGCCCAACATGTTCTGAGAAAAACAAGACCAAATACATGTAGGTTGGAAGAGTAATAGAACGTTTTACTTTCAAATTGCCACATGGCTAAGGCCTTATTCACACGAACGTGTTTAACGTCCGTGATACGCACGTGAAAATCACGCGCGTCGCACGGACCTATGTAGTCAATGGGGCTGTTCAGACAGTCCGTGATTTTCACGCAGCGTATGTCCGCTGCGTAAAACTCACGACATGTCCTATACTTGGCCGTTTTTCGTGCATCACCCACCCATTGAAGTCAATGGGTGCGTGAAAATCGCGCATGGCACACGGAAGCACTTCCGTGTGTCGCACGTGATTCGCGCAACAGTAAATAAAGAAATGAAGGAAAAAATAAAAGCACCTCCTTCATTTCTTTTTCTAAACATCAAAACCGCATGTCATAAGGATGGCATATGCGTGAAAATCACGCAGCCACGCAGCAAACACTGATGACACACGGAACTGCAACGCTCAAAAAACGCAGTGTTTTTTGTGTGTGCGCAAAACGCACATGTTCATGTGAATAAGGCCTAAAACTTGAAAAAGGGCCTGATCAGGAGGATGGGGGGGGGGTAAACCCTCTGGTCAGGAAGTGGTTAATGTGACTGTTAGGGGGTTATATATATTTTTGTAAATATTGTTTTCTGTCTGTCATAGAGATCAAAATGCAACAAATTTTTTAAGTACCATGCTCCTTTTAATACATTTGGCGCAGATCTCGCCAACTATCCCCTCCACTTTGACTGGTGTAAAATACGCCCTTATTAGTAAACGTGGGTCATTGACTTTATTATTCTTTATTACATGTAACCTGGATAATGTTGGGGCTTGCCAACAAGATGGTGCCCTGTAGCTCAGTACACATTGTGACATCATAAGATGACATCAGTATAATTCTACCATTCCATCCTGTGGTCATGTGCTGCCATGTATCTGAATAAACATTATGACATCACAAGCTTCCATTATAATAATACTATCATGTATAACCGGAGCTCACTGCTCAGATCAGAAGATGAAGACAAAGACCAAGGGCAGAATACAGGTACCTCTATCATCATCATCTTCTGAAGTCATGGGGTGGGATTTATTAAGACTGGCATTTCATACGCCAAGTTTGATCTGAACTATGTCGATATGAAATGCGCCAAATTTATTAAGAGGAAAAACGTAGACACCATAATGGAACCCAATGGACCCCCATTACAAGTCATGCCAGGTGCCATTGCAAATGTGAGCAGAGCCTTATTTATCACTTGCCTCCATTTCATTACTTGTAGCACGACACAGTAGTATAGAAGATATATGTATAATATAGTAGGGAGCATTGCTGCCCTATAGTGCCCCACCAAGGGCTTTAAAAGGATTTATTTCATATTAACAATATACAGATATTTATTCAATTAGTAAATTAATTCCCTTATTGAATAACGAACGGGCTGTATGTTATTAATATGTAATAATACCAGTCATATATGATAGAATCTGTATGATCAGCACATAAATAAATTATATAATATATTATAAAGTGTGTATGATAAATTGTGCAAACCCATAGCAACCAATATGAATCCAGCACGGTTTTAGATTGCTATGGGAAACACACACTTTTTTCCGGCACTCATTTATAGGGAGATTCCCCAGAAGTAGTGCAATGGAAAAAAGTGGACATGTTACCTACAGAAACCAATCAGGATGCTGCTTTCAAATTCCAAGAGGCTGCGAGAAAATAAGAGCTAATTAGTTGCCATGGCACCCAAACACTTTTCTCTTGCACTTCCCATGACCTATGTAGAGATGCTCCTGTTACAGCAGTAAATATGTATATTTTATTATCATCATCACCATTATCATTATCAATAACTCCTTCTACGACTACGTCTATTGGCGTCGCTGTAGATGAGGCTATTGAGCGCTCGTGTGACCGCTCATCCTCTAAGCCGGAGCTGTAACTTACAGCTCCTGATCTCAGAGGAGCCTCCTGAACACAGCTGGGATTGGAAAACATTCGGATCCCAGCTGTTTAACCCTTTGATCGCCTTTGTTCGTGACCGCGGCATGATCAAAGGGCATTCCCCCCCTCCTTGATCGCATCACCTTGATTTCGGTGATGCCATCAAACACCGGGGAATCCCTCTGCAGTCAGCCCTGGGGACCAACAAAGGACCCCACAGCTGTCTGTTCCGTTTGCCTGCTGTTCGGGCACACATGTGCTGCCCGATCAGCAACCTGTGTCATAGTGACACAGCGTAATGTATTAGCATACAGGAGTATGCTAATACATAATAAGTAAAAAATAAAGTTATAAATAATATTATCCCTTTATGGGATTTTAAAAAAAAAGTTAAAAAAATATAAATATATAAAAAAAGTCCCAAAAAGGGGTCATTATTTTGCATAAAATATATTTTATTGCCCCCACATTCCATAAAAACAAAAAAACTACACATATTAGGTATCTACACGACCGTAATAACCTGACAAATTAATTTAACAGGTTTAGCGTGAAACGTGATAAAAAATAAACAAGAAAAACCATCCCGAGAATCCCTTTTTCCTATATTCACACCCGCCGAGAATCGCTATTTCCTATATTCACACCGTAGAAAAATATATTTTTTACCCCCAAACTGCGTGGATAAAAAATACTATTTCTCTCCCATAAAACAAGGCCTCATACAGCCACGTCAATGAAAAAATAAAAAAAACAAAAAAACATAAAAAAGTTATGGCTGCTGAAAGGCAGAGAGGCAAAAACAGAAAAATGTATCTGTTCACTGCCAATATTGGCCTTGAGGACAGAACAATTTTTTTATTTTTCCCTCTTTGTATCCCGACGCTCATAACTCTTTTTTTTTTTGTACGACGTAGTTGTATGAGACTCTGTTTTTTGCGGGACGAGTTGTACTTTATGTAGGTAACATTTTTTGGTACAAATACATTATCGTTTAATTTATATAAATTTTTATTTTGGCGAAAATGCAGAAAGAAAGCAGTTCCGCAGCAGTTTTAATATTTATTTTTTTTACACCATACACCGATCATCATAAATAATGTTATACATTTGTTGTACAGGTTGTACTGGCATAGATCTATATGCTAGTACATTAGCCTGTGTACTGATTGTACACAGGCAGTTGTTAGGACATACCTCAGTATGCCCTAACAACAGGAAATATGTTCAGACAGCCCTGGGGTCCTTCAATAGACCCTGGGCTGTCTGGCCATACAAGTTGTGGGCTTTGATCGTGTCACAGTTATCTTCTATGAAGCGATCAAAGTGCAGTCCCCTCTCCTTGAACGTCGCGATCCGAGAATGCTCGTCTTAATGCGCCAAGTACTTGCCGCTCAGGACGAGCATTCTCGTCCTGTGTCGGCAACCAGTTAAGGTCTATTAAGGCCCAGTCATTAAGGGGTTAATATGGTTGTTGTTATTATTATTATTATAACATACTGGGCTTAATGCGGGCAATAAGGGGGTGGAGTTTTCCACAGCAACCAGAGCATTCATGTCCTACATTGCACTGAAAATATGAAAATGTAATCTGATTGGTTGCTACAGGCAACACAACCATTTTGTTTCTAATGGGCCCTAGTGTGACATTACGATGCATCTGGGGGTGATTTTTCATGGTTTGTCTTGTTTACAGGTCGGCTCCGATCATCATATTTGGATATTTGCAGAAGATTCAAACAAGAATATGTTAAGCTGAGCTTCCCTGAAAGTCCATTATACGTAGCCACCGGCGCAGAAGGAGGAGCCCACACTTTGTTTCCTTTATCAACATTAGGTAGAATAACACTTTAACACCCCACATACAAATATATTAAAACTGACAGACTACCCCATTAATACAGATCCCAAACCAAATTAACCCTAACTACGGACCCCCCATACCAGACTATCCTCTTAAAATAGACCGCAAAGAACAGTCCTCCTAAATAAAGACCCCCAAACCAGACACCCCTAAATGAAGACCCAAAACAAGACCATCCTCCTAATACAAACTGCAGACAAGACTACCCATAAATATAGAGCCCAGAACATACTACTCCTAATTACAGACCCCGGGTCAGACTATCCCTCTAATACAAACTTTAGACAAGACTAACCCTAGACCCTAGACCAGACTACTTCTTAATACAGACCTCAGACGAGACTACCCTTAATTACAGAACCGACTACTCTCAGATAAACAGACCGCAGACCAGACTCTCCCTAAACAAAGGCCAATGACTATACTCCCCTTAAATAAAGACCCCAAATCAGACTCCTCCAATTTCCGATGCTCTGGCCCATTCATAGTTTAAAGCCCATAACATCACTGTCCATATATGAACAGTGACATCAGAACCATCCTTGAACCTCTTGACATCACTGTTCATATATGGAGCAGCTTCTGTGTCAACGCCCGTGGTTAATCAGTCTGCATCTGCTCCTAGGTCTGATAGAGTGACTCGATCTGCTACCACTCAGGCTGGTAGGCTGAGGAGTGGGAGAACCTATCACAGCCTGGCCAGACTGAGCTAGCTCCCACCCTCGATCTATTTATACCTTCATTTCCTGCTCTTCCTTTGCCTGTGATTCTGTCTTGTTTCCTGGCTTTGCTGTTCCTGCTAGTACTATTGACCTCTGCTTCAAATTGACCCTGGCTTTACTGACTACGCTCCTGCTCTGCGTTTGGTACCTTGTACACTCCTGGTTTGACTCTGCTCATTCACTACTCTTGTTGCTCACGGTGTTGCCAAGGGCAACTGCCCCTTTCCCTTAGCTTCTGTGTACCCTTGTCTGTTTGTCAGTCGTGCACTTATTGAGCGTAGGGACCGTCGCCCAGTTGTACGCCATCGCCTAGGACGGGCCGTGCAAGTAGGCAGGGACTGAGTGGCGGGTAGATTAGGGCTCACATGTCTGTCTCCCTACCCCGACATTACATAATCACAGGCCCGTATACCTTTTCTACCCTGGTTCCTACACAACTATGGACCCGCTTGAGACCTTGGCTCAGCAAATGCAGGGTCTCTCCCTACAGGTCCAAGCCTTGACTCAGAGGTGCAACCAGCCTGATGCTAACCAGATAGTGCCCTCCACCTCAACTCTTGAACCCCACCTCAAGTTGCCTGACCGGTTCTCAGGGCACCGGAAGACATTTTTCTCCTTTCGGGAGAGTTGTAGGCTCTATTTCCGATTAAGACCCCACTCCTCAGGTTCTGAGAGCCAGCGAGTGGGTATAATTATGTCCCCATTCCAGGACGGCCCCCAAGAATGGGCCTTCTCCTTGGCTCCTGACGCCCCTGAACTTTCCTCTGTTGACCTTTTTTTTCTGCTCTCGGGCTCATCTATGACGAGACTGACAAGACTGACTTTGCCGAGAGTCAGCTGGTGACCTTACGTCAGGGTAAGAGACCCGTTGAGGAGTACTGTTCTGACTTTAGGAAGTGGTGCGTAGCTTCTCGGTGGAATGACGCTTCCTTGAGGTGCCAGTTTAGATTGGGTCTGTCGAACGCCCTGAAAGACCTATTAGTTGGCTATCCCTCTTCTGACTCTCTAGATCAGGTTATGGCTTTAGCGGTACGTCTTGACCAACGTCTCAGGGAACGACGACTTGAACGTTTTTGTGCCTTCTCCTCTGGCTCCCCCATGATGGCTCCCGAGGTTTCGTTGCTTCGTTCTTCCACGGAATCTCGGATGAACCAATGCAACTCGGGGCCTCCGTGTCTCCCCAACAATGTAGAGAGCTCCGCAGGAAGAATGGTCTCTGCTTCTACTGTGGGGATGACAAGCATCAAGTGAACAACTGTCCTAGGCGTAAGAATAAGCAGCCGGAAAACTTCCGCGCCTAAGTGACGATCGGGGAGGTCGCTTCGGCGTACAGGTATTTCCCGTAAATATGAAACCTAATAAGATCTTGCTTCCCTTTCAGGTCACTTTTGAGGGTAGGTCTGCCACCGGCAGTGCCTTCGTGGTTTCAGGGTCTTCTGCTAATCTTATGTCTGTGGAATTTGCTATGTTTCTAGCTATGCCATTGATTGATTTGCCTAAACATGTCCCGGTAGTGGGTATCAACTCCACTCCACTTGCTAATGGTTATTTTACGCAGCATACCCCTGTTTTTTAACTCATTGTTGGCTCCATTCATTTGGAGCAGTGCTCTGTACTGGTGATGCAGGGATTATCGTCCGATTTGGTTTTAGGCCTTCCCTGGTTGCAGATGCATAATTCCACGTTTAACTGGAATACTGGGGATTTTACCAAATGGGGTAATGAATGCATGACGTCCTGTTTTTCTGTTAATTTTATTTCTCTCTCTGAGGAGGTGAAAACTCTACCTGAGTTTATTCAGGAGTTCGCTGATGTTTTTTCTAAAAAGGCCTCCGAACTGTTACCTCCTCATAGAGAATATGATTGCGCAATCGATTTGGTACCAGGAGCTAAGCTCCCTAAGGGTAGGATTTTTAATCTCTCTTGTCCCGAACGTGAGGCCTTGAGAGAATATATCCAGGAAAGCCTGGCCAAGGGTTACATTCGCCCCTCTACTTCTCCGATAGGTGCTGGTTTCTTCTTCGTAGGGAAGAAGGATGGTAGTCTTAGGCCGTGCATCGATTACCGAAACTTCAATAAGGTCACTGTAAGGAACCAGTATCCCCTTCCTTTGATTCCTGATCTCTTCAATCAGGTTCAGGGGGCCCAATGGTTCGCTAAGTTTGATCTTCGGGGGGGCTTATAACCTTATCCGAATCAGAGAAGGGGATGAGTGGAAGACTGCGTTTAACATGCCCGAAGGTCATTTCGAATACCTCGTCATGCCCTTTGGGTTGTGTAATGCTCCCGCGGTCTTCCAGAATTTCATAAATGAGATTTTAAGAGTCTACCTGGGGGTATTTCTTGTAGTGTACTTTGATGACATACTTGTGTTTTCCAAGGACTGGTCCTCCCACATTGAGCATGTCAGGAAGGTGCTCCAGGCCCTTCGGGAAAACAAACTCTGCTAAATCCGAAAAATGTGTGTTTGGGGTGCAGGAGATACCATTTTTGGGTCAAATCCTCACTCCTAATGAATTCCGCATAGACCCTGCCAAGGTTCAGGCTGTGGCTGAATGGGTCCAACCTGCTTCCTGGGGTTTGCTAATTATTACAGGAGATTTATTGCTAACTTCTCGGTCATCGCTAAGCCTCTTACGGATCTTACTTGCAAAGGTGCTGATCTCCTCCACTGGCCTCCGGAGGCGCTCCAGGCATTTGAGATCCTTAAGAAGTGATTTATATCTGCCCCAGTGCTGATTCAGCCTAACGAAGTGGAGTAATTCATCGTGGAGGTTGACGCCTCCGAGGTGGGAGTGGGTGCTGTCTTGTCCCAGGGTACCAGGTCCCTCACCCATCTCCGTCCATGTGCCTAGTTCTCCAGGAAGTTCTCGCCCACTGAGAGTAACTATGACGTGGGCAACCGCAAACTCTTAGCCATTAAATGGGCATTTGAAGAGTGGCGCCACTTCTTGGAGGGGGCTAGGCACCAGGTAACGGTCCTTACCGACCACAAGAATCTGGTCTTCCTAGAATCTGCCCGGAGGCTAAACCCGAGACAAGCTCGATGGGCGTTGTTTTTTACTAGATTCAACTTTGTGGTCACCTATAGGGCTGGGTCTAGAAATATTACAGCTGATGCACTGTCGAGTAGCTTCATGGCCAGCCCTCCTTCGGAGGAAGATCCTGCTTGTGTTTTGCCCCCAGGTATAATCATATCCTCTGTTGATTCTGACTAAGTCTCCGAAATTGTGGCTGATCAAGGTTCAGCTCCCGGGAACCTTCCTGAGAACAAGCTGTTTGTTCCCCTGCAATTCCGGCTAAGGGTACTCAGGGAAAATAATGACTCTGCACTATCTGGCCATCCAGGCATCCTGGGTACCAAGCACCTCATTGCTAGAAACTATTGGTGGCCTGGGTTGCCTAAAGACGTTAAGGCCTACGTCGCCGCTTGTGAAATTTGTTCTAGGTCCAAGACTCCCAGGTCTTTGCCCATTCCCCAGAGACCTTGGACCCATATCTCCATGGATTTTATCATCGATCTGCCTCCATCTCAAGGCAAGTCGGTGGTGTGGGTTGTAGTAGACCACTTCAGTAAGATGTGCCACTTTGTGCCCCTCAAGAAACTACCCAATGCCAAGACGTTAGCTACCTTGTTTGTCAAACACATCCTGTGTCTCCATGGGGGTTCCTGTCAATATTGTTTCTGACAGAGGGGTACAATTTGTTTCATTGTTTTGGAGAGCTTTCTGTAAAAAGTTGGAGATTGATCTGTCCTTCTACTCAACCTTCCATCCTGAAACTAATGGCCAAACTGAGAGGACTAATCAGTCTCTAGAACAATATTTAAGGTGTTTTATCTCCGACTGTCAATATGATTGGGTCTCCTTCATTCCCCTCGCCAAATTTTCCCTTAATAACCGGGTCAGTAACTCGTCAGGGGTCTCCCCCTTTTTCTGTAATTTTGGGTTTAATCAACGGTTCTCCTCCGTTTCACCTGGTGGTTCCAACAATCCCAAGGTAGATGTCGTTCATCGGGAACTGTGCACAGTCTGGGCCCAGGTTCAGAAGAACCTAGAGGCGTCCCAGAGCATACAAAAGACTCAGGCAGATAGAAGAAGACGTTCTGCTAACCCCTTGTTTGTGGTAGGGGATCTGGTGTGGCTGTCTTCAAAAAATTTGCGTCTTAAAGTTCCGTCCAAAATGTTTTCATTTTCTCCCCGGTATATAGGGCCCCGTACAAGTCATTGAGGTCCTTAACCCTGTCTCCTTCCGGCTGGAGTTACCCACTTCTTTTCAAATACACGACGTGTTTCATGCCTCCCTCCTGAAACGCTGCTCCCCCTCCTTGGCTACCTCGGGGAAACCTCCGGTCCCTGTTCTCACCCCTGAAGGGGTAGAATTCGAGGTGGCCAAGATTGTGGACAGCAGGATGGTCCAAGGCTCCCTCCAGAACCTGGGCCATTGGAGAGGATACGGGCCTGAGGAGAGGACTTGGGTACCCGCCCGGGATGTTTACGCTGGGGTATTGCTCAGGAGCTTCCATCTTCGGTTCCCCAATAAGCCAGGTACACCTAGGAAGGGTCCAGTGGCCCCTCATAAAAGGGGGGTACTGTAAAGGATCTGCCAGACACAGCTTCTGTGTCGACGCCCGTGGTTAATCAGTCTGCATCTGCTCCTAGATCTGATCTAGATCTTTTCCATAAATGAATGTGCTGCGTATGGTGCACAGTAAAAATGTACAATTTTCCCCAGATATGCCAATTCAGTGGCAAATATGTCAAGCCCAGCTTATGTCACTGGAGAGACACACCCTAAAAATTGTTAAAAGGGTTCTCCTGGATATGGTGGTGCCATATATGTGGAAGCAAACAGCTTTTTGGGCACACTGTATGGCTCCGATGGGTTCAGCCAGGAGGCGATGCCTTTTCATTCTCCCGACACGGTAAAGTTAATGTGGGAGTAAGTGAGAGCACAGCGTTATTTTGCGAGATCACGCTGTGCTGTGAGTATAGCTGAACATGAATGAAGAGAAGTGTATGGCGCTGATTGATCAGCGTCATACACTTCTCTTTACTACGCCCACTTGGTCAAGAGTAAAAAAACGCCCACTTGGGCATTAAAAACAAATTAGCATAACACTTAAAATGCTCATAACTTTGTCAAAAATAAGCGTGTTTTTTTAAAATAAAAACACATTACTTATCTACATTAAAGCGCCTATTAGATTAGGTAGAAGATAGGGCAGTTAGAAACTGATGACAGAGCCTATTTTTTTTTTTTAAATCAGTTCTTTTTAATTGAAGTTTCAAGATTAAACAATACAAAACATAACATACAAACCCTTTCCCTAACCCTCCCCCAGGCACCATCTGATATTACAGAAATAAAAGACATATGTGGTGAGACATATTCCAAACATCGAATAAACAATTCACCTGATAGCAAGTACAATACAGATGTAAAACAGACATAGGACTCTCTTAATCCCCCACCTCTCATCCCTTCCAGTATAGAAATTTAATCGACATCCAATACAGAAGGCTTCACCCAGAAAAAGTCCAAGGGCACAGTTTATGATACAGCTTCCGATACACATAACCATGATCCCCATATGGAATAAAAAATGTTAAGCGCTTTACACTTTACGTACACAGCTTTTTCCTAAACAATCATTTTATTCACTTTAGCAATGAATTCACTCCTAGTCGGCGGGGCGCCTTGTATCCAGTGTAATGCAATAAGTTTTCTAGCTATGTATAGCTGTCTTGCAATAGCAAGCCGCTCCTGGACAGAAGTCTGAATATGCGTAACACACCCCAAAATGCACTCCATAGGAGTCCCCTGAAGCGTAAGCCCATAAGCATCCTGATTCAGCTTCAGCACGTCTGACCAATATGAAGTTAAATGTGGACATGACCACAACATATGCAGATGATCCGCCCCATCTTCCGAGCATCTGGGACAAGTAGAGTCACCCCGTACACCAATGTTGAAAATAAATTTAGGAGTCTTATATACTCTATGGATAATGTATTATAGAGAGAGGTGCCCAGCCTCACTAAGAGAAATATTCGGAACTGCTTCCATGATATCTGACCATTGTTCTTCAGAGATGGGACCCATATCCCGCTCCCATTTTCGAGAAGCAATCAAGGGGTACTTATCCAAAAATTTACTAAGCAACAGCTGATAAATGTTCGAGATAACCCCCGAAGTACCACTCCCAGTATGTAAGACAGCCAGCACCCCATCTGTATGTACATTCAAATCTACAACCTTCTTTTGGGCATCATATTCATGTCTTATCTGTAGATATTGGTAAAAGGAATTTCGAGGCAACCCAAATTCCTCCTGAAGCTGTTGATAAGTTTTAAATATATCATCCTGGAACAAACTGTGATACACGGGATATGCCCCTCGATTGCCAAACCTCAAATCCTTCAAGAGAGAAGAACTCCTGAAGTGCCCTATTGCCCCATGTAGGCGCAAAAGCTGTGCATACCCCTATATCTCTAATGGACCGGACCTTATCCCAAACTTTACGCATTAGCGCATATGTGGGCATATTCCTACCCGACAGCAGAGAATGACCCGCTTCCAAAACTGTCAATAAAGCGGATGAACCAAAGTGTAACTGCAAAATCGCACTATTAGATCCACTCGGTATAATTTCCCCCCACCCCTTAAAATGCTGGTATTGGAAAGCAAAGAAGTATAACCAAGGATTGGGTAGGGCCAGGCCGCCGTCATGCTTTGCACATTGTAGAATTTCCAATTTAAGTCTGGGGTGATCCTTACGCCATATTAGATCTCTAAAAAGTGCATTAACATAATAAAAGTCGCGTAAAGGAATCCATACAGGGGAGTTATGCAAAATGTACAATAATTGTGGCATTAGGATCATCTTGATAAGATTAACCCTACCTGCAACCGACAAATATAACTTACACCAAGCCGATATTTTCATTTTGAATCAGACCAAGAGGGGTTGCAGATTAAGGGCAATATAATCAGAAGGAGAAGCCGAAACCACTATCCACAAATATTTAAAGTGTTCAACACACCCCACAGACACATCATGAACCCTATTTATTTTAAAACCAGACAATGCACCAAAATTCTCAATTAGGGATATTGTTTCTGCCAGTGATCTACCTACATCCCCAAATAGAGAAGCATGTCGTCTGCATAAAGCTCCACTTTTTCCTGCACAGAGCCATATGAAAATCCCTTAATATCATCGGACAAACGTATGTGCGCTGCTAGGGGCTCCACTGCCACAGCAAACAGGAGGGGCGATAATGGGCATCCCTGTCTAGTTCCTCTTTCAAGAGCAAACCGAACAGATAATCCACCATTTGCCCTTATTCGAGCTGTAGGACAAGAATACAAGACCGTGATCCATGATATAAAGGACGATCCGAAACCCATAGCCTCCTAGGAGCACCAAAGATATTGCCACTCCACGCTATCAAAAGCTTTAGCAGCGTCCAATGAAAGAATAGCTCTTTCCCCTACATTATCCGCCTTCAGCTGAAGATTTCAAAATAAGCGTCTCAAATTCATAGCTGTGGACCTAGCAGGCATAAAGCCGGTCTGATCCGGGTGTATAATGGTAGAAATCACTTTATTCAACCTCAGAGCTAAGGCCTTTGCCAGAATCTTGACATCAGTTGTCAGTAACGAAATCGGTCGGTAAGAATCATCTAATTGAGGACCACAATAATGGCCTCTTGCATAGAAGCCGGCAAAGAGCCATGTGCTAGTGAATGGTGAAACACTTCTAATAATTTGGGTAAAAGCACCTCAGAGTATTTTTTATAAATTTCAACTGGCAACCCATCCGCCCCAGGCGCCTTATCATTAGCCATCTGTTTGACCGCTTCTTCCAATTCCTCCTGGCCTCCCCTGACAGTTTAGAGAGTTGTGCTTTGGCTAAGAATGAGCAAATATCATTTGTGGATGAATGCACCTTAGAGGCATAAAGATCAGAATAAAATTCCCCCAAAACCTCCAAGACCTCTGAGGTCTCCGTAACCATAGTGCCCCTCACCGTTTTTAAAGCAGCTATATGCGACACCCCTTGTGTGTCTTTGCCAGCATATGCCCAGCCTTCTCTCCTTCTTCAAAATAATTCTGTGCATAAAACTGCCGTTTTCTACCCGCTACTGCTAAAACATATAAGTTTAATGCGTCTTGCGCATTTCATAAACTTGTTTGATGTACCACAGGTGGGTTTGAAATAAATGCCGCCTCTGACCTACGCATTTCTTCATGTAATCTCTTATCCTCCGCCCTAGTTGCCGTTTTGTGCCTGCTAATTGCTTGCATAAACAAGCCTCTCAAATACGCCTTCATTGCATCCCAAACACAAAGAACAGAAGAGCCACAATTAATTTTAAAGTAATCCTCTATTCTCCGGGCAATGAATCCTTGCCCATCAATCAAAGACAGCCAGAAGGGATTCAGCTTCCACATTCGCGGGCCATGGGAACCCTGATTATTAACATCAACCGTGACCCTAAGGGGAGAGTGGTCAGATAACGTTCTAGAGAGATACTCCACCTGACTAACTAAGGGCAACATACACTCATTCCCCAAGGCCAAATCTATTCTGGATAGAGAAGAGTAAGTGGATGAACAGCATTAGAACTTCCTTTCGCGAGGGTGTTTTAATCTCCATATATCCAATAATCCCAGTTCTTGTATCATTGTATCAAACGGGGTCTGGGCCTCCCCGTCACTCCTGTCCTCATCTCTACATTTATCCCAGTTAGAGTCAAGAATATTATTAAAATCCCCCAGGAGAAGCAAAGGTATCCCAGGTTTATCCGCCACAAAGGACATGGCCTTCAGTAATACTCTATTAGAAAAAGGAGGAGGTATGTATATAGATATTATTATAAACACTTTTGAGTATATGGTACATAACACCCAGATATATCGACCTTCTGCATCCACCTCCATGTCTAAGCAATTAAATGGAATTTGTTTGTGAACTAATAAACTAACTCCCCTAGAATATACTGAGAACGTGGAGTGACAGCTAAAGCCCACCCATCTCCTCTGTAGCTGCTGTAATCTGTCATCTATCAAATGTGTCTCTTGTAGACACACAATCACTGGCTGGTGCTTGCTAATATACTGAAAAATGGCCTGACGCTTCGTGGCATCAGCCATACCCCGAATATTCCAACTAATAAAGCTAACTGAATTAGCCATATTCAAAATAGGATACAATATTTAGCCTGTCATATCTCATCTTTAAGCAAGGATGTACGTCTCTTTTACACTCACATATAATCCAAGTATGTGCCAACTTTAACCCTAGAACCCCCCCCCCCCCCCAAAAAAAAACCACATATAAACATAGTAAACCTCTCTCTACGAGAGAGTGGGCGTTGAAATTCCTACTAGTGCAATGTACAGAACCACAGAAAGATTGTGTAGAGCATACCACCATTCTGTCAAAACATATATCCTGCATTTCAACATAACAATATACTTGCTAGTCATAAAGCCCATAAGTGCTGCCTGAGTAACCAATAAATAGCAATAAGTTTGGTCATATACTCATTACTTTACGTAACATTAATCAGAGTGCAAGTCCCAGAATACATGACCTGGAAGATAAAACATATGAGCCATATTTCAGGGCGTCTTGACTCACAGTTGCCTCTCATGTCCATCAAGCCACTGTATGGCCATGTGCGGATTTTCAAAAAAATTAGTTCCTCCTAGAGCTGCAACACGCAACTTCACTGGGTATAGCATAGAATACGCCACCTGCAAATTTCTCAGTCGTTTCTTGACATCTTGAAAACGCGCTCTTTTACGCTGAACTTCCGCTGAGTATTCCGGGAAGATGGAGACTTTCCCGCCATTTATAGCCAAATCCGGACATTCCCGCGCTTTTCGTAGAATGATATCCCGATCTCTTTATAGTGCAGTAATTTAGCAAATATAGGCCTCGGAGGGTGCACAGGTGGTAAAGGGCGAGTCGGCACACAATGAGCCCGTTCAATTGCAAATAATGGGGTGAAGGTGTCTTCCCCAAAAGATGTGCGTAACCATTTCTCCATATATTCTGTGCAATTCAAGCCTTCTGATTTTTCCGGTATTCCAATCAGTCTGACATTATTACGACGTAACCTATTTTCTAGGTCGTCCGTTTTGTTAAACAAAGCCACAATATCATGAGTCGACTTTTTAGAGTCTTTCATGGTAGTAAACATATTATCTTCCAGGTCTGTGACCCGTCCCTCCACTTCACCAAGTCGCTCGTTAACCTTTTGCATATCATGCCTGATAATGGCAATATCTTCCTTCATGACACCCACCTTCACATTCAAAGTAGACAGCGTAGACTTGCAGCAATTGATAGCCAAAAAGACATCTCGTAGTGTGGGCTCAGCTCCCGCCATTAATTGCTGTGCAGGAAGCGGCTCCCCCCTCGACACGCCAGCTGGCTCATCAGAAGCCCGGGAGGCCATGACACTCGCTGATTCCCCATCTGAGGTGTTGGAATCGGAAATATGCAGTTCCACATTGCTCCTCACCCTAGACTCATCGGCAGTACGGGCAAAGCGCTCCAACCTGTCCCCAATCGTGACCACCGGCTCCACATGTTGCTCAGCCAGCAATTCCTCCGCGGCGCCATCTTGTGAGTCCCGCTCGACGGGCCTCTGAGAGAATCTTGCCTTGCTTCTGGTCATATCTGTACACCTCCAACCCGCAACCACCGCAGCAAGCGAGGATCTCAGGTAATACAGCAGTTCAGGTAAGTATATGTCACCTCAGGCAAAGTAGTCGGATACTTTTCAGGAGTTCTGGCAGGAGATCAGAAACTTGCGACTCTCTACATGCTCAGCAAGGCACGCCTCTCGACAGAGCCTCTTTAAGTTTTGTCTTAAGCAGGTAAAACACATGCTCGAACGGGTTGGGATCTGGTGATTGACTTGGCCATTGCAGAATAATCTACTTCTTTGCCTTAATAGACACCTGGGTTACTTTCGCATTATGTTTTGGGTCATTGTCCATCTGTACTGTGAAGCGGCGTCCAATCAACCTTGCTGCATTTGGTTGAATCTGAGCAGAAAGTATATCCCTGAACACTTCAGAATTCATCCGGCTGCTTCTGTCTTCAGTCACATCATCAATAAACACTAGTGACCCAGTGCCTTTGGCAGTCATGCATGCCCATGCCATCACACTGCCTCCACCATGTTTTACAGAGGATGTGGTGTGCTTTGGATCATGAGCCGTTCCAAGCCTTCTCCATACTTCCTCCCATCATTCTGGTACAGGTTGATCTTAGTTTTATCTGTCCAAAGAATTCTATTCCAGAACTGGGCTGGCTTTTTTAGATGTCGTTTGGCAAAGTCTAATCTGGCCTTTTTATTTTTGAGGCTGATTAATGGTTTACTCCTTGTGGTGAACCCTCTGTATTTGCTCTCATAATGTCTTTTCTTCGTGGTAGACTTAGATAGCTACACCTACTTCCAGGAGAGTGTTCTTCACTTGGGTAGATGTTGTGAAGGGTTTTTTCTTCACCATGGAAAGGATTCTGCGATCATCCACCACTGTTGTCTTCCGTGGACGTCCAGGCTTTTTGGATTTTATGAGATTTCCAGTGCACCCTTTTTTTTTCAAGAATGTACCAAACTGTGGATTTAGCTACTCCTAACATTTATGCTATCTCTCTGATGGATTTCTTCATTTTTCTCCGCCTAACGATGGTCTGTTTCACTTGCATTGAGAGCTCCTTTGACCTCGTGTTGTGGGTTCTCAGCAACAGCTTCCAAATCCACATCTCACACCTGGAATCAACTCCAGAGCTTTTACGTGCTTAATTGATGATGGATTAATGAGGGAATAGCACATGCAGGCCATTAAATAGCTTTTGAGTTAATTGTCCAATTACTTTTGGTCCCTTGAAAAAGAGGCAGCTACATATTAAATAGCTGTAATTCCTAAACCCCTCCTCAAATTAGGATGTGAATACACTCAAATTAAAGCTGAGAGTCTGCACTTTAAGCCCATATTGATTATATAACTGTATATTCAATATGTTTTGGTAAACAGCTAAAATGCCAAAACTTATGTCACTGTCCAAATAATTCTGAACCTAACTGTAACTATGATCACCTCACTATGGGCTATCCTAGGGGCTTGCTATGGGGATGCAGGGTATGTGCCCCGTGCACAACTAGGTGGTAGGGAAGGAGGGGTGCCGCATAGCAGCTATCCCGCTGCTGATAGGCTCCCTGTATGTCGGACACTTGCAGCAGCAATCCGCGTTAGGAGGAGCCAGGAGTTCATGCGGCGGCATACTGACTGGGGTCTGTGACCATCCTGAGTGGTAGCAGATCGAGTCACTCTATCAGACCTAGGAGCAGATGCAGACTGATTAACCACTGGCGTCGACACAGAAGCTGTGTCTGGCAGATCCTTTACTGTACCCCCCCTTTTATGAGGGGTCACTGGACCCTTCCTAGGTGGACCTGGCTTATTGGAGAACCGAAGGTGGAACCTCCTGAGCAATACCCCAGCGTGAACATCCCGGGCGGGTACCTAAGTCCTCTCCTCAGGCCCGTATCCTCTCCAATGGACCAAGTACTGGAGGGAGCCTTGGACCATCCTGCTGTCCACAATCTTGGCCACCTCGAATTCTACTCCTTCAGGGGTGAGAACAGGGACCAGAGGTTTCCTCGAGGTAACCAAGGACGGGGAGCAGCGTTTCAGGAGGGAGGCATGAAACACGTCGTGTATTTGAAAAGACGGGGGTAACTCCAGCCGGAAGGAGACAGGGTTAAGGACCTCAATGACCTTGTACGGCCCTATAAATTGGGGAGCAAATTTTTGGACGGAACTTTAAGACGCAAATGTTTTTGAAGACAGCCACACCAGATCCCCGACCACAAACAAGGGGTTAGCAGAACGTCTTCTATCTGCCTGAGTCTTTTGTATGCTCTGGGACGCCTCTAGGTTCTTCTGAACCTGGGCCCAGACTGTGCACAGTTCCCGATGAACGACATCTACCTCGGGATTGTTGGAACCACCAGGTGAAACGGAGGAGAACCGTGGATTAAACCCAAAATTACAGAAAAAGGGGGAGACCCCTGACGAGTTACTGACCCGGTTATTAAGGGATAATTCGGCGAGGGGAATGAAGGAGACCCAATCATATTGACAGTCAGAGATAAAACACCTTAAATATTGTTCTAGAGACTGATTAGTCCTCTCAGTTTGGCCATTAGTTTCAGGATGGAAGGCCGAGGAGAAGGACAGATCAATCTCCAACTTTTTACAGAAAGCTCTCCAAAACAATGAAACAAATTATATCCCTCTGTCAGAAACAATATTGACAGGAACCCCATGGAGACGCAGGATGTGTTTGACAATCAAGGTAGCTAACGTCTTGGCATTGGGTAGTTTCTTGAGGGGCACAAAGTGGCACATCTTACTAAAGCGGTCTACTACAACCCACACCACCGACTTGCCTTGAGATGGAGGCAGATAGTTGATAAAATCCATGGAGATATGGGTCCAAGCTCTCTGGGGAATGGGCAAAGAACATAGTAAGCCCGCTGGTCGGGACCTGGGAGTCTTGGACCTAGCACAAATTTTACATGCGGCGACGTAGGCCTTAACGTCTTTAGGCAACCCAGGCCACCAATAGTTTCTAGCAATGAGGTGCTTGGTACCCAGGATGCCTGGATGGCCAGATCGTGCAGAGTCATGATTTTCCCTGAGTACCCTTAGCCGGAATTGCAGGGGAACAAACAGCTTGTTCTCAGGAAGGTTCCCGGGAGCTGAACCTTGATGAGCCGCAATTTCGGAGACTAAGTCAGAATCAACAGAGGATATTATTATACCTGGGGGCAAAACACAAGCAGGATCTTCCTCCGAAGGAGGGCTGGCCATGAAGCTACGCAACAGTGCATCAGCTTTAATATTTTTAGACCCAGCCCTATAGGTGACCATAAAGTTGAATCTAGTAAAAAAACAACGGCCATCGAGCTTGTCTCGGGTTTAGCCTCCGGGCAGATTCTAGGAAGACCAGATTCTTGTGGTCGGTAAGGACCGTTACCTGGTGCCTAGCCCCCTCCAAGAAGTGGCGCCACTCTTCAAATGCCCATTTAATGGCTAAGAGTTTGCGGTTGCCCACGTCATAGTTACTCTCAGTGGGCGAGAACTTCCTGGAGAACTAGGCACATGGACGGAGATGGGTGAGGGACCTGATACCCTGGGACAAGACAGCATCCACTCCCACCTCGGAGGCGTCAACCTCCACGATGAATGACTCCACTTGGTTAGGCTGAATTAGCACTGGGGCAGAGATAAAGCACTTCTTAAGGATCTCAAAAGCCTGGACCGCCTCCGGAGGCCAGTGGAGGAGATCAGCACCTTTGAGAGTAAGATCCGTAAGAGGCTTAGCGATGACAGAGAAGTTAGCAATAAATCTCCTGTAATAATTAGAAAACCCCAGGAAGCACTGTAACGCCTTCAGGGAGGCAGGTTGGACCCATTCAGCCACAGCCTGAACCTTGGCAGGGTCCATGCGGAATTCATTAGGAGTGAGGATTTGACCCAAAAATGGTATCTCCTGCACCCCAAACACACATTTTTCGTATTTAGCAAAGAGTTTGTTTTCCCGTAGGGCCTGGAGCACCTTCCAGACATGATCAATGTGGGAGGACCAGTCCTTGGAAAACACAAGTATGTCATCAAGGTACACTACAAGAAATACCCCCAGGTAGTCTCTTAAAATCTCATTTATGAAATTCTGGAAGACCGCGGGAGCATTACACAACCCAAAGGGCATGACAAGGTATTCAAAATGACCTTTGGGCGTGTTAAACGCAGTCTTCCACTCATCCCCTTCTCTGACTCGGATAAGGTTATAAGCCCCCCGAAGATCAAACTTAGAGAACCATTGGGCCCCCTGAACCTGATTGAAGAGATCAGGAATAAAAGGAAGGGGATACTGGTTCCTTACAGTGACCTTATTCAAGTTTCGGTAATTGATGCACGGTTTAAGACCACCATCCTTCTTCCCTACGAAGAAGCCAGCACACACCGGAGAAGTAGAGGGGCAAATGTAACCCTTGGCCAGGCTTTCCTGGATATATTCTCTCATGGCCTCACATTCGGGACAAGATAAATTAAATATCCTACCCTTAGGGAGCTTAGCTCCTGGTACCAAATCGATTGCGCAATCGTATTCTCTATGAGGAGGTAATAGTTCGGAGGCCTTTTTAGAAAAAACATCAGCAAAGTCATGAATAAACTCAGGTAGAGTGTTCACCTCCTCTGGGAGAGAAATAAAATTAACAGATTAAACAGGACGTCATGCATTCATTACCCCATTTAGTAAGATCCCCAGTACTCCAGTTAAACGTGGGATTATGCATCTGCAACCAGGGAAGGCCTAAAACCAAATCGGACGATATTCCCTATATCCAATATAGCCAACAATGAGTTCAAAAACAGGGGTATGCGGCGTAAAATAACCATTAGCAAGTGGAGTGGAGTCGATACCCACTACTGGGACAGGTTTAGGCAAATCAGTCAATGGCATAGCTAGAGACATAGCAAATTCCACAGACATAATATTAGCAGAAGACCCTGAATCCGCGAAGGCACTGCCGGTGGCAGACCTACCCTCCAAAGAGACCTGAAAGGGAAGCAAGATCTTATTAGGTTTCATATTTACGGGAAATACCTGTGCGCCCAAGCGACCTCCCCGATCGCCACTTAGGCGCGGAAGTTTTCCGGCTGCTTATTCTTACGCCTAGGACAGTTGTTCACTTGATGCTTGTCATCTCCATAGTAGAAGCAGAGACCATTCTTCCTGCGGAGCTCTCTACGTTGTTGGGGAGACACAGAGGCCCCGAGTTGCATTGGTTCATCCGACCTTTCCGTGGAAGAACGAAGCAACGGAACCTCGGGAGCCATCATGGGGGAGCCAGAGGAGAAGGCTCAAAAACGTTCAAGTCGTTGTTCCCTGAGACGTCGGTCAATACGTACCGCTAAAGCCATAACCTGATCTAGAGAGTCAGAAGAGGGATAGCTAACTAACAGGTCTTCCAGGGCGTTCGACAGACCCAATCTAAACTGGCACCTCAAGGCAGGGTCATTCCAGCGAGAAGCTACACACCACTTCCTAAAAGTCAGGACAGTACTCTTCAACGGGTCTCTTACCCTGACGTAAGGTCACCAGCTGACTCTTGTCAGTCTCGTCATAGATGAGCCCGAGAGCAGAAAAAAAAGGTCAACAGAGGAAAGTTCAGGGGCGTCAGGAGCCAAGGAGAAGGCCCATTCTTGTGGGCCATCCTGGAGCCAGGAGACAATTATACCTACTCGCTGGCTCTCAGAACCTGAGGAGTGGGGCCTTAGACGGAAATATAGCCTACAACTCTCCCGAAAGGAGAAAAAAATCTTCCTGTCCCCTGAGAACTGGTCAGGCAACTTGAGATGGGGTTCAAGAGGTGAGGTAGAGGGCACTAGCTGGTTAGCATCACGCTGGTCGCACCTCTGAGCCAGGGCTTGGACCTGTAGGGAGAGACCCTGCATTTGCTGAGCCAGGGTCTCAAGGGGGTCCATAGTAGTAGGAACCAGGGTAGAAAAGGTATATGGGCCTGTGATTATGTAATGACGGAGTAGGGAGACAGACAGGTGAGCCCTAATCTACCCGCCACTCAGTCCCTGCCTGCCTACTTGCACGACCCATCCTAGGCGACGGCATACAACTGGACGACGGTCCCTACGCGCAATATGTGCACAACAGACAAACAGACAAGGGTACACAGAAGCTAAGGGAAATGGGGCAGTTGCCCACAGCAACACCGTGAGCAACAAGAGTAGTGAATGAGCCGAGTCAAACCAGGAGTGTACAAGATACCAAACGCAGAGCAGGAGCGTAGTCAGTAAAGCCAGGGTCAATATGAAGAAGAGGTCAATAGTAATAGCTGGAACAGCAGAGCCAGGAAACAAGAGAGAATCACAGGCAAAGACAAGATAGCAAATGAAGGTATACATAGACCGAGGGTGGGAGCTAGAACCGTCTGGCCAGGCTGTGATAGGTTCTCCCACTCCTCAGCCTTCCAGCCTGAGTGGTAGCAGATCGAGTGACTCTATCAGACCTAGGAGCAGATGCAGACTGATTAACCACGGGTGTCGACACCGAAGCTGTGTCTGGCAGATCCTTTACAGTACTATAATATAATGGTGAGATATTAGTATTTATATTATATTACTTCACTATAATATAAAACCTAAGGTCCAGATTTACTAATACTGGTCTTTCATATGCCATTTTTCTGACAGAAGAGCCTGGGAGCAAGATGTGGCAAATTGATTTAAAAAGGCGTCTGCCTAAAGGTGTGTTTGTGCGCTAAAATCTGAAATCTATGCCAGCTACGGGTTTTACTATAATTTAAGACAATTTGTGGCATAAATGAAAGTAAATTTGTTGGCCAGGGATGGCCCTGCCCGTTCTTACTAAGCCACGCACAATTTTTTGAAAGTGGCCAGAGCAATACCTCGCTACATTATAATCTCTAATACCTCACTATAATATCAACACTAATAACTCACTATTACATAACACAGCACAGTTACACAGGTCAGGACATCAACAACCACTCACAGCCCTTAGTAACTAGCAGTCAGGGTAATAAATATAGATCATACGATCCTGTAACACATCTAGTAATAGTATTAGCCGCTTTGATCCAGGGTTTATAACTGATCGCCATTTTCTGGGGTCAAGATGGAATTTTCCCCCTTTGATACTAATTGACCCAACGTGTCCAGGGTTTTTGCCTTCTTCTGGATCAACAGCTTTAGATATAGGGATGTCCTTCACATTAATAATATACATATAAAAAATACATATAATAAAATAAATCTTTTTACATATAACAAGTCCCCTGTGTCTTTATTTCTCAGCATGCGGTGGAGTTTAGTATCTAGCGGAGCTTTCAAGGCTTTGTGGTATTGTTTTTTCATATATGTATCACTATTACAAAAAAAAATAATCTTTTATTATACCTGCTTCTCGCATATTGATTGTGGCTATTATCACAAAGGTATTAGGCAGGGGGGTCATTTTAAGCAAATAAAGGAGCCTATAAAAGTCTTTATTGCTGTGGGAAGCTGAGGGTTTCTGCTCATTTTCTCTGCAACTATGTGCCCCGGGCGCAACTAAGAGAAGGTAGGGGGTGCGCCGGGCTGGTCGAGCGAACAGGGCCGCACATACCATGTGTCAGGTTGAGCTGCTTGCTTCAGGCGGCAGCTTTCAGTATTGTGTGGGGGCAGCAAACGAGAGGCCACCACACAGACGCTGTAAATATAAGACTGCCTCGCCGCGGGACAACTGTCCCGTACTGTAATCATGTTTTCAGTACGAGACAGTAGTTCCACGGAGAGGCAGGGAACTCCTAGCGTCGCACATAACTATGATGCTAGGAGCCCGGCTCCCTGCAGTGTGTTCGGTCCGGAACTTGCGGCCGAAATACGTTCCGTCCTTTACGGACGTAACATGCTCGTGTGAACCCAGCCTTAGACCAGTGTCCATCACGCAGGACTTGTTTCTCCACCCTGCATGTCCCCTTCTCTGCTCCAGCTGTTCTATCATTAGCTGTCAGGGGGAGGAAGTCTTCAGAGACAGTACAAGCAGAAAGCAGATGAGGGAAGTTTACATCAGGCTCCCCTCCTGTCATATCGGAGATAAGCAGTGATAGCAGCTAGAAGCTAATAACAGAGCCCGGTGTGCAATCTTCCTGACCTCCTCTAGGGGCAGCACTGTATCTGCAGGCTCTGTTCCCCTCCTCCTCCTGACTACTGAACTCCAGGCAACCATCACTGCTGACCTATTAAGAGGCTCCAAGTTCTTGACCAGACTGCATGTGAAAAGTCCAGCTACCTACAAAAGGTAAGTGTATATGTGTGTGTATTCTATCTATCTATCTATCTATCTATCTATCTATCTATCTATCTATCATCTATCTATCTATCTATCTATCTATCTATCTATCTATCTATCTATCTATCTATCTATCTATCTATCTATCTATCTATCTATCTATCATCTAAATCTGCAACAAATGTCAAGTCCCCAAAAAATAACCCAGTATTTTTTCATAGTTTAAAATAAAAAGACTATACTCCCCACCCGTGACGCTCTTGTGGCAACACATACCTGGTCCCCTGATGGTCTCTGTACAGCAGCCAATCACATAATGACAGCTGTACAGAGACCATCCAGAGGACCAGGGAGACGAGTATAATTATTATTATTTTTTTTTATCTTAGCTGGTTTCCACAGCACGATATGGTTCAGATTTTCTGGCAGAATTCCCTGCAAATTCTGAGTTTCATTTGCTGCAGGATTTTCCGCAGCATATTTTATCCATGAGTACATGCCCTAAATGGACACAAAAGTTACAAATTCTCCACTAGTATACAGGTTTATGCCACCCAAAAACAGATGTAACCCCTCCCCCCCCCTAAAAAATAAAATAAAACCATATACTTCAGCACAGTGTGAAACTGTACAGGAATCTTTGCATACATTATACTGCATGGGACATCTGTGTGGAAATTATACTGCATGGGAGAATTTGTGTGGGCATTATACTGTATGGGGGCATTATGCTGTATGGTGAAAGCTATGGGAGCATTATACTGTGTGGTGTCAGCTATGGGAGCATTATACTGTGTGGTGGCAGCTATGGGGGCATTATACTGTGTGGTGGCAGCTATGGGGGTATTATAGTGTGTGGGGGCAGCTAGAGGGCATTATACGGTGTTGCTATGCGCGCCGCATCAGTTTTCCCTCTTTGTGATACTTGAAAGTTGGGAGATATGGTGGAATCCCCAGTCAAACCTTTCCCGACGTTCTTCATGGGGATCTCGCTCCTGGAGAAGCACCTGATGCCACTATCCATATATGGACAGTGACGTCAGGGGCTCCTCTAGGAAGCCCCAATGGCGCTATGTACAGGGGGGGTGTAACTATTTATAGTAGGGTATGCGTGGCACTATCTTACAAGAGGTGGGTATGGCACTATCTACAAGAGGAGACTGTTCATTATTTCACCATATATATTCTCATTAGACTGTTATACAATCTGTTTAGTCCGGCACTGACATCTTTATTTATTTTAATTTATTGTTATTTTTAACTACTATACATAAGTATATCGCTTATAAAACGTACAAATGGTTTTATGCTCGAGTTACATTAAAAAAACTGAAAAAAAAAATTACATGTCATTGATTGATAGAGAAATGTCGGGAAAGTGGTTGGGGGGGCAAACTGAATCTTTGCCCCGGGTGGCGGAGAACCTAGCTACGCCTCTTCGATATGTATGGCCTTAGTCCGTTAAAGGGGTTGTTTAGTTTAGAAAACTGTTTTGGAATTACCATATTAGAGAATTTTGAATTCCAGATCCTCAGCTCCTGACCAGAGTGGAGAAAGTCTACAAAGAGCCTATCTTACTCTGAAGGACCAAACACATTCATGCATTACACGGATAGTCTAGTAATTTCAAGTACTGTGTAATGTTTTATTTACTGCGAGGGAACTGAACATTTGATACTAAATTCTCTCATATATTAAACTGATGGCTGGAGGTCTCAGAAGTTTGACACCCTGTGATCAGCCTAAAGAGGCTCTGTCACCACATTATAAGTGCCCCATCTCCTATATAAGAAGATCGGCACTATAATGTAGGTGACAGTAATGCTTTTTATTTAGAAAAACGATCTATTTTTACCACGTTATTAGCGATTTTAGCTTTATACTAATGACTTTCTTAATGCCCAACTGGGCGTGTTTTTATTTTAGACCAAGTGGGCGTTGTGGAGAGAAGTGTATGACGCTGACCAGTGAGTGACCAATCAGCGTGTTACACTTCTCTCCATTGCATAGTGACACTGCATTGTTCGCTATGTGCTGTCTTATACTGACATATTAACGTTACTGAAGTGTTTAGACAGTGAATAGATATTCCTTCCAGCCAGGACGGGATGTCTACTCACAATTCCGACACTTCGGTAACGTTTCTGTGGTACTTACAGCAGAGCAATCGTAATCTCGCGAGATCACACTTTAAATGACAGGTTACAGCGAGATTACTCTTTGCTGTGCTGTAAGTCCCACACAAACGTTACCGAAGTGTCAGGATTGTAACTAGACATCCCGTCCTGGCTGGAAGGAATGTCTATTCACTGACAGGACACTTCAGTAACGTTAATGTGTGTGTATGTGGCTGCACATAGTGAACAACGCAGTGTCACTATGTGCTGAGTAAATGAATGGAGAGAAGTGTATGACGCTGATTGGTCACTGATTGGTCAGCGTCATACACTCCTCTGTACAACGCCCACTTGGTATAAAGTAAAAACACGCCCAGTTGGGCATTAAGAAGGTAATTAGCATAAAGCTAAAATCGCTAATAACGTGGTAAAAATAGATTGTTTTTCTAAATAAAAAGCACTACTGTCACCTACATTACAGCGCCGATCTCCTTATATAGGAGATAGGGCACTTATAATGTGGTGACAGAGCCTCTTTAAAATCGAGGGAATAATTCTAACAAAAAGGGATTATGCAAAAAACTTTAAGTTTTTAAAGCAATTCTTCACTTTGGACAATCCCTACTTGTTATAAGGGTCCCATGACAATAAGTTGATCGTAAAGTGTCCCCCTGCTGAGACCCCAAGCGATCAGATGTAGCCTGTTGGGATACCTGGTAGTAAGTGTATAATTCGCCTGCAGGGCCACCACAGGGGGTATTAGGCATTGTACAGTGCCCGTTCATATCAATGTGTTGTCTGTGTAATACAGGACAGGACAGTTCCTCAAGAGGGAGAGATGCTGTTAAAGGGGGTGGGGTAATAGCGGGATTCACTGGTTAGTGACACCCACTAGTACTACCGCCTTTATAATTAGGGTCACTAGGGTTATGCCTAGTTCCCCTACCTTTTCCATATACTAACGTCGATCGAATTGCTTTTGCTGCATGCAACTCAAGGGAATAAGACCGTATAGTAAATAAAGGTAATATTTATTATCATACAGTAATCACTCTCTCATATATAAAATACAGTAACTAATCACAGTACAGTATAAACATGGTATCACACTCCTAATTATACCGCCACCCACTTACCTAAACATACATATGAATACAGTTACGTTACAACACAATACACATAAGTTACTTGTGATTCTCACACGCTCACTATCTCTATCCCACTCCCTCCTAATATAACTTTCCCTATACACTAAGGGTTAATACGGGATAAGGAGGAACAAGGGGAATGGTTTCTGTGTACCTGGGGATGTGCAGGTCAAGGGTCACTGCAGGGTACTTAGGGCAGCAAGAGTGAACAGGGTTTAGCAAGGGGTTAACTCAGGTACTGCAAGGGGTTAACTTGCACCAAGGGTTACTCAGGGAAGCAAGGGTTAACTCTGGGACAGTACTCAGGGAGAGCAAGGGGTTAACTCAGGGAAGCAAGGGTTAACTTACTCAGGGGGAGTAGGGACAGTACTCAGGGAGAGCAAGGGGTTAACTCAGGGACTCAGGGAAGCAAGGGTTAACTCTGGGACAGTACTCAGGCAGAGCAAGGGGTTAACTCAGGGAAGCAAGGGTTAACTTACTCAGGGGGAGTAGGGACAGTACTCAGGGACAGCAAGGGGTTAACTCAGGGAAGCAAAGATTACAGCAGGAGACAGGGATAAGTGTAGCTATTGCTACACTTGATAGTTAGCGTGACTAAACTTGTTGGTGGAGCAGAAGCAGGAGCCGTAGCAGGTCGTTGGAGGAGAGAGAGGTGAGCCGGTTCGTGGTGGTGAGGCAGGCAGGCAGCTCTCAGCTGGTAGTGAGGTCGTCTTCTGCTAGCTCCAGCTAGCATCGGATCCTGAGCGTACTGACGCAGGGCTATTTAACCCTGTCGGTACGCTCGCAGCGGGGGATGTGGCGCTCGCCCCCGGCTAGCATGGGTCGGCATGGTGACAATGCATCACCAGCCGACTCATGAGCGCCTGCACGAGAATGTCCGTGCTTGCGGGAGACTTAAAATGGAGACAGGGGATAACGAAATCCTGTCTCCATGGTTTCCAAACAAAGCAGGGCAATGCTAATTGTCTTGCTTTGCTTACAACCACATTCATGACCAGGGCTGTTGTTGTTGTTACAGCCCTGGTTCATGATACATTATATGTATTATACATACACATATATATTATATACACTACCGTTCAAAAGTTTAGGGTCACTTAGAAATGTCCTTATTTTTGAAAGAAAAGCACAGTTTTTTCAATGAAGATAACATTAAATTAATCAGAAATACACTCTATACATTGTTAATGTGCTAAATGACTATTCTAGCTGCAAACGTCTGGTTTGTAATGCAATATCTACATAGGTGTATAGAGGCCCATTTCCAGCAACCATCACTCCAGTGTTCTAATGGTACATTGTGTTTGCTAACTGTGTTAGAAGGCTAATGGATGATTAGAAAACACTTGAAAACCCTTGTGCAATTATGTTAGCACCGCTGTAAACAGTTTTGCTGTTTAGAGGAGCTATAAAACTGACCTTGCTTTGAGCTAGTTGAGAATCTGGAGCATTACATTTGTGGGTTCGATTAAACTCTCAAAATGGCTAGAAAAAGAGAGCTTTCATGTGAAACTCGACAGTCTATTCTTGTTCTTAGAAATGTAGGCTATTCCATGCGAGAAATTGCCAAGAAACTGAAGATTTCCTACAACGGTGTGTACTACTCCCTTCAGAGGACAGCACAAACAGGCTCTAACCAGAGTAGAAAGAGAAGTGGGAGGCCCCGCTGCACAACTGAGCAACAAGACAAGTACATTAGAGTCTCTAGTTTGAGAAATAGACGCCTCACAGGTCCTTAACTACCAGCTTCATTAAATAGTACTCGCAAAACGCCAGTGTCAATGTCTACAGTGAAGAGGCGACTCCGGGATGCTGGCCTTCAGGGCAGAGTGGCAAAGAAAAAGCCATATCTGAGATTGGCTAATAAAAGGAAAAGATTAATATGGGCAAAAGCACACAGACATTGGACATAGGAAGATTGGAAAAAAGTGTTATGGACAGACGAATGGAAGTTTGAGATGTTTGGATCACACAGAAGAACATTTGTGAGACGCAGAACAACTGAAAAGATGCTGGAAGAGTGCCTGACGGCATCTGTCAAGCATGGTGGAGGTAATGTGATGGTCTGGGGTTGCTTTGGTGCTGGTAAAGTGGGAGATTTGTACGAGGTAAAAGGGATTTTGAATAAGGCAGGCTATCACTCCATTTTGCAACGCCATACCCTGTGGATAGCGCTTGATTGGCACCAATTTCATCCTACAACAGGACAATGACCCAAAGCACACCTCCAAATGATGCAAGAACTATTTAGGGAAGAAGCAGGCAGCTGGTATTCTATCTGTAATGGAGTGGCCAGCGCAGTCACCAGATCTCAACCCCATAGAGCTTTTGTGGGAGCAGCTTGACCGTATGGTACGGAAGAAGTGCCCATCAAGCCGATCCAACTTGTGGGAGGGGCTTCTGGAAGCATGGGTTGAAATTTCTCCCGATTACCTCAGCAAATTAATAGCTAGAATGCCAAAGGTCTGCAATGCTGTAATTGCTGCAAATGGAGCCAAAGCACACCTCCAAATGATGCAAGAACTATTTAGGGAAGAAGCAGGCAGCTGGTATTCTATCTGTAATGGAGTGGCCAGCGCAGTCACCAGATCTCAACCCCATAGAGCTGTTGTGGGAGCAGCTTGACCGTATGGTACGGAAGAAGTGCCCATCAAGCCGATCCAACTTGTGGGAGGGGCTTCTGGAAGCATGGGTTGAAATTTCTCCCGATTACCTCAGCAAATTAACAGCTAGAATGCCAAAGGTCTGCAATGCTGTAATTACTGCAAATGGAGCATTCTTTGACGAAAGCAAATTTCGAAGGAGAAAATTATTATTTCAAATAAAAATCATTATTTCTAACCTTGTCAACGTCTTGACTATATTTTGCAACTCATTTGATAAATATAAGTGTGAGCTTTCATGGAAAACACAAAATTGTCTGGGTGACCCCAAACTTTTGAACGGTAGTGTATATGTATATATATATATATGAAAAAAAGGAGGAGACCTCCAGCTCACCAGTAATTGCGTCTCCGGACACCTCGCACGGATCCCCGCTACGGCTGGCGGTCAGTAGATCAGGAAAAAGAAGAAAGCAATCCGGCGCTGTGTTTCGTTAAAAAGGAAATCCGTTCCCAAGTTTATTATGGAAAATGGTTAAAAATTGCATGGAGACGCAGTCTCAAGGTGTGTGTATATAGCGGGCTAGATGGCCTTGGCCTACGCGTTTCGAGCAAGCGTGTTGCTCTTAATCATGGCAAAAAGAATATGAGTGCCCCCAATGCTGTGTCTACTTGATATGCAAAGCGAGCTGCCGTTCAGAGGTCGGCATAGGCTGACAATGATTGATACTTAATTCCACAGGTGGAAAATTTAACCCATATGTTGAGAACGGGAGGGGTACCTTTAAGTTACTTTGTGTAGCACAGTGAGTTTGACTTTTAGTATCAACAGAATTTGTGCAAACTGAAGCACTGTTATACTACTTTCATTTCTCGGATTGTACTAATTAAATCTTGGATCTTTTGGTACTAATTGAATCCGGAATAACTAATGAAATAGTCATTGGAAAGAAAATGTAGACTAAGCATAAAAGGGGCAAACATAAATGGAACATAGCAAATATACAACTAACAAATTAAGGATAAAAACAAATACAGAAGTGAAAAGAACATTTACAGATCGTGATCTGGTAATCTGGCTTCTCTTAAATCTGAATCACATAGAAGTTTAAACAAATACAACATAAAATCTGAATATATGAACCAAGCATTATGGTGGCAAATGTCATTAAAGATAAAATTAATAAGGGAAGAAAATAATTTCCCTACCACTATGACCAATTAGGCTTAGAGTTTAGGAATTCAACATATATGCGTATGTATGAAATATGAAAAATCATGTTCCTCTTATAGGTATATTTATGTTGTATTAAGGGAATCAGACATGCATGGTTTTGTATACATGAAAATATCATATTAATAGATTTTATTCCGTATGTTTGTAGACTGCAAGTCATAAAAGTATATTCTTGATATCTTACTGGCACATATTTCGGGTGTAAATATGTATGGTTCTCTAAGTTCCTCATATTTGGTTTATTGTTATTCTTTAGAAATTTGTACTTAGTATAAGAACTGAACTGGTGTTCTGATATATAGGAATAGAACCTGCCATAATGGTCCGTACTTGAACCTCTATCGCCTCCGCAAGCCTTTTATATATATGGCACAGCCCTAGCTGGACAATGGGCTTGCTTAATCAAAAGCTAATTGAGGACACAGTCCCGCCTTGAACAGCCCGAGAGGCGGTCCGACAAACGCCCCGTGTAAACAGTGAGTACAATTCCTCTCTACATTTTTATATTATATTTGAGTTTGTGAATTTGCTATAAAACTGAATATTATAGATATTTTCAGTAAAAATATAGAGCGTATTTATGAAGATTTTTCGAGTGCAAGATTCATATCAAGATGAATGGATGTTCTTGATGTAAGATAGGCGGATACCTCAAATCCTCCGGTTATATTAAACAATTGTTGCAAGAATGTTCTAGAAAATATATGAGCTAACCGATAAATTCGCTGAGTCCCGTAAAACTTGGATTATTCCCCTAGTTTTCTGGGAATTAATTTGTATATCCTATTGAACAATAGTTCAAGAATGTTTGATCTATATTCCGATCCTAACTGCCAAAATCATGTGCACTGGATGAGTATGATCCATACTAATTCATGACCTCTCGTAATGTACCTGATTTCCAAACGAACTTGTGTAAAATTTCGTCTGATATGTTTTGTGTACACTAATGGTTGTAATCTGGTTGGTCAGGTATAAATCTATGCGATATAATTTATCTTGATATTTGGAACCTCAGGATTTTATAGACACTCGGGGACTCTAAGAATTATATAGAGTTTGTTGGTAAGGTGACATGTATTAAAACTATATACAGTTAGTTAACCAAGTGACATGTTTAATAATGAAACATGAGCTCTTTTTTGAGATTCAAACCTGCTGGGAAACGTGTCTGTAGGTTGTATATCCAGAAAGCCTCTCTGGTCAACAGAAGATGTTTAAGGTCTCCTCCCCTTGTTGTACCCCTGATTTTCTCTATTGCATATGTGCTAAAAGAGTCTATATTTCTGTTGTGACAAGATATAAAATGTCTGGCAGCGTTAGATATGTTGGTTATATTGGGATTCCTTATATAGCCCAGATGTTCTAGTATGCGTATTTTAAATTTCCTTGTTGTACATCCTACATATTTTAATTTACATGTGGTGCATTCAATAATATAAACCACGTTCGTACTGTTGCAGTTGATATATGATTTAATTTGAAACTTAGTATCTTCTTTGGAATTAGAAAAATGTTTGATGGTTTTGGACATGTTGCATGTTTTGCAAGGGTGTGTTCCACATTTAAAAAAGCCCTTGTGTATTAACCAAGTCGGTTTAGTGTCACTACATGTCAGAAGTGACGGGGACAATTTGTTACCTAAGGTGGTTGCTCTACGGGATACCACTCTACACCCATTTTGCAGAACTTGTTCTAATTTGGAATCTTCAAACAGAAGAGGAATATATTTCAGCACTGTTTCTTTTATTAAATTGAATTGATTACTGTATTCCAGTACCAAGGTCGGCATGTTGGAATTAATTCCGACCAACTTGGTAGCTTTTTTATTATCAACCTCCAACAGGGACTCTCTTGTCTTGGTACCCACAATTTTTTGGGCTCTATCTAATATCCAGTGTTTATAACCTCTGGCTTGTAATTTGTGACACGTCTCAGATTCCTCTTTAGCATAACCCATCTCTGTACTACAATTCCTTTTTGCACGCGTTAGTTCACCTACTGGTATTGCCGTGATGGTATGTTTTGGATGGCAACTAGTGGCATGGAGGATAGTGTTCCCTGAGATGGGTTTATGGAAGATTTCTGTATCAATGTAGGAACCTACAGTAGATATAAATTTTATGTCAAGAAAATTGATGGTATTTTGATTGAACGAGTGGGTGAATCTTAGGTTGAGATCATTACCATTTAAAAATTCCAGAAATGTAGGAATGGCAGATACATCTCCCTCCCAAATGAATAGAAGGTCATCGATGTATCTGCCATACCAGTGGATTTTGTCCGCATACATATTGATGGGGGAAAAGAGAATGGACTCTTCCCACCATGCCATAACTAAGTTTGCCAAAGATGGAGAAAATTTAGCTCCCATGGACACCCCACGTTGTTGTAAGTAAAAGGTACCTGCAAAGTTGAAATAATTGTGTGTCATTAGGAAATAGGTTATTTCTATCAAAAAATTTTGTAGTGTTTCATCGAATGAGCTATATTTGTGAAGGTGATGGGTGAGAGCTGTAATGGCAACTGGATGGGGAATGCTGGTATATAAAGACACCACATCACAAGTTAGCCATGTGTGGTTGTGTTTCCAGACTTTGTTGTGGAAGATGGATAGAACATCCTTGGTGTCCCTTAAATGACCTGGTACCCTAGATACGAATGGCTGTAAATAGGAATCCAGCCATTCGGATGTTTTCTCAGTAAGAGACCCTATACCTGAGACTATGGGTCTCATAGGAGGGGGGTTTGTACCCTTAAGTGTCTTGGGTAAGGCATGGAGTATAGGTATTCTGGGGGATTCCACTAACAGATAATCATATTGTTTCTTGGTAAGTATACCCCCATTTAAACCCCTATCCAATAATTTATTCAACTCCAAAGAAAAAACCTTTGTGGGGTTTAGTTGTAATTTGGTATAGGTGTTTGTATCACTTAATAGTATGTTGATTTGATCAATATACATGTTCTTATCCATGACGGTGATGGAACCACCCTTGTCTGCCATTTTTATGATAATATCCTCATTATCCTGTAGAGATTTTAATGCGTGTTTTTCTGCCAAGGTGAGGTTGTGGGTGGGCGCATTATTTTTTGTCCCGTCTTTTATTCTGTGTAACTCTCTTTCCATGATGTATTGGAATCTGTCCATGGACTCTGTACGGGACTGTACTGGATAGTAATGAGGATTTTTGGTTGCAAACTTGGTTGACTGGTTGCTAATGGCAACTTCAGTGTGTTCCTCAGCAAGGTCTTCTAAATGCAATAATGTCTGTTGTTCCACAAACATGAGTCGCCTATAATGATTTTCATCCGATGTGGTAGAAGTCTCCTCAGATTGTGTTGGACTTTCAGGCTGTGAGGTTAAAAAATGCCTTTTGACCGTTAAATTTCGGACAAATTTATTTATATCCAAGAGGGTTTTGAATATATCAAAGTCCTGGTTAGGTACAAAGTTGAGTCCTAATGTGAGGACCTTCGTTTGTGCAGGGGAAAGTGGCACTGAGGATAGGTTCACCACATCAAGATGTTTAGTTATCTGTGGTTCCTTAATCTCCGTGATTGTGCGATCTCCGGGGTGCTTGTGTTTCTTGCCCCCCCCTCTTCCCCCGTTTTTTGACGGACCTGGGTTAACATCATAGTTGGATCTGAGTTTACGTGGACCCTGAGGGAAATCTTGATCAGACTCTTCCTCTGCCCCATCCGTGGTTTCCAGCTCTGTGGAGCTAAAACTCACCCTGTGTGAGCTGGAGTTGAATCTTCGTGGATGGTTGCGATTTTTAAGAATGGACTTGTTGCTACGTTTGTGGTAGCTAACTTTGTTCCAAGTGTAGACCTCGTCATTATTATAGTCTTGACTGTCTCTCAAGAATTTAGATTTTTTGATGTCCGCAATCGATTTTTCCAATTGTCCAAGGTGTTCGTCTGTTCTTCTTTGTAAGGTCAAAAAATCTGGTGAGCTGGTGTGTAGATTTATTTCTTCCTTAATTTTGGAAATGTCATTTTGAATTTGGGACAACTTAATTTCCTCATGTTTGGTGATGAGTACCATGAGGTTAATAGAACATTCTGATAGAATTTTGTTCCAATCAGTTGTAAATTCTTCTGAGTACTTGTTGGTTGGCACTTTACGTAGTCTGAGACCTCTTGGGATCATGTTCTTTGATATATAGTTTCGTAAGGTGGTGAGATCCCACCATAACCTGGTTTCATGTGAGGAGAGTTTCTCCAATTCCTTGAAGTTGCTAGTTAAGTTGGGGCTGGACAAATCTGTGTGTCCAGGTTCCCCAAATACTAATGCAACCATTTCAGCCCTGGAGCGTTGGGGATTCGGTAGTGTTGGCATAGTTACACCTATGTTAACCAGTTCCAATATTTGTTGGAAGAGAAATAACTCATACAAATATATATTCTGTCGGTCATATAGTGGTTAAAAACAAGCCATGTTTGAGTTATATATATTGTAGTAGTTGAATAGATGTCAAATGTAAACTCCTTGAGACACCTTAATACGTATTCCAATTATTTCATGCGTATTTCACAATATTCATCTGGTGATTAATATATCTAGTTGAATTCCAACTGTAAATCCTTCCAATAATGCATGAAATATTATTCAAATAAAGGTAAAAGATAGTCCGGTGGGCACGGAGGAATATGCCGTAAACTTGATTGTAGTAAGAAAAAAAGGAGGAGACCTCCAGCTCACCAGTAATTGCGTCTCCGGACACCTCGCACGGATCCCCGCTACGGCTGGCGGTCAGTAGATCAGGAAAAAGAAGAAAGCAATCCGGCGCTGTGTTTCGTTAAAAAGGAAATCCAACAAACTCTATATAATTCTTAGAGTCCCCAGGTGTCTATAAAATCCTGAGGTTCCAAATATCAAGATAAATTATATCGCATAGATTTATACCTGACCAACCAGATTACAACCATTAGTGTACACAAAACATATCAGACGAAATTTTACACAAGTTCGTTTGGAAATCAGGTACATTACGAGAGGTCATGAATTAGTATGGATCATACTCATCCAGTGCACATGATTTTGGCAGTTAGGATCGGAATATAGATCAAACATTCTTGAACTATTGTTCAATAGGATATACAAATTAATTCCCAGAAAACTAGGGGAATAATCCAAGTTTTACGGGACTCAGCGAATTTATCGGTTAGCTCATATATTTTCTAGAACATTCTTGCAACAATTGTTTAATATAACCGGAGGATTTGAGGTATCCGCCTATCTTACATCAAGAACATCCATTCATCTTGATATGAATCTTGCACTCGAAAAATCTTCATAAATACGCTCTATATTTTTACTGAAAATATCTATAATATTCAGTTTTATAGCAAATTCACAAACTCAAATATAATATAAAAATGTAGAGAAGAATTGTACTCACTGTTTACACGGGGCGTTTGTCGGACCGCCTCTCGGGCTGTTCAAGGCGGGACTGTGTCCTCAATTAGCTTTTGATTAAGCAAGCCCATTGTCCAGCTAGGGCTGTGCCATATATATAAAAGGCTTGCGGAGGCGATAGAGGTTCAAGTACGGACCATTATGGCAGGTTCTATTCCTATATATCAGAACACCAGTTCAGTTCTTATACTAAGTACAAATTTCTAAAGAATAACAATAAACCAAATATGAGGAACTTAGAGAACCATACATATTTACACCCGAAATATGTGCCAGTAAGATATCAAGAATATAATTTTTTGACTTGCAGTCTACAAACATACGGAATAAAATATATTAATATGATATTTTCATGTATACAAAACCATGCATGTCTGATTCCCTTAATACAACATAAATATACCTATAAGAGGAACATGATTTTTCATATTTCATACATACGCATATATGTTGAATTCCTAAACTCTAAGCCTAATTGGTCATAGTGGTAGGGAAATTATTTTCTTCCCTTATTAATTTTATCTTTAATGACATTTGCCACCATAATGCTTGGTTCATATATTCAGATTTTATGTTGTATTTGTTTAAACTTCTATGTGATTCAGATTTAAGAGAAGCCAGATTACCAGATCACGATCTGTAAATGTTCTTTTCACTTCTGTATTTGTTTTTATCCTTAATTTGTTAGTTGTATATTTGCTATGTTCCATTTATGTTTGCCCCTTTTATGCTTAGTCTACATTTTCTTTCCAATGACTATTTCATTAGTTATTCCGGATTCAATTAGTACCAAAAGATCCAAGATTTAATTAGTACAATCCGAGAAATGAAAGTAGTATAACAGTGCTTCAGTTTGCACAAATTCTGTTGATACTAAAAGTCAAACTCACTGTGCTACACAAAGTAACTTAAAGGTACCCCTCCCGTTCTCAACATATGGGTTAAATTTTCCACCTGTGGAATTAAGTATCAATCATTGTCAGCCTATGCCGACCTCTGAACGGCAGCTCGCTTTGCATATCAAGTAGACACAGCATTGGGGGCACTCATATTCTTTTTGCCATGATTAAGAGCAACACGCTTGCTCGAAACGCGTAGGCCAAGGCCATCTAGCCCGCTATATACACACACCTTGAGACTGCGTCTCCATGCAATTTTTAACCATTTTCCATAATAAACTTGGGAACGGATTTCCTTTTTAACGAAACACAGCGCCGGATTGCTTTCTTCTTTTTCCTATATATATATATATATACCTATACATGTATATATATATATACATGTATATATATATATACATCTTATCTTTTGCTTGTGTGATGTTCTGATCACTGTACATGTGGTTATCTCCCCTCTCCCTGTATGTCTGGACATCACATGCCTTTTACTTCCACGTCTCCGGCGGGATCTTGTTTTCACATGTGTAGCAGCATATGTTTGTGAGAGGAGAGAGGAATGATGGGAGCTGTAGTCTTTTACATTGTAATTCTCGCCCAGAGCAAGCGCTAACAAACTGAAGACATCAGTGCTGCATAGAGTGGGTACGTGGACCACTATATCACCAGCATCTGGACATCTAGAACAACATTCCCTGTACGACTCTGCAACTACTGAGCTGGGCCGTTTGAGAGCTGGGAAATGTTCTGTCCGTAAACCACGCATAAGACTGCTGCATGCACCGTTGGGATAAATTTGATGCAGTTTGTGCCATTTTCACATTCACACCTAAACGCATGGATCCTACACCAATATTTATACATTCCCCCATGTCTGACTGACTCGTTGGTACCCCCATGCATCTTACTTGTTTCCAATTATCTCCTAGTGCTTCAATAGTATCCCCAGATTTCTAATTAATACTTCATGTGTTTGCTTTTAGTACCTTCATGAGTCTCACATTAGGGTGTATTCACATGGTAAATACATGTAGAAGTTTTAACTCAATTGCGGTAATTGCAATCATATTAATACACGTCAGAAAACACCATTCTGCACCATGCAAATATAACAGTAGTACTCAGATGAGACACAAGGGGGCACTAACGGGGGACACGACGGTACTAATGGGAAGCACAAAGGGGTACTAATTCGAAACACTTGGGAGAACTAATGAGAAGCACATTGGGGTACTAAAGGGAGACACTTAAACTAACGGGAAGAATGTGGAGGTACAAATGGGAAACACAAAGAGGTACTAAAGGGAGACACATGGGGGTACAAATCATGAATTGAGCCAGCGGCACAGCCCACAGAGAAAAATGAGAACAAGGCGATAAGATGCCACGGTGTTATTCAAACCTTATCTTGTACTATGCCCTTTGTTAACCCCTCCCTGCATGTTAGGAATATGGACCTGATCAGGTCAGAGTATTCCCATATGCGCAAAGAAAAAGGTATGATCCAGCACTTTGTTCAGCAGTGAGTAACTTGTCAGAAAGGTTGAGAACATCTAGTGTACTTGGTTTCAGTGTCGATTCCTCAAGCGTCGTGTGGTGGTAGGCAAAGTTCTTTCTGTGCTTCCTGCCCTCCCTCCTCCTTCGTTTTTTTTGCGAACGGTTACCTTTGGGATATTTAAAATAGGAGGGATTGTTACTGGAGCTATTGCCAGCTCCTTCAATCTCTGATCCATCAGTAAGTACATCTGAGGACTCTGGATCAGAGGAATTAAAGCTCACATGTTGTTTGGCAAGCGATCATTTGTTTTGTTTTCTTTATAATGGATCTTGGTGTAGTATTTATCCGATCTCTCCTACCCCATTCATATACTTGATTATTGGCATATTCATGCAAATCATGCTGGAATTCGTTTTTTTTTAGTTGTTTTAATGAGTCTTCCAGTTTAGCTATATTATCCTCAAGTTTTTGGTGTAAATCATCATATTTTGCATGATCTGTGAACATCTCAACGGATAATTTGATGGTGGTAATTTCCATCTGAATCTGCTTCAATTTTTGTTCCCTGTATCTAACAATCAGTCGCATCAGGCTTATTGTAATGTCTATGGCCGCGGTCCGTGATTCTAACTTACCCCTCGACGACCGCGGCCATGGACATCCTGCTGCTTTGCTGCGTCGTCCCCCTGTGAGGCCTCGGCAAACACTTCTGGGCATCGAGACTGTCTCCCGGAGGGTGCGCACGCTCGTGCCCGCTCTTAAAGGGCCAGCGCGCACACATGAAATCATCATTAACTCATGATTTCCTGGACTATAAGAAGGCCACCGCCCTTCTGATCCTAGCCTGAGCGTTGTTGTTGTTTCCCAAAGTTTGTCTTGCAAATGGTCTCCTAAGTGTCTTCCAGTTCCCAGTGTTCCCCGTACCTGTATCCTGTGCTATCCAGTTCTATCCTGGTCTAATGCCGTGCTGAGCTGTTGTCATGTTGTGCTGCATTCCACGCCTGTTCTGCTACTCCACGGACGTCTACATGCCGCCTGGTCCCGGCCAAGCCTGCCTTGCTCCTGTCTACATTGCCTCAGGTACCCTTTCTGGACTATAGACTCTGTACCTGTTTGGCCAGCTGCCATCCCGCTATGCTGTACGGCCCAGTGGGTCCACACCCCGCATCGTGACACTTATGGAACAGTTGGTTAATAATTTGTTCCATTCCCCTACAAATTTCTCACAATATGTTTGTAGCAGTGGTGTAGCTATAGGAGTCGCAGACAGGGGGGCCCACGGTTCCCCGCACCACATCAATAAAAAGTTACTATAGTAACTCGGGCCGCGGGCCCCTGTTACTATAGTAACTGACAGTACTCACCCTCCTTGTTCCGGAGCGCAGCGGAGGTCCTGACGTCACAGCGCTGTGCGCAGCGCATGACATCACAACGCTATGCGCCGCGCACAACATCATGATCCTGGATAGAGTCAGGACAGAACTTCCGCCGCGGCTGAAGAGGCGGGTAAGATTAATATCCCTGTCTTCTGAAGCTGATTGGCGGGGTCCGACTCCCGGGAGGCGGCCAATCAGCTGTTTTGAAGGGGCCGCAGCACTCGTACGAGAACTGCTTCCCCTTCATTCCGGTCACTTGCTCACATTGTGAATCCGTGTCGGCGATTCAGTGTGAGCGAGTAAGGGAAATTAAGGGGAAGCAGCTCTCGTATGAGTGCTGCGGCTACTTCAAAACAGCTGATTGGCCGGCTTCCGGGAGTCGGACCCCGACACATCAGCTATTGATGGCCTATCCTGAGGATAGGCCATCAATGTTTAGGGACTGGCCAACCAATTTAAAACAAAGAATGTAGCAGGCTGAGGGCCCATGAGACAGGATCACAGATTGTGATGCTGTCTGCTGGGCACTGTATCTAAGCCAATGACGTGGTAGGCTTAGATACATGGCCCATGTGTGACCCTGTCTGATGGGCCCTGTATTTAAGCCTACCACACGGTAGGTTTAGATACAGGGCCCCAGCACACAGTAATCTTATACTGTATAAGAATACTGTCTGCCGGACCCTGTATCTAAGCCTACTTTGTGGTAGGCTTAGATACAGGGTCCTACAGACAGTATCACACATAGGCCCTGTATCTAAGCCTAACACACGTGTTACTAATCGTTTTTTGTGTGTTTTCTTACAGGTTCGGTCGTTGGACTACGTCGGATTCCAGGACTACTTCGATGACGGCTTTTTTTCTTATCAATAAAATGGTTAATAAGGGTTGTGTGGTTTTTTTTTTCATTTCAATAAAATATTTTTTCTATGTCTTTGTGTTTTTTTTTAACTATATTACTACCGCCTTAGTAATGGCCGTCGGCAGATGCAGAGGCTAACACTAACCCTCTTTATTACCACGGTACCCACCCCCACCAGGGGTGCTGGGAAGAGCCGGGTATGATCCAGTACTTGATCATCTGTAGTGATGGTCGGGCAATGAGGTTGCTGCAGGCTGGTATTATCAGGCTGGTAAAGAAACACCTGGGAATCAGACATGAGGTGGGGCTTAGTGTTAGCGAGTAAAAAGGCTGCAACTAACCCCCCATTATTACCCCGGTATCCACCGCCACCAGGGGTGCTGGGAAGAGCCGGGTTTGATCCAGTACCTGACCATTTGTAGTGATGTGCGTCGAAGTGCATCTGTGTGCCGCGCGTGATTTGCACGCACCCATTCACTTCATGCGTGATGCGCGCAAACTGCTCAAGTATAGGACATGTGATCAGTTTTACGCAGCGGACACACGTCTGAACGGCCCCGTTGAGTTACATAGGCCCATGCGACGTGCGTGATTTTCACGCGCGTATCACGGATGTGAACTACGCTCGTGTATTTAATGCCTTAAAGTATTAAAACAAAGGAAATAAGAAAATATTTTTTATTAAAATTAAAACTCCCCCACACAACCCTCTTTCACCATTTTATTTAAAAAAAAAAAAAGATAGATCATCTAAGTAGTCCAACGAATCTACGACTAAGTCCAAACAGTCCAGCGCATCCTGCAAAACCAAAAAAAATAAAGTTAGTAATATGAAGAATAAAAAACGTCTCACCTCCAGCGACTTCTGTCTTCTTCCCTGCGCGGCAATAGAAACAAGACATCAATGAAAAATAATTCCCCTTCATGTAACTCTGCTACCTGTCAGCTGAAAAGTCGTCCACCACAGGGAAAAATGTTTTCCCATCATGTCTGATTCCCAGGTGTTTCTTTGCGGTGATTTTTCCATAAAGACGACATAACCTGATCCATAAAATTGGTGATATGCATAGGTTGTTTTTTTTGTAAGTCTAAAGATCCGCAGTGAGAATATGTTCATTATTTGAAGAAGGATCTGGCCGTGATTTGATGTGCTGATGTGGGATATTGGCAATTACTAAGGGCTGGACCTCAGTAGTTGGTGGGCGCAAAGGATTCAAAATGTATAGAGTGCCTACCGGCAAACAGAGCCCTTTTTTCCCAACCACCAAAATTAAAATATCAAGTTTTAATTGGTATAGACGACCATCAACAGACTACATAGAAGTTAAAATTCCTGGTCCATTGCTGATAGAGATCAGCATAGTGCAATGTGTGGTTATTCAAAGAAGCAAGGTGCTAACGGCTGCAGACCGCAGCACCACGTTGTAAGTTAAATTATTAAGAGACCAGCAGGACCAGAGTTAAAAATTCAAAAGAGCCCCCCCGACATGTTTCGCTACCGACGTAGCGTCTTCAGTGGTATAGGGGCTAGTGACAGCGGGCGGCGGAATCCACATACCTATATATGCAGTAAACTATCTGCAGCTGTTGCTGCAATTAGTTGAGAGCCAATCAAAAGAGGAGCGGAGGAACAAGCCTCCGCACGGCTGACTGACAGTCAGCAGGACCAATCGCTGGTGAGACAGAAGCCACCAATAGGTGCAGTGCTGGCGCACATGTGCAGTAACGAAAAAACATGACTCAAATAAGTCGAGTCACTTCTCCCCTTATGTAAAAACTACCCTTCCCAAAGCAGACACTGAAACAGAGTTGGATTTTTATGGCCACAGCAGCCGTTTATTATTTAAATAACAATGAATTTTTAAATACCATCACTTTTGAATCCCCAAAAAGGGATTCATCATAACATTAAATAACCCACTGCGACCCTATCAGGGTCACAACATTATTAACCAACCAGAATGACAGGGGCAAGTCCTTGAAGCCACCGATACTTAATTTTGGCCATCTGCCCACCAATACCTTACCCCCAGCCGTAACCCGGCCCGGGGGCACCAATTACCTTTTGCAGATGACCACCATATATATAACCCAGCTTTCAAAAGGGGTAACTCCCTAAGAAGCCGACTAATTGGGGGTGCATCCCGTGATGCATTCCCCCCCACCACTTTTTACGACCTACTTCAAGGACTCCCCCCCCCCCCCCCCCGCAGCTGCAATGACAAAATTAACCACCCCGCAGACATACGTTAATATGCAAATAACTGCTGACAATAACCACCACCCGCAGCAACCTTCTGCCGCGGTCTACCACTCCACATCATGGCGGGCGGGCGGGAACATGCTCCTGCTTCTGTGTCCTGGCGAAGAGAGAGAAGAGCACAACAGGAAACAGGTACATCCCCTTCAAACCCCACCCCTACTTCCCCCAAGCCCTCCTACTATCCTTAACCTACTCTCATAGGCCAGCCAACTCTGAGTCCCTCCCAACTATTTCAGTCATGGAGGCCTCCCCTTATTTTCTTTTTTGGTCTGCAGTACGGCCTCTTCTTGACTCAAATAAGTCGAGTCACTTCTCCCCTTATGTAAAAACTACCCTTCCGAAAGCAGACACTGAAACAGAGTTGGATTTTTATGGCCACAGCAGCCGTTTATTATTTAAATAACAATGAATTTTTAAATACCATAACTTTTGAATCCCCAAAAAGGGATTCATCATAACATTAAATAACCCACTGTGACCCTATCAGGGTCACAACAATATTAACCAACCAGAATGACAGGGGCAAGTCCTTGAAGCCACCGATACTTAATTTTGGCCATCTGCCCACCAATACCTTACCCCCAGCCGTAACCCGGCCCGGGGGCACCAATTACCTTTTGCAGATGACCACCATATATATAACCCAGCTTTCAAAAGGGGTAACACCCTAAGAAGCCGACTAATTGGGGGTGCATCCCGTGATGCATTCCACCCCACCACTTTTTACGACCTACTTCAAGGACTCCCCCCCCCCCCCGCCAAAGCGAAACAGGCCTTGACCACCTCACGCCTGAGAGCTCCTCCACACTCCCACTGCTCGCTCAATTCCATCAGTCAAAGCCAGACTCCACATATCCATCCCCACATCATTGAGGTGCACACCATCCTCTCTCCAATACCTGCCTGTTCCAGATCCCAGTGGCGTACCGCAACCCCACCATTACGCTCCACGAAGCTCGATATGGCCCTGTTAGCCTTAATGTGAGCCTTGTTAATTTTTCCCACCGAACGGGCCATCCGCCAGCTCTTCCTAGGGACCATCTCGGACCACACCGTCACCAAATTAGGATAAGTTGCCCATAAGCAGAGCAAATCATGCTTGACGTCCCGTTCCAACTCCCGGAAAGGGCATAGGCCCAAATCGTTGCCTCCCACATGCAACACCAGCACCTCCGGCGCCCTGTCAAGCAGTACAAAATTGTGAAACTCAGGCAATACCCTGTTCCATGTCATTCCCCGTATACCCATCCACCTCACGACCGCCGCGTCCCGCGGAATCCTGAGCTGTCGACCGTCCGGCCGTACATCTGCGCGAAGGGCACCCCAGTACACAAAAGAGTGTCCCATAATCCACACCATGCATGAGTCACGGCCTGCAAAACAAATGAAGAACATACACGCACCACCGCTCGCTGCCGCGCACCATTAATACTCAGGCGGAAACGCACACACCCGGAACATGCTATACATTATCATATCACAACATGTGCAAGCGAACATAAGAACGGAAACGCGCCGACTCCCAACGCCCTATCCGCCGCACGCCTGCATCATCCAAATCCCATCTCACCGCCTCCGTCGCTGCCCCTATACGGAAAGAATGAGACGAGTACTGCTCCGCCTGCATCCCGCTAGCCACTAGACACTTTCTGAAAACCGAGATAAACTGATACCGCGACAGAAACGAGCCATCCGCGTGCCGCAGCAACGGCGCGTCCGAGACATCTAAACCCCCCAAGTACTCCTTGATGCACAACACTGGACAAACCGGATTCCCCGGGACCGCCAACAAAACCACTCGACGTCCCGCCCCCCCCCTGATCCGTTTTCGACCGTCGCAACACTATCTCCACCCTGTCTTCATACAAATTGACATTATCCTGCAGCAAGCCCCCCGCTTTTACCGAACTAGTAGAAACCAATTCCCCTACCCGAAAAGCTCCAAAAAAGGCTAACGCAAAAGCCAACCGGAAAAGCTTGCTCTCATACTCTGAACGACACACCTGCCACACCACCACCTCCAGCGAACACAACAACTGAAATGACACGGGACGCCTCTTATCTCTCACCACTACACCCCGTCTCAGCCCCTTCAATGCCTGGCCCACCAAGAAACGCTTCGTGATATCCACCAACCCCCGTAATTTACAACCAAAAGCAATGGCCGCCACGAAGCGATTAACCTTAGCGACCGTGCAACCCCGGGCAAACGCATCCCCCAACCAAAACAGCAAGGCCACCATCCTATCATCATCGGAGCACACATCACCCAAAGATCTCACCCACTCTTCCCATTGCCTCCATCCAGCAGCATACGACGACCACGTCGCACTGGCCAGCGAACGTTTAATCAAGGTACCTGCCGCCTGGATACCAGCTCCCACAGATGACTGGGACAGTCCACCCCCGTTAACTCCGCGTCCGGGACCAGCTGACGGAAACGATCCCACTGCGAGCGAGAAAGCGCGTCAGCAATACAATTCTCTACCCCGGGAACATGCACCGCCACCACCCACGCATTTAAACTTAAACAGGCAAGCACCAACTGACACAACAAGCGAACCACTGGAGGGGACGACGCCGAAGTATTATTTATAGCCATCACCACCCCCAGATTGTCGCAATGAAAACGCACTTTTTTGTCCCGTCACCTGTCTCCCCAAATGATGACCGCCACCACGATGTGAAACAGTTCAAGTAGGGCCAAGTTACGCGTCAGGCCCGCCTCCACCCACGCAACCGGCCATTTTCCCGCGCACCATTGACCTTTAAAGAACGCCTTGAACCCCACCGCCCCGGACGCATCAGTGAACAATTCCAAATCGAAGCTATCCAACGCCCGGGACATCCAAAGAGAGCGCCCATTATACTGTGCCAGAAAATGGAGCCAGACCCGCAAATCTTCCCTGTGCTCCGCCGCCAGACGAATGAAATGATGGGGTTCCCCAACCCCCGCCGTCGCCGCTGCCAACCGTAGACAAAAAACCCTGCCCATCGGCATGATGCGGCAAGCAAAATTCAACTTCCCCAATAAGGACTGCAGTTCACGTAGTGTAATTTTCTTAATCCGACACGCTCGTTCCACTACCAACCGCAAATCCCCCAACTTATCCTCCGGCAATCTGCACTCCATTGCTATGGAGTCGATTGTAATTCCCAAAAAACAAATGGTCGTCACTGGACCCTTAGTTTTTTCCACAGCCAAGGGTACTCCGAACTCCCTTGACACCCAATTGACCGTCTCCAATAAATTTGCGCAAACCCCCGAACGCGACGGGCCAACACACAAGAAATCGTCGAGATAGTGACCTCCCTGACTACCCATTCCAAAAAAGAACTAAAAACCTCAAAGTACGCGCACGACAACGAACAACCCATGGGAAGGCATCGATCAATATAGTAACCCCCGTCCCAATAACATCCCAACAACCGCTGGCTGTCCGGATGAACCGGCAATAAACGGAACGCCGCTTGAATATCAGTTTTTGCCATCAGAGCTCCTCTTCCGTAACCACGTACCAACGCTACCGCCGCATCAAACGACGTATAAACCACGGAACAGAGATCCGGGTCAATGCCATCATTAACAGACGCCTCTTTTGGGAAGGACAAATGCTGAATGAGCCGGAATTTGTTACATTCCCGTTTCGGAACCACCCCTAACGGCGACACCACCAAACCCGGAACTGGGATCGTGCTAAAGGGGCCCGCCATTCTGCCCAGATCAATCTCCTTCCGTATTTTCTCCGAGACTACCCCCGCATGCTGATATGCCGACTTAAGGTTGCGCCGCGTGAAAGGGACCTCATGTGAAGGGGGCGGAATAACGAAACCGGAACCAAAACCTAAACTAATCAACCGCGCCCCCTCCTTATTGGGGTACTTACTTAGAAAGGGGGCCATCTTTATGAGCTTCACTGGAGTCTCCCCCATAACCAGACGCACCGCTGGCTCCCCCCTGTCGTTTACCCTTTTTAAAACATTTGGACGCTCCATGCGACTGCCCGCTGCAATGTGAACACACATGCTTGAATTTACACGCTGCTCCAAATTTGCACTGCCCCTCGTTGAACTGCCAACACATCCCAAATTTGGAACCTGAGGCATGACTACCTACGCCGGAAGTTCCTGCTGCGTTCCCGCTCCCGGGAAAGGACTGCCCCTGCTTATAAAGTGCCGTCACTTTCAACCATAAGGCTATGTCCTTATGATCCCACCGTATATTCGGCCGCACCGCTTTCCGCTGCTGAAACTGCTCATCGTAACGAAGCCAAGCCTGGCCCCCATAAACCCGATACGCCTCCCCCACCGCATCCAAATAACAAAACAAGCCGGAACAATTATCCGGCGCCTTTTCTCCAATAACACTCGCCAAAATTGCAAAAGCCTGCATCCAATTGACGAACGTTTTTGGAATCAACCTGTACCGTCTCTTTTCTTCCTCGTCCTTTTTTGTTTCATCCCGCTTCACCTTATCCAAGTTAAACTTCTCCAGCGGAAGCAGGGAAAAGATCTCCACATACTCGTCTTTCCAAATCCTTTCTTTTACCTCCTGCTTCAAATGCGCCCCTAACGGGCCCTCATAACAAACGTAAACCTCCCCGCGCGCGCGATCATCGACACGCACCCTATTCACCTCCTTTGGCGAGTCTGTTTGAACCACCGCCGCCACTGCAACCGCTGCCCCCGCGGATAACCCCCCTCCGGTTTGAAGAACCTGAGCGCTTCCAACACTGCCCCCCCACACCGCGGCCGGTGCCACGCCTGCCGGTTCTTGGGAAGGGAAACCGCCTAGCCGCCCCACCAACACCTTTAAACATCCCACTAACTCCGCAAAACTATCCCCCGCACCCGCCTGTAACCCCGGGACCCCCGACTCCGCCGCGATGCCTGCCGACGCGACACCCTCTACACCGATACCCGACATCAATAAAGCTGGAAAAGGTAACGTAGGTGTCAACTCACCAGGCTGCCCAGGGGCTGTGAACCCGTCAGCCGGACCCCCATGTCCACGTGCAGAGGCCCGCCGCTCACCGTCCTCCAATGCTCCGGACTCCCTCTGGCGCTGTCCGAATTGGCAGTGTGTGCACGGGGAATTCCGATTTCCGTCTGAGAAAAGGGGGGGTGACATCGCATCATCCAATTGGCCGAACTTCAGTTCTTGCCTCGTCCGTCCCGCTGAACCAGCTCCAAGCTGTTCCGTCCCTGGCACTCCAACCACTGACCTCATCCTGCGTCCTCTGCTCATTTCCACCTCCGCTGCCCGCTCGACGTCACCATGAGCCGACCCTCTGGCTGGCACATCGCCATGCAGGGTCGCCGTTGCCCTTCCGCCACGTACCGAAGAAGGAGGGGGTGTGGCCGGAAGTGAAGGCCGCGTCCTCCTCGCCGCTGCCGCCGGGCGCTGCCGCGTTTTGGGATTCCTCCCAGGACCAGACGAAAGAGCAGCGGCAGGCCGCCCTGAGGTCTGGCCTGAAGGGTCCACTGAGGGGCTCCTCTTGCGCCGCCGCGCCCGCGGGATGTCTTCTGGACTCAGCCTGCGGGCGGGCGCGAACGCCTCGTGCTGCGCGTCAAGCCGGGAGTGCCAGCCCTGGCCTGAGTCACGGGGGAAACGGGCTCTCCTCTTCTCCTGCCCGACCCCCTGGCACACCGGTCCTGTACCTCGGCAGGCTCCAGCAGCCCCGAGACCACCGGCATGATGGAGCGCTCCACGCTCGCTCCCGACGACTCTGCTCGCTCCTGGACCGGAGCGCCCGCTTGTCCCTGCAGCAGCGTCGCCACTCGTGCTCCGAGCCATCCAGGACCCTGAGAGGCTGCCGCGGCCCGCAGCAGCTCCATCGCCTCCTCGTCAGACGCAGCAGGGATAAAAACACATGCTCCTGCTTCTGTGTCCTGGCGAAGAGAGAGAAGAGCACAACAGGAAACAGGTACATCCCCTTCAAACCCCACCCCTACTTCCCCCAAGCACTCCTACTATCCTTAACCTACTCTCATAGGCCAGCCAACTCTGAGTCCCTCCCAACTATTTCAGTCATGGAGGCCTCCCCTTATTTTCTTTTTTGGTCTGCAGTATGGCCTCTTCTGGAGATAGAAAAAATCCGCTGATTACAACAATGTATCGACGCATGCATATTGAATTGCATACATATAACGTGCTATATAGCTGTTAGGTAGAAATAGTTACAGTGAAGGAAATAAGTATTTGATCCCTTGCTGATTTTGTAAGTTTGCCCACTGTCAAAGACATGAACAGTCTAGAATTTTTAGTATGATGCGTGGCTGCATGATTTTCACGCAGCCGCCATCATTATGACACTCTGTATGTATGTTTGTAAACAGAAAAGCATGTGGTGCTTTTCTGTTTTCATTCATACTTTTTACTGCTGTTGCGAGAATCACGCGCGTCACACGGTAGTGCTTCCGTGTGCTGCGCGTGATTTTCACGCACCCATTGACTTCAATGGGTGAATGATGCGCGAACAATGCACAAATATCGGACATGTCGAGAGTTTTACGCAGCGGACACACGCTGCATGAAACTCACGGACAGTCTGCACGGCCCCATAGACGAACATAGGTCCGTGCGAGGCGTGTGAAAATCATGCGAGTTGCTCGGAAGTATTATACGTTCGTCTAAATAAGCCCTTACACAGTAATAATAATCATTATCCTTTGTGCCTCCATCTATCCCTGATCTAAGTACAGTATAATGGGGATGTCCGTGCCCTACAATTCTGGGGCATTACCCATATTAAACTTGGCCCTAGAGCAGGTAATCTGGATCGCAGGTTACTACAGGAGGAGGCACGTTGGATCCATCGTTTGGGCTCCCTCAGTCCAGGGGGCCTCAACGAGGGTTTTACGTTTGCGGCATTTTTGTGAATCCGCTGGTCTTCCCTCTGTTCGGTTGCATGATGCCCCTTTGGGTATACATATTTTTTGTTATAAATTGCATTATTATATAGCATTATTATACAGCATTGTTATATAACTGACTCTGACTATGTTTGTACCTTTCCACACTCCTTACCATTTATTGACATCAATATAATCCTGAATAACCATTCAGACTTTCCTAGTGACTATTGCGACGGTCTCCTTCAATTTCAATTTTAAAATTGGGCTCTCACTACAGACCACAACTGGTGCCATTATCCTGGCCACTTTATGGTTGGCATTATACATATGCCAATCATTTCTGCGATCTACTGTACTATGTACATGGCTATCTGCCTATTCATTGGTGAACTATCGTTCTTGCTGCCGGCCATGCACTAACTTAATAACTATTTCTACCTAACAGCTATATAGCACGTTATATGTATGCAATTCAATATGCATGCGTCGATACATTGTTGTTATCACCGGATTTTTTCTATCTCCTGTTTTTTTCGTTACTGCACATGTGCGCCGGCACTGCACCTATTGGTGGCTTCTGTCTCACCAGCGATTGGTCCTGCTGACTGTCAGTCAGCCGTGCGGAGGCTTGTTCCTCCGCTCCTCTTTTGATTGGCTCTCAACTAATTGCAGCAACAGCTGCAGATAGTTTACTGCATATATAGGTATGTGGATTCCGCCGCCCGCTGTCACTAGCCCCTATACCACTGAAGACGCTACGTCGGTAGCGAAACATGTCGGGGGGGGCTCTTTTGAATTTTTAACTCTGGTTCTGCTGGTCTCTTAGTAATTTAACTTACAACGTGGTGCTGCGGTCTGCAGCCGTTAGCACCTTGCTTCTTTGAATAACCACACATTGCACTATGCTGATCTCTATCAGCAATGGACCAGGAATTGTAACTTCTATGTAGTCTGTTGATGGTCGTCTATACCAATTAAAACTTTATATTTTAATTTTGGTGGTTGGGAAACAAGGGCTCTGTTTGCCGGTAGGCACTCTTTACATTTTGATGTGGGATATTGGGCGTGGTTAGGCGTCGTGGCTTGAAAATGTCCCTCTTTTCCGAATTCAAAAGCTGGGAGGTAAAGGGGCTGTCATAGAGTGTTATAGAGTGAACCGTAACATTGGAAGGGATCGTGGATTACCAGCAAAACGAGGGCATAAGATATCAGTGAGCTGGACCCGCAATATTAGTGGGTGTGGCTTGATGTCAGCAGGAGATTTCTCTATCAGTCAGAACTTGACAAAAGTCAGATAAGTTTAAACGACTGGCGTGTAATGTGACAGCGTCTGAATGGTGCATATGCCCAGTGTATAAATGTGCATGCTGCCCAAGTCATATGTGTGTGTTGCATCTGAGGCTTGTGTCCAGCATATAAGTGGCACATGGTCAACTTGTATCTTGTGAGGATTATGTGTGGTATGTGTCCTATGTGTTAGTGGAGCATGTCTCATATGTGTCGGAAACATGAGTGATCTGTGTGTGGCATGCAGGTTTGGACTAGCCTATCGGCGAGTCAGTGAATCCCTCAGTGGACCCCTGAAACAGCAAGTGGGCTGTCTTGTTAAGAAGCTGCCCACAGTTGCACGCACCAACATTAGATGGTCGGCCAGTCTCGCCGAAAATCAGCAGACACGGCCGATAAATATCTAGTGTGCATGACCAGCTTAATGGTATGCTTACATCTGAATGGGGTTTGCAGAAATCCATGCACCTGCAGCAAAAAACAACCCCATTCAGATGTATAGAACTGATTTTCGGAAGCAGAAATTTCTGCAACAATTCTGCCACGTGTGAATTTACCCTAAGGCCAGATTCACACAAACGTGTGGAAATTCGGAGGTAAAATACGTGACGTGGGTTCCGTTTTCACGGATCCCCATAGACTTGAGTCTATGGCGGGATCTGTGAAAACGGAACAAAATAGGACATGTTCTATGTTTCAACGGACCCTTCTCATGGTCCGTTGAAACAACGACCGTGTGAACGGCCCCATTAAAATACATGTGTCCGTGTGACGGCCGTTGTTTTAACGTTCCTTAAAGGAGTTTTCCAACCAATAAAAATTGATGGCCAATCCTCAGGATAGGCCATCAATAGCTGATGGGTCAAGGGTCTGACTTCCGGGACCCCTGTTGATCAGCTGTTTTGAAGGGGCCGCAGCGCTCTAACAAGTGTTGCTTCCCCTTCATTTCATCCTGCTCACTGTGAATCTTCATGCATTTAGCGGCGGTTCACATGTATTGCAGCCTTTTCTCCCATTCACTTCAATGGGAGAGTTTTTGGCTCAGAATTTTCAGTCAAACACAGGAGTGGACACAAAAGAAAGAAGATGCATCAGTCTTTTTTTTTATACACATTTCCTCCCTTTTGGATCCACAGCCAAAAACTGCCACAAAAATTGCACGAAAACTGTGTGTGTGATCCTGGCATTAAAGCAAGGCCGCGACGAGCTTCTCGCCTCAGGCGGCAGCCTGCTGCCTCTCTGAGGGGGCGGCGGCGCCACTGAAACCAGCCGCTACCCCCTCCTGCACTAATTCTACCTGCGTCTATAGGACGCAGATGCAATTACATGCATAAGCTCTAAATGGCCGGGCAAGTTCCTGACCATTCAGCGCCTTACAATGACGCTGATTGGCAGGGCAGAATGACTTGCCCGGCCAATCAGCGCCTTTCAACGATACTAGCGGCGTGATGCTGTCAACACACCGCTTACGTTGTTCAGCCCCAGCAGACCCTCTCAGAAGAGAGCAGGCCTGCATTGACACAGAACCGCGATAAAGACTCCTTCGGGGTCGAAACATAGCACTATTGATATTGGGATGTGTTAATAAACACTTTTTTACTTTTGCCATACGGATGCTGTCCTCAAGTTTTTTGCTACAGAATCACGAGGGAACGGGATCAAGGTGAGTATGTCAAGTATTTCTAGGGCACATCTACAGTGGGATCTATGTAGGGCACTATCTACAGGGAGCACTGTGTGTGTGGGACATAATCAGGGACACAGTGTATGGTGCTATTATAATTAGAGGTGCAGTATATGGAACTCTTATATTTAGGAACATAGAGTGTGGCACCAATTTTATCTTCATTTATAGGTGCAGAAATGTTTGAAAAGTGAGAAGCTGAACAAATCTGAACGGCAAACTGCAGAAATGGCCTGTGGCCGGGAGAAGTCGTCATAGAGGTCTGGACCATATGGAGAAGAAAAGAGAAAAAGAATAACTAGAATCTGAAAAGACGTCACCGGTGAGTCACTTAATGTAAATGTTTATTCTGCCTCTAATCAGCACTGTAGTCACTGTATGATCTGCAGCGAGATGATGGGTGGTATGATTTATTTTTTTTTGTGAAACAGCAGTGCCCAATATATCCTTACCATTGTTCGGGCCATGCTGGGAGCTGTGGTTTTACACCGTGTAAACAGGGGTTGCACTAAATTGACCTGTATTTGTGCTGGTGTTGTATTTATGTGCTGAGCTTTGTTCTGGTGCTGTATTTATGAACTGCTCTGTGGCTTGAAAAACAGTGGTTTGTATATCAAGTGGAGTTCCAAAAACCGGATTGATTTACTGTGTTGTGTGTGACAAAGTGGGGGGCCATTGTATGTGATATATGTATTGATTGCTTGCTTGCTACAAAGTTTGCAAAAGTGACATTATTTAAAACCATTTTTCCCTTGCAGTTTCCTTCCTGAGTAGCTGAGTAAGGGGGAGGGGTTAGCTGGTCCCAGGTGCTATAAATCAGGCCTCAGTACTCTGTAGAGCCTGCTCTGTGGCTTGAAAAACAGTGGTTTGTATATCAAGTGGAGTTCCAAAAACCGGAGTTCCGAAAAGAGGAGTTAAAGTCCCAGTAAGTACTCTTCTACTTCTTTTTCTTTTTGATTAACACCTGTTCGCTGTTTTTTTTGTAACTGGGATAATGGATAGCAAGATTGGAGGTTTTCTTCAGTGCACAGTTTGCCATATGTATGCACGACTGGAGCCGGAGTTCCAGGGTGAATATCTCTGTGGCAGATGTGAGCATGTTGTTCACCTGGAAGCTCGTATTAGAGATCTGGAGGAGCAGAATGCAACACTGAGGAGGATAGACAATCTTGAGCTGAGCTTGCTGCTCACGGAGCATGCAGTTAGTGGGTTACAACTGGAGGGTGAAGACATGGGTGAGCAGGATCAGGTAAGTAGCTGGGTTAATGTAGTTAGGGGCAGTAGAAAGGGGTCAAAGAAAAGGAAGGCCGATCCGGTTTCTGACATTCCAGGCAAAATTGCCAAGTTGGGTGATGATGCGAGGGTGTCAGTCTCAGAAATGGCAGCCCTAGTGGATACTGATCTCCCTAACAGCCGGGAGAACAGCCCAGCTAGTAGTCGGCGGGATGGTAATGCAGGTAAGCCAAGACAATTGATAGTCGTAGGGGATTCTATAATCAGGAAGACAGATAGAATAATTTGTCGCCAAGACCACCTCAACCGAATGGTTTGCTGTCTCCCTGGTGCCAGGGTTCGGCAAGTGGTGGAACGGGTGGACAAATTGCTGGGAGGGGCTGGTGATGATCCAGGTGTCGTGGTCCATGTCGGTACCAACGACAGAATAAATGGTAGGTGGAGGAGCCTTAAGAATAATTTTAAAGAACTAGGCTACAAGCTGAAGGGAAGGACCTCCAAAGTAGTATTCTCAGGAATACTGCCTGTGCCATGCGCATCACAGGAAAGACAACGGGAGCTCAGGGAGTTAAATGCATGGCTGAAGTCTTGGTGTAGAGGAGAAGGATTTGGGTTCCTAGAGCACTGGGCTGACTTTTCATTGGGGTACAAACTGTATTCTGCAGATGATTTGCACCTAAATGGAAGGGGGTCCGCTGTGCTGGGGGAGAGAATTCTAGCTGGGGTGGCGGAGTATTTAAACTAGGGCTGAGGAGGGAGGTCAATGTAGAAAAAAAAGGGGTAGCCAGGTTAGAGAGGGGTCAGACTATATTGGTGGGGGGAGAAACAGAATGTGGGGAGAGGACTAGACAACAAGATAAGGAGATCCTTTCGTTACAAAACATCAGTGTAAATAAAAAGGCCCGATTAATGTCAAATCACATTTCTGATAATAAAAGTGAAAAACTGACAGGCAAGTTAAAGTGTATGTTCACAAATGCCAGAAGTCTAGCAAGCAAAATGGGGGAGCTGGAGGCCTTGATACTGGAAGAAAATATAGATATAGTTGGTGTTGCTGAAACATGGCTGGACTCTTCACATGACTGGGCTGTAAATCTACAGGGTTTTACACTTTTTCGGAAAGACAGGACAAATAGGAAAGGTGGTGGTGTATGTCTGTATGTGAGAAATGATATGAAGGCGAGTGTGAAAGAGACAATAGTGGGTGAATACTGTGAGGAGGTTGAAACCTTGTGGGTGGAACTAGAAAGGGAGGTAAACACTGAAAAAATTACTTTTGGTGTAATCTATAGACCCCCCAATATAACTGAGGAGATGGATGTTCAGCTATATAAACAGATGGAGCGGGCTGCACAGGCGGGTACTGTAGTGATAATGGGAGATTTTAATTTCCGGGATATTAATTGGTGTCATGGTTCAGCTTCAACTGCAAAGGGGAGACATTTCCTCAACCTGTTGCAGGAACATTTTATGGGCCAGTTTGTGGAAGACCCGACTAGAGGTGAAGCTCTGTTGGATCTGGTCATTTCTAATAATGCAGATCTTGTTGGGAATGTCAATGTTCGTGAAAACCTCGGTAACAGTGATCATAATATAGTTACATTTTACCTATACTGTAAAAAACAAACGCAGGCTGGGAGGGCAAAAACATTTAATTTTAAGAAAGCCAATTTCCCCAGGATGAGGGCTGCAATTCAGGATATGGACTGGGAAGAACTAATGTCAAATAATGGAACAAATGATAAATGGGAGATTTTCAAATCTACTTTGGGTAATTATAGTGCAAAATTTATTCCTATAGGTAACAAGTATAAACGACTCAAATTAAACCCCACATGGCTTACACCTTCTGTGAAAGGGGCAATACATGACAAAAAAAGGGCATTTAAAAAATACAAATCTGAGGGTACAGCTGTAGCCTTTGTAAAATATAAAGAGCTTAATAAAATCTGTAAAAATTTAATAAAATTAGCAAAAATACAAAATGAAAGGCAGGTGGCCAAGGATAGTAAAACAAATCCAAAAAAATTCTTCAAGTATATAAATGCTAAAAAGCCAAGGTCTGAACATGTAGGACCCCTAGATAATGGTAATGGGGAGTTGATCACAGGGGATCAAGAGAAGGCAGAGTTACTAAATGGGTTCTTTAGCTCTGTATATACAACTGAAGAAAGAGCAGCTGATGTAGCCGCTGCCAGTGCTGTTAATATATCAGTTGATATACTGAATTGGATGAATGTAGAGATGGTCCAAGCTAAATTAAATAAAATAAATGTGCACAAGGCCCCGGGACCAGATGGGTTACACCCTAGAATTCTTAAAGAGCTTAGTTCAGTTATTTCTTTCCCCCTTTTCATAATATTCAGAGAATCTCTAGTGACTGGTATAGTGCCAAGGGACTGGCGCAGCGCAAATGTGGTGCCTATTTTCAAAAAGGGCTCTAGGTCTTCCCCAGGTAATTATAGACCAGTAAGCTTAACATCCATCGTGGGGAAAATGTTTGAGAGGCTATTGAGGGACTATATACAGTATTATGTGACAATAAATAGCATTATAAGTGACAGCCAGCACGGTTTTACTAAGGACAGAAGTTGTCAAACTAACCTAATCTGTTTTTATGAAGAGGTGAGCAGAAGTCTAGACAGAGGGGCCGCTGTGGATTTAGTGTTTTTGGACTTTGCAAAGGCATTTGACACTGTCCCCCATAGACGCCTAATGGGTAAATTAAGGACTATAGGTTTAGAAAATATAAAATATAGTTTGTAATTGGATTGAGAATTGGCTCAAGGACTGTATCCAGAGAGTTGTGGTCAATGATTCCTTCTCTGAATGGTCACCGGTTATAAGTGGTGTACCCCAGGGTTCAGTGCTGGGACCACTATTATTCAACTTATTTATTAATGATATAGAGGATGGGATTAATAGCACTATTTCTATTTTTGCAGATGACACCAAGCTATGTAATATAGTTCAGTCTATGGAAGATGTTCATGAATTGCAGGCAGATTTAAACAAACTAAGTGTTTGGGCGTCCACTTGGCAGATGAAGTTTAATGTAGATAAATGTAAAGTTATGCATCTGGGTACCAACAACCTGCATGCATCATATGTCCTAGGGGGAGCTACACTGGCGGATTCACTTGTTGAGAAGGATCTGGGTGTACTTGTAAATCATAAACTCAATAACAGCATGCAGTGTCAATCAGCTGCTTCAAAGGCCAGCAGGATATTGTCGTGTATTAAAAGAGGCATGGACTCGCGGGACAGGGATGTAATATTACCACTTTACAAAGCATTAGTGAGGCCTCATCTAGAATATGCAGTTCAGTTCTGGGCTCCAGTTCATAGAAAGGATGCCCTGGAGTTGGAAAAAATACAAAGAAGAGCAACGAAGCTAATTAGGGGCATGGAGAATTTAAGTTATGAGGAAAGATTGAAAGAATTAAACCTATTTAGCCTTGAAAAAAGACGACTAAGGGGGGACATGATTAACTTATATAAATATATTAATGGCACATACAAAAAATATGGTGAAATCCTGTTCCTTGTAAAACCCCCTCAAAAAACAAGGGGGCACTCCCTCCGTCTGGAGAAAAAAAGGTTCAAGCTTCAGGGGCGACAAGCCTTCTTTACAGTGAGAACTGTGAATCTATGGAATAGCCTACCGCAGGAGCTGGTCACAGCAGGGACAGTAGATGGCTTTAAAAAAGGGTTAGATAATTTCCTAGAACAAAAAAATATTAGCTCCTATGTGTAGAAATTTTTCCTTCCCTTTTCCCTTCCCTTGGTTGAACTTGATGGACATGTGTCTTTTTTCAGCCGTACTAACTATGTAACTATGTAACTGAGCTTGTTTCTGGTGCTGTATATATGTGTTGAGCTCGGTTCTTGTAGTGTCCATGGCCACGGACCATCGGGATCACTCACCCCCTGGTGGCCGCAATCATGGATCGGTGAGCGCTGGCCCGAATCTCCTTCTCAGGCGTCAGCATTCACTTACGCTCAGTTCCGCTATGTCCCTTAGGGAATTATCAATAAATAGCCCATGATCACCCTGGACTATAAGAAGGGCCCTGCCCCTTTGCGCTTTGCCTGAGCGTTGTTGTGTTTTCCTATGTTAGTCTTGAAAATGGTCCCTTAGTGTTATCCTGTTCCTGTTGTTTCCCGTGCCCTGCTACCTGTACCCTGTATCCCGTGTTATTTGTTCCTGTGCCATAAACCTGTAGGAGTCGTGTTGTGCGACCGGTACCTGCTGTGTTACATAACGTCTAGTGTCTGCTGTCAAGGTCCCATCTGTGGCTAGCCGTTGCTACTGTGTGAACGACTGCTATCCCGCTCTAACGGTACGCCCCAGTGGGTCCACATACCCACAGATCGTGACAGTTCTGGTGGTGTATTTATGTATTGAGCTTTGTTCTGGTGCTGTATTTATGTACTGAGCTTTGCTCTGGTGCTGTATCTATGTATTGAGCTGGATTCTGTTTCTGTATTTATGCACTGAGCTTGGTTCTGGGGCTGTATATATGTGTATGAACTTGATTCTGGTGTTGTAATTATATAGAAAATATTTATAATAACAAAATTGCAGGGCAGATGGAGTTGTTTTCAATTCGTTGTATATTTAATGGGAACCTGTCTAGTTGTTTTAACCCCTTGAACTGCCATGTGGTAAAAATAAACTGACAATATTTCCGAACATTCCCTGTATGTTATTTTTCAGATGCAGCAAAATCTATAAAATCAACTTTTAAAATGGTGCACACTATATGCTAATTACTCATTAAAGGGTCATCGGGTGGTGCGCTATCCTGAAGAGTCACATAGTCCAGCCTCCAATCCCACCTTTCCATGCTTGATTGGCATCCCCCTGGCTGTTATACATCACTACCAGTCTTCTCCAACCTTCTCGGATGCACCATTGCCTTGTACTACTTGGGCACACACCGTGCAGAGAGGTGTACTCTGCCCGGCTGCATCGTGCATGCCAGTACAAGGTAACGGTATCCTCCGGATAGGTCATCAGTATATCATCGGTGCTGGTCCGACACACAGACCCCGCACAGTTTCTGCTCCGGTTTCCTGCGGGCACAGGATGTTATTGCACATTATGCGATGTACGGAGCCGGGAAGAATTTGGCTCCATACATTGCATAGCGGCCATTTTGCCGAACTGCAGCTCTGCTCCTATTCACTTGAATAGGAGCAGAGCTGCAGTACTGCAGCTTGGCCGCTATTCCGTGGCCGGAGCCAACTGCTTCCGGCATGTACGTCCGGTGCCCGGAGGCAGCCAAAGCGGCTTAACGGTGCGAGGTCCAGGTGTCGGACCCGCACCGATGATATATCGATGAGCTATCTGGTGGATAGGTCAACAGTTGTAGTGGACAATCCCTTTAACCCCTTAAGGACGCAGCCTAGTTTTGGCCTTAAGGCTCAGAGCCCATTTTTCAAATCTGACATATTTCAATTTATGTGGTAATAACGTCAGAATGCTTAAACCTATACAAGCGATTCTGAGACTGTTTTCTCGTGAGACATTGGGCTTCATGTTAGTGGTAAAATTTAGTCTATATATTCAGTGTTTATTTGTGAAAAATTGCAAAATTTAGAGAAAATTCTGAAAAAATAGCATTTTTCTGAATTTAAATGCATTTGCTTGTAAAACAGATGGTTATACCCCCCAAAATAGTTACTAGTTCACATTTCCCATAAGTCTACTTTAGATTGGCATCGTTTTTTTTGAACATTTTTTTATTTTTCTTGAACGTTACAAGACTTAGAACATAAACAGCAATTTCTCATATTTTTAAGAACATTTCAAAAGCCTTTTTTTTAAGGTACCTGTTCAGTTCTGACGTGGCTTTGAGGGGCCTATGTATTAGAAACCCCATAAAACACCCCATTTTAAAAACTAGACCCCTCAAAGTATTCAAAACAGCATTTTGAAAGTTTTTTTTAACCCTTTAGGAATTTCACAGGAATTAAAGCAAAGTGGAGGTGAAATTTGCAAATTTCCTTTTTCTTGCTGAATTTCAATTTTATTCTATTTTTTTTTCTTTAACACAGAAGGTTTTACCAGAGAAACACTACTAAATATGTATTGTCCAGATTCTGCAGTTTTTAGAAATGTCCCACATCTGGCTCTAGTGCGCTCGTGGACTAAAACACAAGCCTCAGAAGCAAAAGAAGCACCTAGTGCATTTTGGGGCCTCTTTTTTATTAGAATATATTTTAGGCAGCATGCCGGGTTTGAAGAGGTGTTGAGGTGCCAAAACAGTAGGAATCCCCCAAAAGTGATCCCATTTTGGAAACTACACCCCTCAAGGAATTCATGTATGGTTGTTGTTACCATTTTGACCCCACAGTTTTTTCACAGCACGTATTTGAATTTGGCTGTGAAATTTAAAAAATTAAATGTTTTCCAATAAGATGTCATTTTTGATAAAATTTCTTATTTTCACAAGAAATAAAATACCCCATTTTGTTCCCCAATTTGTTCTGAGTGCGGCAATACCCCATTTGTGGTGATAAACTCCTTCTGAGCCCTCCCATGGGCCCAAACGGCAAAGGAGCGCTATGTGTTTATTGGAGTCCAGATTTTGCTGGATTGGTTTTCGGGTGCCATGTCGCATTTGCAGAGCCCCAGAGGTATCAAAGCAATGGAAACTCAGCAGAAGTGACCCCATTTTGGAAACTACACCCCTCAAGGAATTCATTTATGGTTGTGGTTACCATTTTGACCCCACAGTTTTTTCACAGCACGTATTTGGATTGGGCTGTGAAATTAAAAAAATGAAATTTTTTCCAATATGATGTCATTTTTAATCAAAATGTCTTATTTTTACAGGGAACCAAATACCCCATTTTGTTGCCCAATTTCTCCTGAGTGCAGCAATACCCCATTTGTGGTTATAAACGGCAGTTTGGGCCCATGGGAAGGCTCAGAAGGAAAGGACTACCATTTGGCCTACTGGAGCTTCTCTGGTGCTAAGTCATGTATGCAGATGCTCCTGAGGTACCAGTAGAGTTGAAACCCCCGAGAAGTGATGATATTTTAAAAACTAGCATTTTGACCCTACAGGTATTGTGTAAAAGATAATGCGCAGCAGATGGTGCAGAGTGAGATTTGCAATTTTCTATATATATATGTCATTTCAGTGTCCAATATATTGTGCCCAGCATGTGCCACCGGAGATATACACCCCATAAACTGTAATGTGGGTTCTCCTGGGTACGGCAATACCCTACATGTGGCTGTTATCTGCTGCCTGGGCACACAGCAGGGCTCAGAAGGGAAAGATGAGGGGGATTAAGCTGTGCAGAGTGCGTCAGGGTAAATTAAAAATCTAAGGGATCTATGATAAATCTTAAAACACTCTCATACAGAGCCCTGGTTTTTCGAGACACGTGTCACATTGATATATTGTGTCCTCCCTTATCCCCCTCTTATAGCAGACTTTGCACCTCTTTTGACTTTTTCCCTTCTTGCCAGTTTGGGGAACTTCTTCTGGAATGTGTTGCCCTGGTACGATGCCTGTGGCCTCGCTTCCAGAAGTACTGGGTGCCCCCTTTTTGGTCCCTAAAGATTAGTTTCTTGATAATGATGTGCACGGCCAGCTTCTTATACCACACCGCATGGCGCTGTAGGGCTTCAGGACTTGATATGACAAGTCCACCCCTCCCATGTACCTATTGTAGTCCCTGATGCAGTCTGGTTTGGGGGTCTCTGTACTGGTACCTCGTAGAGGTACATGGGTACTGGTGTGGCCATTTATTGTTGTCAATGCAAGGACATCTCTCTTGTCCTTGTACTTGACAAACAATATGTTGCTGCTAGAATGTGCCCTGCTCTCACCCCTTCTGAGTGTTTGCCCAAGCAGAGTCTTAGGGAGGCCTCTCAGATTTCTTCTAGCAGTGCCGCATGCCGCAGGACTTCTGGAAGCAAGGCACTTGAAGAGTGGGACACTGGTATAAAAATTATCCAGGTAGAGGTGGTAACCCTGGTCCAGCAGTGGGTGCGCCACGTCCCACACAATTTTTGCATTAACTCCCAGTAAGGGGGGGGGGGGGCTGAATACTGGTGTTTTTCCCTTCATATATCCTAAATTTGTAGGTATACCCTGATGCACTCTTGCACAGCTTATACATCTTCACGCCATACCTTGCCCTCTTACTCGGCAGGTACTGGCGGAATTGAAGCCTCCGTTTAAAATCTACCAAGGACTCATCAATAGAAATACACTTCTCGGGGGTGTATGCTTGGGCAAACCGGGCACTGAAATGGTCTAATAGGGGTTTCCGTTTATACAAACGGTCAAAACTGGGGCCATCTCAAGGTGGGCACTGCTCATTATCAGTATAATGTAAGAAGCAAAGTATTGCCTAATTTATTTTTTTTAGGTTCCAGTTCAGTTCTGAAGTTGCTTTGAGGGGCCCATATATTAGACACCCCTATGAAGCACCCCATTTTGGAAACTAGACCCCTCAAAGTATTCAAAACAGCATTTAGAAAGTTTACGAACCCTTTAGGTGTTTCACAGAATTTAGAGTAAAGTAGAGGTGAAATGTACATATTTACTTATTTTTGTCAGAAAATCCTTTTTATACAATTTTTTTCTATAACACAAAAGGTTTTACCAGAGAAACGCAACTCAATATTTATTGCCCAGATTCTGCAGTTTTGAGAAATATCCCACATGTGGCCCTAGTGCGGTAATGGACTGAAGCGCCGGCCTCCGAAGCAGAGGAGCACCTAGAGGATTTTAAAGCCACCTTTTTTTTAGGCACCATGTCCGGTTTGAAGAGGTCTTGTGGTGCCAAAACAGTGGAAACCCCCCAAAAGTGACCCCAATTTGGAAACTAGACCCCTTGAGGAATTCATTCTAGTTTTCATGGGGTGCATGCGACTTTTTGATCAGTTTTAAGGCCTCATGCACACGACCGTAAAAACACCCGTTATTGCGGGTCGTTATTACGACCCGCAATAACGGGCTCATAGGCTTCTGTTAGCCACGGGTACCTTCCCGTTTGCTCACGGGAAGGTACCCGTGCCGTTAAAAAAGATAGAACATGCCCTATTTCATGCCGTAATAACGGCACGGGCATCCCATAGAAGTCTATGGGGCTCCCGTAATCATGGGTGGCTGCGTGTGTTCACCCGTGATTACGGGAGCGTTGCGAGGTGAGGCGAGGTCAGGGGACTACCCGGTCTGCAGGCCACAGCCCAGTGGCGTAACTACCGCCGGGACTACAATGAAAACTATGGCAGAGCGGGGAGGTATCTCCCCGCTCTGCCATAAACAAGACATGTATCCCCTATCCTGTAAAAAATAAAAATAAAAGACGTTCATACTTACCGACAACTCTCCAGTCCGGTCTCCCGCCCGTTGCCTTGGTGACGCGTCCCTCTCGACATCCGGGCCGACGTCCTGGATGACGTTTCAGGCCATGTGACCGCTGCAGCCAATCACAGGTCAATCACAGGCTGCAGCGGTCACATGGACTGCCGCGTCATCCAGGGATGTCGGGCTGGATGTGAAGAGAGGGACGCGTCACCAAGACAACAGCCGGTAAGTATGAATTTCTTTAACTTTTATTACAGAAAAGGCTGTCCCTTCTCTCTATCCTGCACTGATAGAGAGAAGGGGCTGCCGATTAGTGCAGTGCTATTTTGCTGCCAAAAACGTGCTCGTAAATACGGGTGGAATACGTGTGACACCGGACCCATATTTACGAGCACGGGTTCGTAAATACTGGTGCAAAACGGGTGGAATACGTGTGACACCGGACCCGTATTTACGCCAGTATTTACGGGTGTGAAAAAATACGGTCGTGTGCATGAGGCCTTATTCTGTTTTTAAGTGGCATGGTAACGAAAAAAACAGGAATTGTACTATTGTTTTTGTTATTGTTTTACAGCGTTCACCGTGCGCTATAAATTACATTCACTTTATTCTGCGGGGCGATACGATTACGGCGATACCAGATGTTTATAGTATTTTTATGTCTTATGGCGTTTGCACAATAAAATACGTTTTGTAAACAATCATTCACTTTTTATGTTACCTTATTCTAAGAGCCATAACTTTTTTTATTTTTCCATCAATAAAGCCGTGCGAGGACTTATTTTTTGCGTAACGAACTGTAGTTTCGATCAGTACCATTTTTAGGTACATGCGACTTTTTGATCTCTTTTTATTCCATTTTTTTTTAGGTGAAGTGACCAAGCAATTGTGATTCTGGTACGGTTTATTATTGTCTTTTACGGCGTTCACCGCGCGGGATAAATAACAAAATCATTTTGTAGTTCAGGCCGTTACGGACGCGGCGATACCAATTATGTATAGTTTATTTGTTTGTTTAAATATTTTTATTAATAATAAAGCACTGATAAGGAAAAAAGGGGGATTTTTACTTTTATCACTTTTAAAACTTTTATTTTCTTATTTTTACACATTTTTTTACTTTTTTTTAACTTTATTACTTTGTCCCACTAGGGAACTTGGGGGCAGGAGGCCCTGATCGCTATTCTAATACACTGCACTACATACGTAGTGCAGTGTATTAGAACTGTCAGCTACTCACTGACAGAAAGCATAGTGGGTCCTGACGACGGTCCGCAGCTTTCAGCTGCATCGCTGGGTCTCCTAAGTGACCCAACAATGCAGCACTAGCAGTCGGGGGCGTCACTAAGGCTGGGTTCACACACCCTATTTACGGACGTAATTCGGGCGTTTTAGCATTGAATTACGTCCGAAAATGCGTCTCAAAAGCGTTGGCAAACATCTGCCCATTCATTTGAATGGGCTTTACGATGTTCTGTGCCGACTGTCATTTTTTTTTTACGCACCGCTGTCAAAAGGCGGCGCGTAAAAAAGACGCCCGCGTCAAAGAAGTGCCTGTCATTTCTTCAGACGTAAATGGAGCCGTTTTCCATGGACTCCATGGAAAAACAGCTCCAATTACGTCCGTAATGGACGCAGCAAAAGACGCCTGCACATGCCTTTACGGCTGAAATTACGGTGCTGCTTTCTCCTGAAAACAGCACCGTAATTTCAGCCGTAACAGACGCTGCCGTGTGAACATACCCTCAGGGCTTAAAATGTCAGGGAAATAGCCCCAATACATATGTGTCCACCCCAAAAAAAGTGTGTATAGAAGACAGCATAGCATATCTATAGCACTACGACCCTATAAACTATGGATAGGATTAGATACAGTGGCTCAGCAGACAGTATCACACAGGATAGGATTAGATACAGTGGCCCAGCAGACAGTATCACACATGATAGGATTAGATACAGTGGATCAGCAGACAGTATCACACATGATAGGATTAGATACAGTGGCTGAGCAGACAGTATCACACATGATAGGATTAGATACAGTGGCTGAGGAGACAGTATCACACATGATAGGATTAGATACAGTGGCCCAGCAGACAGTATCACACATGATAGGATTAGATACAGTGGCTCAGCAGACAGTACCACACATGATAGGATTAGATACAGTGGCTCAGCAGACAGTATCACACATGATCGGATTAGATATAGGGCCCAGCAGACAGTATCACACATGATAGGATTAGATACAGGGTCCAGCAGACAGTATCACACATGATAGGATTAGATACAGGGTCCAGCAGACAGTATCACACATGATTGGATTAGATACACAGCTCAGCAGACAGTATCACACATGATTGGATTAGATATAGGACCCAGCAGACAGTATCACACATGATCGGATTAGATACAGGGCCCAGCTCGCTGACATTGCAGCTCCAGCGCTGGACCCAGGATAGGTAAGAATAATAATTTTGCTTCTTTATGTGTTACTAATTATTTTTGTGTGTTTGTGTTTTTTTTACAGGTTCGGTTGTTGGACTTCGGATTCGAGGACTTCAATGACGGCGTTTTTTTTATTCTCAATAAAATGGTTAATGAGGGTTGTGTTTTTTTATTTCAATGAAATATTTTTTCTATGTGCTTGTATCTTTTTAAAATTTATTATCACCGCCATAGTAATGGCCGCTGGCTGATTGACAACCTCCATTACTAAGGCGGGGCTTAATGTTAGCCTGTGCAGAGGCTACACTTACCCCCATTATTACCCCGGTACCCACCGCCACCAGGAGCACTGGGAAGAGTCGGGTACGAACCAGTACCCGACCATCTGTAGTGACGGGCAGGCAACGGGGTGGCCGCAGGCTGGTAGTAAAACAGTGGCCCTTCCCACCCTTGTAATGCTGCCTGCTGCTGCTGTGTTGCATCTGGCTGGTTATGAAAATTGGGGGGGGACCCCACATCGTTCTTTCCAATTATTATTATTTTTTTAAATGATGTGGGGTCCCCCCCATTTTTCATAACCAGCCAGATACAATAAAGCAGCAGCAGCCTAGCATCACCAGGGTGGGAAGGGCCACTGTTTTTGGCCTTTCCCCTCCTGATACCAGCCTGCGGCCACCCCAGTGGCCGACCATCACTACAGATGGTCAAGTACTGGATCGTACCCGGCTCTTCCCAGCACCCCTGGTGGCGGTAGGTACCAGGGTAATAAAGGGGGTTAGTGTTAGCCTCTGCATCGGCTAACACTAAGCCCCGCCTTAGCAATGGACGCTGTCAATCAGCCGGCGGCCATTACTAAGGCGGTAGTAATATAGTTTAAAAAAAAACACAAAGACATAGAAAAAATATTTTATTGAAATTTAAAAAAAACCCACACAACCCTCATTAACCATTTTATTGATAACAAAAAAAAAAGCCGTCATCGAAGTAGTCCTGGAATCCGACGTAGTCCAACGACCGAACCTGTAAGAAAACACACAAAAAATGATTAGTAACACGTGTGTTAGGCTTAGATACAGGGCCCATGTGTGATACTGTCTGTGGGACCCTGTATCTAAGCCTACCACAACGTAGGCTTAGATACAGGGTCCAGCAGACAGTAATCTTATACAGTATAAGAACCGAGTATAAGCTGGGCGTTCTGAAGAGAAGTGGATGATACTTCTCATCAGAACGCCCAGCTAGTAAAAGTAGTAAAAACGCCCCGATGTACGCACATAATACACGCCCACTTGTACTTTTACTTTTCAACACGCCCAGTTGTACTTTTGCAAGCCTCATTTGCATAAATACAAAAATGGCCATAACTTGGCCAAAAATGCTTGTTTTTTAAAAATAAAAACGTTACTGTGATCTACATTGCAGCGCCGATCTGCTGCAATAGCAGATAGGGGCTGCAAAATCTGGTGACAGAGCCTCTTTAAACATTGATGGCCTTTCCTCAGGATAGGCCATGAATAGCTGATGTGTCTGGGTCCGACTTCCGGGACTTTCCTGGTTCCAGATCGCAGCGGAGGTCCTGACGTCACAGCGCTATGCGCCGTGCACAACATCGAGAGGACAGAACTTCCGCCGCGGCTGAAGAGGAAGGTAAGATTAGTTGCCCTGACTGGCGGGGTCCGACTCCCGGGACCCGCCAATCAGCTGTTTTGAAGGGGCCGCAGCACTCGTACGAGAGCTGCTTCCCCTTCATTTCACTACTCGGTCACACTGTGAATCGCCGACACCGATTCACAGTGTGACCGGAATGAAGGGGAGCAGCTCTCGTACGAGTGCTGCGGCCCCTTCAAAACAGCTGATTGGCGGGTCCTGGGAGTCGGACCCCGCCAGTCAGGGCAACTAATCTTACCTTCCTCTTCAGCCGTGGCAGAAGTTCTGTCCTCTCGATGTTGTGAGCGGTACATAGCGCTGTGACGTCAGGACCTCCGCTGCGATCCGGAACCAGGAAGGTAAGGTCAGTCTGTTACTATAGTAACAGGGGCCCGCGGCCCGAGTTACTATAGTAACTTTTTATTGATGTGGTGCGGGGGGCTGTGGGCCCCCCTGGCTTCGGGGCCCGGTCGCAATTGCGACCCCTATAGCTACGCCAGTGTAGATATGAGATAGATAGATAGATAGATAGATAGATAGATAGATAGATAGATAGATAGATATGAGATAGATAGATATGAGATAGATAGATAGATAGATAGATAGATAGATAGATAGATAGATAGATAGATAGATAGATAGATAGATAGATAGATAGATATGAGATAGATAGATATGAGATAGATAGATAGATAGATAGATAGATAGATAGATAGATAGATAGATAGATAGATAGATAGATAGATAGATAGATAGATAGATAGATAGATATGAGATAGATAGATAGATATGAGATAGATATGAGATAGATATATATGAGATAGATAGATAGATAGATAGATAGATAGGTAGATAGATAGATAGATAGATAGATAGATAGATAGATAGATAGATAGATAGATAGATAGATAGATAGATAGATATGAGATAGATAGATAGATAGATAGATAGATAGATAGATAGATAGATAGATAGATAGATAGATAGATAGATAGATAGATAGATAGATATGAGATAGATAGATAGATATGAGATAGATATGAGATAGATATATATGAGATAGATAGATAGATAGATAGATAGATAGATAGATAGATAGATAGATAGATAGATAGATATGAGATAGATAGATAGATAGATATGAGATAGATATGAGATAGATATATATGAGATAGATAGATAGATAGATAGATAGATAGATAGATAGATAGATAGATAGATAGATAGATATGAGATAGATAGATAGATAGATAGATAGATAGATAGATAGATAGATAGATAGATAGATAGATAGATAGATATGAGATAGATATGAGATAGATAGATAGATAGATAGATAGATAGATAGATAGATAGATAGATAGATAGATAGATAGATAGATATGAGATAGATATGAGATAGATAGATAGATAGATAGATAGATAGATAGATAGATAGATAGATAGATAGATAGATAGATAGATAGATAGATAGATAGATAGATATTTTGTCTGTTATGCTAAACGGTCAGCCCTGAGGTGTGACTGCTCAGCATGACAGACATACACACACACACACACAGTGAAGGGGTTAAGAGCTGGATTACTAGTTGCTACTTACATCTGCTGTGGGGTCAGAGAGCAGCTCGTACTGCAGGGGAGCAGCAGACACGCACACCATCTTCTTGCTCTAGCCATTCCTTTCCCTCTGAACAGGTCACGAGGAAGAGGGAAACAGCAAGAAGTGAGCTGATTGGGTGGACAGTACAGTGGGCGGGGCTGGGTCTCGTAAGATGAGTGGATTCATCTATCATTCATTTTCCACCGTCTTGTTCCCCCTCCACGCAATGACTCTCTGACAGCTGAGCTGCCACCAATGCTTTAAGCTACATTACTGGGTCTCTTTTGTACCACAGCAGAGACCCAGCAATGTAGAGCAATCATTGCAGCGCTAGTGTGGTGAGGGGGGCCTGCGGGCCTCCCTAGCTACGGGGCCCGGTCGCAGTTGCGACCCCTATAGCTACGCCACTGGCTATGGGTAAACCAAATTGACTGCCGCCTCCCTAAAGGCACCATCAGCAGTCCTTAGCAGGCTGTCTTTTCATGATGCCCCTCAGCCCATCAAAATGGGTCTTATTCAGAATAGCAGAAAAAGCTGTGCGCTGCTGTTCACCCGTCTCCTTTTTACAATTACTACTTTTGACAACTAAAGAATTGAGCTGTATAGTAAGAAGTGGAGCCATGTTTAAAGTGGAGACCTACTTATGTAATAATATTCAGACTTACCTCGTCCTTTTACATGTGGCTCACTAATAAAGCGATCTGGTCTTACTCATTAAAGTACTGGGGCTGCGACTCGTAGCTCTACCTGCTTTCAGCAGATGCTGTTCCCTTTGAGCACTGACACAGACTTGGAAAAAGAAAACACACAGAATAAAATATATTATACATTGTAATGATTCGTGGATATTCAGTGGCGTAACATGGGACCCAGTGCAACCTAGATCGCTGCCAGACAAGCTTGCTGCTCAGATGCGTGGGCCCCAGGCACCTTGCAAGGGTATTAAGATCAGAGGCTCAAGCCCTAATGCATATGTTTTATCACCACGATGAAAAAAAAAATACAAATAAATATATATATGAAAGACAACATAGCTTTAAGACAATTTTCTAGGTGTGACAATATACCTCTAATAATACAGTTGCACAGTTACCAAATATTACCACTATCCACTATACAAGAAACAAATATCACTATACTGTTGGGGTATCTTCACACACTAGACTAAAAACGTCTGAAAATACGGAGCTGTTTTCAAGGGAAAACAGCTCCTGATTTTCAGACGTTTTTCAAGCCACTCGCGATTTTCACTGCGTTTTCTACGTCCGTTTTTGGAGCTGTTTTCAATAGAATCTATGAAAAACGGCTCCAAAAACGTCCCAAGAAGTGACCTGCACTTCTATTTCACGGCCATTTTTTTTGCGCGGCCGTTTTTAAAACGGCCGTGTAAAAAACAGACCGTCAGAAGAGAACGCAGTTTTTTCCATTGAAATCAATTGGCAGATGTTTGGAGGCATTCTGCTTCCGACTTTTTTGGGCGATTACGGCTCCAAAAACAGCCGAAAATAGGCAGTGTGAACATACCCCTACTGAACAAAACCCAGCATACCAAGGCCAATATTACTAATGATACCACTATACAAAGGGCAAATAACACCATCACCACAGATTACCACCACATAGTGACTGAATAATGCCACTATACTGTAACTAAATAAAAAACACAATTCTAAGACAAAGATTATCACCACACAGTGACCATATATTGGTAGATACCAGTTCCTCCACTGGCGTAGCTATAGGGGTCGCAGCGGTCGCAATTGCGACCGGGCCCCGAAGCCAGGGGGGCCCACGGCCCCCCGCACCACATCAATAAAAAGTTACTATAGTAACTCGGGCCGCGGGCCCCTGTTACTATAGTAACATACTTTACTTACCTTCCTGGTTCCGGATCGCAGCGGAGGTCCTGACGTCAAGCGCTGTGCGCAGCTCATGACGTCACAGCGCTATGCGCCGCGCACAGCATCGAGACGACAGAACTCCCGCCGCGGCCGAAGAGGAAGGTAAGGTTAGCCCTGACTGGCAGGGTCCGACTCCCGGGACCCGCCAATCAGCTGTTTTGAAGTGGCCGCAGCACTCGTACGAGAGCTGCTCCCCTTTATTCCTGTCACACTGTGAATCGGTGTCGGCGATTCACAGTGTGAGCGAGTAGTGAAATGAAGGGGAAGCAGCTCTCGTACGAGTGCTGCGGCCCCTTCAAAACAGCTGATTTGCGGGTCCCGGGAGACACATCAGCTATTGATGGCCTATCCTGAGGATAGGCCATCAATATTTAGGGACTGTACAACCCCTAAGCCTACGATGTAGCAGGCTTAGGGGGCCCATGAGACAGGATCACAGATTGTGTGATCCTGTTTGCTGGGCCCTGTATCTAAGCCAATCACATGGTAGGCTTAGATACATGGCCCATGCGTGATCCTGTCTGCTGGGCCCTGTATCTAAGCCAATCACATGGTAGGCTTAGATACATGGCCCATGTGTGATCCTGTCTGATGGGCCCTGTATATAAGCCTACCACACTGTCGGTTTAGATACAGGGCCCCAGCACACAGTAATCTTATACTGTATAAGATTACTGTCTGCTGGACCCTGTATCTAAGCCTACGTTGTGGTAGGCTTAGATACAGGGTCCCACAGACAGTATCACACATGGGCCCTGTATCTAAGCCTAACACGTGTTACTAATCGTTTTTCTTGTGTGTTTTCTTACAGGTTCGGTCGTTGGACTACGTCGGATTCCAGGACTACTTCGATGACAGCTTTTTTTTTTATGATCAATAAAATGGTTAATGAGGGCTCACCCTGATAGGGCCGCAAGATCGCATACCAGATCAACTGGAGGTTTTTCAAGATACCAATAACTCGTGTGATAATCTTAATATTTTATGGGATACCCTGAAGGCCTACCTTAGAGGCTGCTTGCGATCTACAATCTCCTACATAAAAAGGGAAGCGGCAAAGGAAGAGGGTCAGTTGGCACAGCAATGTAAAACATTGGAGGGCGAGTATATAGAAAACCCATCTGAAGCAAATAAACATGCATGGCTGACGATGGGCCGTAAATACTTATTATTATTACAAGAAAAAGCTGATAGGAAACTGTTTTTTGCTCGGCAGACCTATTTTGAATTGGGAAACCAATCAAGTAAATTGCTGGCTCATTTAATTCACCACAGCTCTCAGAGCTCAGCAATACTAAAGATTAAGGACAGTCAGGGCCGTGAGTTGACTGATACCCCTAGTATAGCGGCCCGATTCACCCAATTCTATAGGGACTTATACTCCTCGCAGTCTACGTATGATTGGTCCGAGTGTGTATCATACTTGGAGGACTTGAAATTTCCACAGTTAGATGTGGCAGGTAGGGATATGTTAGAACTCGATATCACGGAAGACGAGGTTACGCAGGCATTGAGGGATATGTCGAAGGGTAAGGCATCGGGCCCAGACGGGGTTCCATTGGAGGTATATCTTCGTTACTCTGACCAGCTCATTCCCCCATTATGCTCTATGTATTCTTATGCCCGGAGGGAGGGGAAACTACCGGACAGTTTCTATGATGCCACAATTGTAGTGTTACTAAAACCTGACAAAGACCCTAGGGACTGTAGTTCTTACCGCCCTATTTCATTACTGAATCTAGACTACAAGATACTTGCAAAGGTACTGGCAAATAGACTGAATAAGGTGATATTACAACTCATTCATCCGGATCAGGCAGGCTTTATGCCGGGGAGGTCCACATCTGACAATATACGCAAGGTTCAAATTTTGGCTCAAATAGGAGAGGCACTGAAGGAGGACTGGGCAATGGCATCTCTTGATGCGGCCAAGGCCTTCGATTCCGTTGAGTGGGCATATTTGTTTGAAGCATTACAGAGGTTTGGTTTTGGCCCGATTTTCATTAAATGGATAAAAATCTTGTATAAGGATCCGAGGGCACAAATTTTGATTAATGGTATAATGTCCCCTTATTTTCAACTCCGTAGAGGTACCAGGCAGGGGTGCCCTCTCTCCCCGCTATTGTTTGCAATAGCTATTGAGCCTTTGGCGATACGTGTAAGAACGCACTCAGAATATAGGGGAATAGTAGTGGGAGGACGAGAGTAGAGGATTAGTTTGTACGCCGATGATGTGATATTGTATATGTCATACCCGAAAGACAACTTGGGGCTAGCTATTGAAATCCTGAACCAATTCGGTAGATTTTCTGGCCTACATGTTAATTGGAACAAATCATTTTTCATGCCTTTGAAGGAAGTGGGGTGGGCGGAAGCTGAGCACGGCCTGCAGGTAGTGTCGTCCTTTAAATATCTGGGTATTATCATAAACAGAGACCATAGGCAAGATCAAATCACCAACATACTGCCTCTGTTAGACTATATCAAGCTCAAATTCAAGGTGTGGGGGGCACTCCCACTGGCAGTGACGGGTCGCGTAAATTTAATTAAAATGGTTATTCTGCCAAAATGTCTGTATGTTCTGGAGCACGCAGCCATACCAGTATATAAGGCCTTTTTTAAATCCCTACATGCATTATTCCCGGCTTTTATATGGGGATCCAACAGATCCAAACTTAGCTTGGCTACTCTGCAGAGACCTAAACAGGAGGGGGGAATGGCACTACCGGATTTGTTTATGTACTATCTAGCTGGGCAGTTGAGATATCTTCAGCTATGGACAGGGTCGGACCCGTTACCAATGAGGGAACAGCACCTCGCTGCATATTTGCATCTAACGCACCTTTGGCCAGTGCTAGAAAGCTCCCCGGGAACTTATAAAAGAATGCTCCCAATCCACAAGGTGGCAGTGCAGGCATGGACGGCGGCCAAACAAATTTATGCATATGCAGATATACAGGTGGACATGCCACTATGGGATAATCCCCTTCTTTCACATCTAATGGAGGGGCAGGCCCCCTCTTTCTGGGATGGATTTGAGGTACGTAGAGTCGGGGATGTGTATACGGATAATGCCATTAAATCCTTTGCGCAAATGCAAGAGGACTTCCAAATTCCTAGGAAAAGCTTTTATAGATATCTGCAGCTGCGACATGCTCTCACAAGTCAATACCCTAGGTCAGACCACGAATTCTCACGATTCCCTTTGATTGGAGTTTTTAAATCACAGGGCCCCCGGGGGCTGATCTCGGCTGTCTACACGGCCCTTATACATGCTAAATTGGCCAATGTCAAATTACCGGTAAAAGATAAATGGGAGAGCCTGATACTAGATCTGACAGGGGAGGAATGGGAGGATGTACTTTCATCTCCTATGTCTGCATCACCGGCGGCAAATAACAAAATGATTCAATTAGCTATAGTTCATCAGAGTTACCTCACGCCGGTGAGACTGCATAGAATGGGCAGATATCCTAGCACTGAATGCCACAGGTGCCGTTTTCCCAGATCTGATTTCTGGCATATGATCTGGGATTGTCCAGTGGTGGCCTCCTTTTGGGGGGAGGTGTTGAAAGTGGTTGAGGAAGTGGTGAAGCAGCCGATCCCCTTTTCACCCAAGATTTGTCTATTTGGGGTGCTGCTTGAAGATCAGTGGCCATTCCACATACGTATTTTATTGCAAGAAGTATTGTTCATGGCAAGGAAAACCATCGCACTTCGGTGGATGGATCAGAGACCTCCTAGGGTGACAAAATGGAAATCGCTGATCAATTCCATTATTCCATATGAGCGAGTATTATATAAGAAAAGAGGGTGTATTGGTAAATTTTATAAAATATGGCAGATTTGGTGTGATTCATCGTGTACCCTGTATACTCCGCATAGATTTACAGACCTGAGGGACCAGTTGCTGCAACCTTGAGGAGGACGGATGTTGCATGATTGGTTACTTATAGGATTTCTATATTTTGTATGGAATAACTCAAATTGGCCTGGGAAAGTATTTTGCTCGCTGGGATGTTATTATGTTATTATTGAGGGTTAACTATGTGATCTATTAGGTTATGACATGTTAAATACCACCATAGCCACTATGCATATGTGTTCAAAATTTGTATGACTACATAAATGTGTTTATTTTCTGTTATGTACTATGGACATTTGTATTGTACAATTCTTTCAATAAAACGAGTTTAAAAAAAAAAAAATGGTTAATGAGGGCTGTGTGGGTTTTTTTTTTATTTCAATAAAATATTTTTTCTATGTCTTTGTGGGTTTTTTTAAACTATATTACTACCGCCTTAGTAATGGCCACCGGCTGATTGACAGCATCCATTGCTAAGGCGGGGCTTAGTGTTAGCCGGTGCAGAGGCGAAAACTAACCCCCTTTATTACCCCGGTACCCACCGCCACCAGGGGTGCTGGGAAGAGCCATCCAGTACTCGACCATCCATAGTGATGGTCGGCCACTGGGGTGGCCGCAGGCTGGTATTATCAGGAGGGGAAAGGCCAAAAACAGTGGCCCTTCCCACCCTGGTGATGCTAGGCTGCTGCTGCTTTATTGTATCTGGCTGGTTATGAAAAATGGGGGGACCCTACGTCATTTAAAAAAAAAATATTTGGAAAGAACGATGTGGGGTCCCCCCCAATTTTCATAACCAGCCAGATACAACACAGCAGCAGCAGGCAGCATTACAAGGGTGGGAAGGGCCACTGTTTTTGGCCTTCCCCAGCCTAATACTACCAGCCTGCGGCCACCCCGGTGCCTGCCCTTCACTACAGATGGTCGGGTACTGGTTCGTACTTGGCTCTTCCCAGTACCCCTGGTGGCGGTGGGTACCGGGGTAAAAATGGGGGTTAGTGTAGCCTCTGCACCGGCTAACATTAAGCCCCGCCTTAGTAATGGAGGTTGTCAATCAGCTAGCGGCCATTACTAAGGCGGTGATAATAAAGTTTAAAAAAGTACAAGCACATAGAAAAAATATTTTATTGAAATAAAAAAACACAACCCTCATTAACCATTTTATTGAGAATAAAAAAAATGCCGTCATTGAAGTCCTCGAATCCGAAGTCCAACAACCGAACCTTTAAAAAAAACACAAACACACAAAAATAATCAGTAACACATAAAGAAGCAAAATTATTATTCTTACCTGTCCTGGGTCCAGCGCTGGAGCCGCAATGTCAGCGAGCTGGGCCCTGTATCTAATCCAATCATGCGTGATACTGTCTGCTGAGCTGTGTATCTAATCCAATCATGTGTGATACTGTCTGCTGGACCCTGTATCTAATCCTATCATGTGTGATACTGTCTGCTGGGCCCTATATCTAATCCGATCATGTGTGATACTGTCTGCTGAGCCACTGTATCTAATCCTATCATGTGTGATACTGCCTTCTGAGCCACTGTATCTAATCCTATCATGTGTGGTACTGTCTGCTGAGCCACTGTATCTAATCCTATCATGTGTGATACTGTCTGCTGGGCCACTGTATCTAATACTATCATGTGTGATACTGTCTGCTCAGCCATTGTATCTAATCCTATCATGTGTGATACTGTCTGCCCAGCCACTGTATCTAATCCTATCATGTGTGATACTGTCTGCTCAGCCACTGTATCTAATCCTATCATGTGTGATACTGTCTGCGGAGCCACTGTATCTAATCCTATCCATAGTTTATAGGGTCATAGTGCTATAGATATGCTATGCTGTCTCCTATACACACATTTGTTTTTGGGCGGACACATATGTATTGGGGCTATTTCCCCTGACATTTTAAGCCCTGAGGGTATGTTCACACGGCAGCGTCTGTTACGGCTGAAATTACGGTGCTGTTTTCAGGAGAAAGCAGCACCGTAATTTCAGCCGTAAAGGCATGTGCAGGCGTCTTTTGCTGCGTCCATTACGGACGTAATTGGAGCTGTTTTTCCATGGAGTCCATGGAAAACGGCTCCATTTACGTCTGAAGAAGTGACAGGCACTTCTTTGACGCGGGCGTCTTTTTTACACGCCGCCTTTTGACAGCGGCGCGTAAAAAAAAATGACCGTCGGCACAGAACATCGTCATACCCATTCAAATGAATGGGCAGATGCTTGCCAACGCTTTTGAGCCGCATTTTCGAACGTAATTTAATGCTAAAACGCCCGAATTACGTCCGTAAATAGGGTGTGTGAACCCAGCCTTAGTGACGCTCCGGCTGCTAGTGCTGCATTGTTGGGTCACTTAGGAGACCCAGCGATGCAGCTGAAAGCTGCGGAGCGTCGGCCATGAGAAGTTTGCGGGGGGGGGGGCCCAGTAAGAATTTTTGCATCGGGGCCCATGAGCCTTTAGCTACGCCCCTGAGTTCCTCACAGGTGCTCTGTAGACCATATAAGTGAATACAGTAAAATGTAATTCCAGTGACATCTTCTCTGCTTGGAGTTGTTCACTTTGCCTTTACTTATTTTGGCCCAGACCGCCATGAAGACTTCTTCCAGCCCCGACTTGTCTCTGCAGAATTTGCAACACAAATATCTTTGATTCCACACTTTTCCAGCACCCTCCCCACCTTTTCATGACCCTCTACAAAAACTCGCCATACATAATGCCCCAGACAGTAATAATGCCCAATCTTGGTGCACCACACAGTAATAGTACCCCCTTTTGTTCTCCACATAGTAATACTGCCCCCTAAACAGTAGTAGTGTCCATTTAGGCCCGTCACAGCAATAGTGCTCCTCCTAGTGCCTGATACAGTAATAGTGCCCCAATAGGAACCCTTTTGTGCTTCCTACAGAGTAATGCAATCCTATTTTTGCCACACAGTAATAATATCCCCCTTTGTGCCCCCACACAGTCGTAGTCTTACTTTGTACCCCCTTATAGTAGCCAGGTCTCCTTTGTGTCCCCATATAGTAATTATGTCCCCCTTTGTGTCCCCATATAGTAGTTAGGTTCTCTTTTGTGCCCATATAGTAGTTAGTCGAAATGTCAGTAAAGGCAGTTAAAACATAACTTTTATTAATGTATCAAACAGACAAACGACACTGAAGGGTTAAAATTGTATCAGAAGACGGCCAGTGTGTAGCAAAAGGGTCAATGTGCATGCATCCAGTACAACACTGGACGCAGTGAGAGAGACTGATTCGGCAGCTGCAGACTGCCGTGCATAGAAACAGTTCCCCCGGGTAGAGGCAATAACTGGACCGTCAGTGATATATTAAAATGGCGATAGCCCCCCCGACATGTTTCGCTGCAGAAGCAGCGTCCTCAGGGGATAACACGGGGCTAATGAGCGCGCGTTTTGAAAAATGCTCCCTATATAGACTCGTATGCCTACGTCTGCATGACGTGTGACGGCAACGATTCTCCTCAAAGCCAATCAGGTGGCCACAAAAGACAAGCCCCCACGCCAAAGAGAATGGCATGACAACAAGCCAATAGAACACCGGAATCAGGCATCCAGTCACCACGGAGGCTGAGCGCAAGCGCACATCAGTCACAGTGGGTGATAGTCATTCAGAGAATTCTGTATGCGGGGAGATTGACAGCATGGGCAGCCAATAAGGAGTGCAAAACGGCACCCAATTGGGATAACAAAATCCAAACAAGTGGATACCGTAAAAAGCCTCAATACAGGATGACAGTAAATGCATACAGCACAATATACGTGTCATGCTAGCCGCAGGGAGAACAAATTGCAGTCATACAGCACAACACGCAGAGTCGGCATACGCGAGTGCATGACAATATATTGATTTTACACAATACATCCATTCTAGTCAAGTCTGATGGACAAAAACGAATAGTAGGAGAGAGCAGGGATCAGAGCGAGTCGTCTGTTGGATCGATAACAACATCAATAATAATATACATGCTCACCAAGCATAAATAAGGTTAGCTAAGTACACATCAAGACAGCAATGATAATCAGTGTGTCACATAACTGTCAGAACGACAGAGGTATAATAAAGGAAAGTATATTCAGCAGAGAAAATTAATTCAGCAATAAAGGTTAATGATAATAAGAGAAGAGGGTACAGTGCCAACTACAAAAAAGCCATGAAGGTGAACCCCTCATTTAGGCCATTAGGACTCAGAGAACTGAGCCTATGTATCCATCGTGCCTCCTCCTGCAGTAATCTTCTGTCCAAGTTGCCGGCCCTAGGTCCGAGTTTTAATTGCGTAATGCCCCAAAATTGAAGGACCTTGGAGTCGCTCCCATGAAAAGATCTCACATGCCTAGAAATGGAAGTATCCTCTTTCATATTGATACTACTGACATGTCTGGAGATTCGTCTCCTGAGTTGCTGGGTGGTCTTGCCAACATACAGTTTGGGGCAGGGGCATCTGGCAACATATACAACACCAGTAGTTTGACAGTTAATAAAGTGTCTGATGGTAAATTGACAACCATTTAGGGGGTTGGTAAAACATTTGGTCTTGGGCATATATGTGCAGAAGGAGCACCTTCCACAAGGAAAGGAGCCCACCGCAGGAGCTGAGAGCCATGTATCGCGAGGGATGAGTGGTCTAGAATAATGACTCCGCGTAAGAAATTCACGGAGGTTCTTACCGCGTCGAAAGGTCACACTAGGAATGTCCGAAATGGCGTCCACTAAATCAGGGTCAGACCGCAAAATAGCCCAATGCTTCTTTAAAATCCTAGAGATCTGAGTGGAACAAGTGTCAAAATTGCCAATACACCTAATATTGGAACCTCCAGATCTTTCCTCAACATTAGTATTTCTGCCAAAGAGCAGTTCCTCTCTGGGAGTGGCCCTAGCTCTGGCATAAGCTCGGTGTAGTATTTTTTTGGGGTAGCCTCTTGCCGAGAATTTATGGAAGAGGGCATCACATTCTAATTTGAAAGTGTGTTCATCGGAGCAGTTCCTTCTGGCCCTAAGGTACTGACCGATAGGTATCCCCCTCTTGAGTGCTGGTGGATGAAAGCTACCATATTGTAAGAAACTATTGGTAGCAGTCTTTTTTCTGAAGACATTAGTGTGGACACCGCCACCAGAATCCAGAGAGATCTGAAGATCAAGAAAATCAATAGTGTCTTTATGTATGTGGTGAGTGAATTTCATGCCAATGTCATTGTGATTAAGTATATCTATGAAATCATGAAAAAGTGTAGTGTCACCATCCCAGAAGATCAGTATATCATCAATATACCTCCCCCAGAATAGTATATGACACGTGAAAAAAAGTAGGTCTTCATTAAAAATTAAAGTGTCCTCCCACCACCCTAGAAATAAATTTGCATAAGTGGGTGCACAAACTGTGCCCATTGCTGTGCCTTTTACCTGGTGGTAAAATTTACCATCAAATAAAAAATAATTGTGAGTTAATAGAAATTTGAGAAGTGAAAGTATCAAAGTGTTGTGTGCCTGAAATTGTGTTCCCTTAGTGTTCAGAAAGTACTGTACCGCCTTTAAACCCAAATCATGTTCAATATTCGTGTAAAGTGATTCTACGTCAACAGTGGCGATTAAAGTAGTGTCAGTGACATTGATCCCCTGGATTCTGGTGAGGGTGTCCTTGGTGTCCCTCAGAAAAGAAGGTAGGGCTTTAACAAAGGGCGCCAACATTTCATCAACATATGTACTGATGCCCTGTGTCAGATTGTCGTTTCCAGAGACAATGGGTCTCCCAGGAACAGGTCTTGTGTCCTTGTGAATCTTTGGAAGTGCATAGAAAGTTGAAATAGTCGGAGTGGAATTGTACAGGAATTTAAATTAATCTGGAGTAATAAGTTGTCTGGATTTAGCATCATCCAATAGAGAGCAAAGCTCTGATGTAAAGAGATTAGTAGGGTTCCTCTCCAGGATGACATATGTGGATCTGTCATCAAGTAGTTTGTGGACCATGGATGTGTAATAAACACGATCCATGACCACGATGTTGCCACCCTTGTCTGAGGATTTTATAATAATTTCATCATTATTGCACAGTGTGTCTAGTGCAGCCTGTTCCATTTTATTCAAATTATGATTGGTGCCATGTTTGTTGGCTTTAAGTTTCCCCAATTCGGAGCTCACCAATTTGACAAAAACGTCGATATGTGCATATTGTGCAAAGGGAGGGGTCATCTTTGATCGAGGTCTTAGAGACGAAAAAGGGCCAGTGGCTGAACTGATACGATGTTCATTTTCATCAGACAAATCCTCAAGGGCCTGTAAAGTCCTACGTTCACTAAAGTCCATTTGATGTTCATCACTGGTTTTGGTCTTAAAATATTTATGCAATGCCAGCTTCCTGGCGAAAAGATGAATATCCTTAACCCAGGAGAACTCGTCAAAAGCAAATGTAGGAGTATAAGAGAGACCCCTCCGTAAGAGCGACTCTTGATGGAGACTTAACTGTACAGAGGAAAGATTGTAAATCTGTAAATCATCTAAAGTGTCACTAACAGATGTTATTTCGGTTGGTTCCATGGAGTGTGGTGTGTCCCTAAAAAAGGAAAAGCATTCAGGGGGCCGCTCATCAAAGAGCTAGTGGACGATGTAGATATAGGGTTTCTCCCCAGAACGTCTACACTTGAAATCGTCCCCATGATATTTGGGGTTGATGGAATATTTGTGGTCATAGTTGTGAAGGAGGGACGAGCCAGAGTGGAGACTGATGGTGTAAAAGAGGAAGAAGAAACTGGATATTGTCCGCTGCGAGGAGAACATGGTGCAGTGAATCTCTGAGACGTGGCAGGTGCTCTCTTCGACGGATTATATTTATTGCCTCTAGTTTTACGTTTTGCTCCTAACCTGTTGTCATCAGAAGATGGTCTCGAATCTTCTGTTCCAGATACGTCAGACTCTGAAATATCCCCTGGTCTATATGTGCGGTTAGGGAATGAAGCAGCTGGAATGCGAGAGCGATAGGTATACACCTGCCCCGTGTCAAAATCCCTGCGATCACGTATATATTTTCGGTGTTTTCTTTCCTTTATCTCTTTTTGTAGATATTCTATATTTTTTTGTAATTTAGACTCACACTCTGCAAATTCAGGAGTAGAACTGAATGTGCGTATTTCTACAATTTCTTTCTCCAATTGTCCACCTATCTTGCTAAAGTCTCTTCTTTCAAACTCCAGCAAGTAATGTAACATACGGGATGAACAGTCACTCAAAATCTGCTCCCATCCCTTCCTAAAGGTGTCATCATTACGGTATGAGTTTGGAATGATATTTATGCGCAGTCCCCTATAAACAATTTTCTGCTGGATGTATGTTTCTAGGCTGGTTATCTCCCAGCAGGAGCGGACATATTGTTTATAAGTTTTCTGCAAATCTCTAAAAGCCGACTGCACGTCACACTTATTCAGAGGAATGTTTTCAGTAGAGAAAACAAATGCCGCATCTGATGATAGAACATCAGGGTTTAGGTCTCTAGACAGGAAACCGGCCATAGCAAGCAAGAAATAATAAAGAAAGAAAAACCTTTAATTATGCTGAAAATAACTAGAAGATAGTCAAAATGAACTAATGATGTATAACGAAGACTGAAGTACCGAAGTACAACATAGCGGGGTCCAAATACGGGTGATTAACCCAATTCAATATGAAAAAGCAGAAAGGAGACCCCCAAGTGGCTGGCAGGGATAATTAAACAATGAAGAGAAATGTGCCTAGGCACAAAGTCCCAATTTCCCAGCCACCAGTCAATTAGTCGAAATGTCAGTAAAGGCAGTTAAAACATAACTTTTATTAATGTATCAAACAGACAAACGACACTGAAGGGTTAAAATTGTATCAGAAGACGGCCAGTGTGTAGCAAAAGGGTCAATGTGCATGCATCCAGTACAACACTGGACGCAGTGAGAGAGACTGATTCGGCAGCTGCAGACTGCCGTGCATAGAAACAGTTCCCCCGGGTAGAGGCAATAACTGGACCGTCAGTGATATATTAAAATGGCGATAGCCCCCCGACATGTTTCGCTGCAGAAGCAGCGTCCTCAGGGGATAACACGGGGCTAATGAGCGCGCGTTTTGAAAAATGCTCCCTATATAGACTCGTATGCCTACGTCTGCATGACGTGTGACGGCAACGATTCTCCTCAAAGCCAATCAGGTGGCCACAAATACAGGATCCTGTATTGAGGCTTTTTACGGTATCCACTTGTTTGGATTTTGTTATCCCAATTGGGTGCCGTTTTGCACTCCTTATTGGCTGCCCATGCTGTCAATCTCCCCGCATACAGAATTCTCTGAATGACTATCACCCACTGTGACTGATGTGCGCTTGCGCTCAGCCTCCGTGGTGACTGGATGCCTGATTCCGGTGTTCTATTGGCTTATTGTCATGCCATTCTCTTTGGCGTGGGGGCTTGTCTTTTGTGGCCACCTGATTGGCTTTGAGGAGAATCGTTGCCGTCACACGTCATGCAGACGTAGGCATACGAGTCTATATAGGGAGCATTTTTCAAAACGCGCGCTCATTAGCCCCGTGTTATCCCCTGAGGACGCTGCTTCTGCAGCGAAACATGTCGGGGGGGGGCTATCGCCATTTTAATATATCACGGACGGTCCAGTCATTGCCTCTAATCGGGTGAACTGTTTCTATGCACGGCAGTCTGCAGCTGCCGAATCAGTCTCTCTCACTGCGTCCAGTGTTGTACTGGATGCATGCACATTGACCCTTTTGCTACACACTGGCAGTCTTCTGATACAATTTTAACCCTTCAGTGTCGTTTGTCTGTTTGATACATTAATAAAAGTTATGTTTTAACTGCCTTTACTGACATTTCGACTAATTGACTGGTGGCTGGGAAATTGGGACTTTGTGCCTAGGCACATTTCTCTTCATTGTTTAATTATCCCTGCCAGCCACTTGGGGGTCTCCTTTCTGCTTTTTCATATTGAATTGGGTTAATCACCCGTATTTGGACCCCGCTATGTTGTACTTCGGTACTTCAGTCTTCGTTATACATCATTAGTTCATTTTGACTATCTTCTAGTTATTTTCAGCATAATTAAAGGTTTTTCTTTCTTTATTATTTCTTGCTTGCTATGGCCGGTTTCCTGTCTAGAGACCTAAACCCTGATGTTCTATCATCAGATGCGGCATTTGTTTTCTCTACTGAAAACATTCCTCTGAATAAGTGTGACGTGCAGTCGGCTTTTAGAGATTTGCAGAAAACTTATAAACAATATGTCCGCTCCTGCTGGGAGATAACCAGCCTAGAAACATACATCCAGCAGAAAATTGTTTATAGGAGACTGCGCATAAATATCATTCCAAACTCATACCGTAATGATGACACCTTTAGGAAGGGATGGGAGCAGATTTTGAGTGACTGTTCATCCCGTATGTTACATTACTTGCTGGAGTTTGAAAGAAGAGACTTTAGCAAGATAGGTGCACAATTGGAGAAAGAAATTGTAGAAATACGCACATTCAGTTCTACTCCTGAATTTGCAGAGTGTGAGTCTAAATTACAAAAAAATATAGAATATCTACAAAAAGAGATAAAGGAAAGAAAACACCGAAAATATATACGTGATCGCAGGGATTTTGACACGGGGCAGGTGTATACCTATCGCTCTCGCATTCCAGCTGCTTCATTCCCTAACCGCACATATAGACCAGGGGATATTTCAGAGTCTGACGTATCTGGAACAGAAGATTCGAGACCATCTTCTGATGACAACAGGTTAGGAGCAAAACGTAAAACTAGAGGCAATAAATATAATCCGTCGAAGAGAGCACCTGCCACGTCTCAGAGATTCACTGCACCATGTTCTCCTCGCAGCGGACAATATCCAGTTTCTTCTTCCTCTTTTACACCATCAGTCTCCACTCTGGCTCGTCCCTCCTTCACAACTATGACCACAAATATTCCATCAACCCCAAATATCATGGGGACGATTTCAAGTGTAGACGTTCTGGGGAGAAACCCTATATCTACATCGTCCACCAGCTCTTTGATGAGCGGCCCCCTGAATGCTTTTCCTTTTTTAGGGACACACCACACTCCATGGAACCAACCGAAATAACATCTGTTAGTGACACTTTAGATGATTTACAGATTTACAATCTTTCCTCTGTACAGTTAAGTCTCCATCAAGAGTCGCTCTTACGGAGGGGTCTCTCTTATACTCCTACATTTGCTTTTGACGAGTTCTCCTGGGTTAAGGATATTCATCTTTTCGCCAGGAAGCTGGCATTGCATAAATATTTTAAGACCAAAACCAGTGATGAACATCAAATGGACTTTAGTGAACGTAGGACTTTACAGGCCCTTGAGGATTTGTCTGATGAAAATGAACATCGTATCAGTTCAGCCACTGGCCCTTTTTCGTCTCTAAGACCTCGATCAAAGATGACCCCTCCCTTTGCACAATATGCACATATCGACGTTTTTGTCAAATTGGTGAGCTCCGAATTGGGGAAACTTAAAGCCAACAAACATGGCACCAATCATAATTTGAATAAAATGGAACAGGCTGCACTAGACACACTGTGCAATAATGATGAAATTATTATAAAATCCTCAGACAAGGGTGGCAACATCGTGGTCATGGATCGTGTTTATTACACATCCATGGTCCACAAACTACTTGATGACAGATCCACATATGTCATCCTGGAGAGGAACCCTACTAATCTCTTTACATCAGAGCTTTGCTCTCTATTGGATGATGCTAAATCCAGACAACTTATTACTCCAGATTAATTTAAATTCCTGTACAATTCCACTCCGACTATTTCAACTTTCTATGCACTTCCAAAGATTCACAAGGACACAAGACCTGTTCCTGGGAGAACCATTGTCTCTGGAAACGACAATCTGACACAGGGCATCAGTACATATGTTGATGAAATGTTGGCGCCCTTTGTTAAAGCCCTACCTTCTTTTCTGAGGGACACCAAGGACACCCTCACCAGAATCCAGGGGATCAATGTCACTGACACTACTTTAATCGCCACTGTTGACGTAGAATCACTTTACACGAATATTGAACATGATTTGGGTTTAAAGGCGGTACAGTACTTTCTGAACACTAAGGGAACACAATTTCAGGCACACAACACTTTGATACTTTCACTTCTCAAATTTCTATTAACTCACAATTATTTTTTATTTGATGGTAAATTTTACCACCAGGTAAAAGGCACAGCAATGGGCACAGTTTGTGCACCCACTTATGCAAATTTATTTCTAGGGTGGTGGGAGGACACTTTAATTTTTAATGAAGACCTACTTTTTTTCACGTGTCATATACTATTCTGGGGGAGGTATATTGATGATATACTGATCTTCTGGGATGGTGACACTACACTTTTTCATGATTTCATAGATATACTTAATCACAATGACATTGGCATGAAATTCACTCACCACATACATAAAGACACTATTGATTTTCTTGATCTTCAGATCTCTCTGGATTCTGGTGGCGGTGTCCACACTAATGTCTTCAGAAAAAAGACTGCTACCAATAGTTTCTTACAATATGGTAGCTTTCATCCACCAGCACTCAAGAGGGGGATACCTATCGGTCAGTACCTTAGGGCCAGAAGGAACTGCTCCGATGAACACACTTTCAAATTAGAATGTGATGCCCTCTTCCATAAATTCTCGGCAAGAGGCTACCCCAAAAAAATACTACACCGAGCTTATGCCAGAGCTAGGGCCACTCCCAGAGAGGAACTGCTCTTTGGCAGAAATACTAATGTTGAGGAAAGATCTGGAGGTTCCAATATTAGGTGTATTGGCAATTTTGACACTTGTTCCACTCAGATCTCTAGGATTTTAAAGAAGCATTGGGCTATTTTGCGGTCTGACACTGATTTAGTGGACGCCATTTCGGACATTCCTAGTGTGACCTTTCGACGCGGTAAGAACCTCCGTGAATTTCTTACGCGGAGTCATTATTCTAGACCACTCATCCCTCGCGATACATGGCTCTCAGCTCCTGCGGTGGGCTCCTTTCCTTGTGGAAGGTGCTCCTTCTGCACATATATGCCCAAGACCAAATGTTTTACCAACCCCCTAAATGGTTGTCAATTTACCATCAGACACTTTATTAACTGTCAAACTACTGGTGTTGTATATGTTGCCAGATGCCCCTGCCCCAAACTGTATGTTGGCAAGACCACTCAGCAACTCAGGAGACGAATCTCCAGACATGTCAGTAGTATCAATATGAAAGAGGATACTTCCATTTCTAGGCATGTGAGATCTTTTCATGGGAGCGACTCCAAGGTCCTTCAATTTTGGGGCATTACGCAATTAAAACTCGGACCTAGGGCCGGCAACTTGGACAGAAGATTACTGCAGGAGGAGGCACGATGGATACATAGGCTCAGTTCTCTGAGTCCTAATGGCCTAAATGAGGGGTTCACCTTCATGGCTTTTTTGTAGTTGGCACTGTACCCTCTTCTCTTATTATCATTAACCTTTATTGCTGAATTAATTTTCTCTGCTGAATATACTTTCCTTTATTATACCTCTGTCGTTCTGACAGTTATGTGACACACTGATTATCATTGCTGTCTTGATGTGTACTTAGCTAACCTTATTTATGCTTGGTGAGCATGTATATTATTATTGATGTTGTTATCGATCCAACAGACGACTCGCTCTGATCCCTGCTCTCTCCTACTATTCGTTTTTGTCCATCAGACTTGACTAGAATGGATGTATTGTGTAAAATCAATATATTGTCATGCACTCGCGTATGCCGACTCTGCGTGTTGTGCTGTATGACTGCAATTTGTTCTCCCTGCGGCTAGCATGACACGTATATTGTGCTGTATGCATTTACTGTCATCCTGTATTGAGGCTTTTTACGGTATCCACTTGTTTGGATTTTGTTATCCCAATTGGGTGCCGTTTTGCACTCCTTATTGGCTGCCCATGCTGTCAATCTCCCCGCATACAGAATTCTCTGAATGACTATCACCCACTGTGACTGATGTGCGCTTGCGCTCAGCCTCCGTGGTGACTGGATGCCTGATTCCGGTGTTCTATTGGCTTGTTGTCATGCCATTCTCTTTGGCGTGGGGGCTTGTCTTTTGTGGCCACCTGATTGGCTTTGAGGAGAATCGTTGCCGTCACACGTCATGCAGACGTAGGCATACGAGTCTATATAGGGAGCATTTTTCAAAACGCGCGCTCATTAGCCCCGTGTTATCCCCTGAGGACGCTGCTTCTGCAGCGAAACATGTCGGGGGGGCTATCGCCATTTTAATATATCACTGACGGTCCAGTTATTGCCTCTACCCGGGGGAACTGTTTCTATGCACGGCAGTCTGCAGCTGCCGAATCAGTCTCTCTCACTGCGTCCAGTGTTGTACTGGATGCATGCACATTGACCCTTTTGCTACACACTGGCCGTCTTCTGATACAATTTTAACCCTTCAGTGTCGTTTGTCTGTTTGATACATTAATAAAAGTTATGTTTTAACTGCCTTTACTGACATTTCGACTAATTGACTGGTGGCTGGGAAATTGGGACTTTGTGCCTAGGCACATTTCTCTTCATTGTTTAATTATCCCTGCCAGCCACTTGGGGGTCTCCTTTCTGCTTTTTCATATAGTAGTTAGGACCCCCTTTGTGCTCCCATACAGTAGATATGTCCCCATACAGTAGTTAGGTGCCCCCCATATTGTAGTTAAGTGCCCCTTTGTGCCCCCATATAGTAGTTATGTCCTGATCGTGCCCCATATATTAGTTAGGGTCCTTTTGTGCCTTAATAGTGATTAAGACTCCCCTGTGCCCCATACAGAACTGCAGTTAGGTTCTTTTTGTGCCTTTATATAGTAGCTAGGTCCCTTTTGTGTCCGAACATAGTAGTCAGGTGGCCCTTTGTGCCCCCATATAGTAGTTAGGTCCCCTTTGTGCCCTAATAGTAGTTAGGTCCCCTTTGTGGCCCCATATAGTAGATGCCCCTATATAGTAGTTACATACCCCTTGTGCCCCATAAATTAGTTAGATACCCTTTGTGCCTTAATAGTGTTTAGGTACCCTTTTTCCCCATATAGCAGTTAGGTCCCCTATGTGCCCTAATAGTAGTTAGGTCTCTTTTGTGTCCCCTTATAGTTGTTAGGTGCCCCCATATACGTAATAGGTCCCCATATATTAGTTAGATGCTCTTTGTGCCCTAATAGTGGATAAGTCCCCTGTGTCCCTATATAGTAGTAAGGTCCCATTTGTGCCCCCATATAGTAGTTAGGTCCCCATTTGTGCCCCATATAGTACTGTATTTAGGTCCCTCTTTGTGCCCCTATATACTAGTTAGGTCCCTTCTGTGCCCACATATAGTAGTTAGTTGTCCCCTTATGCCTCCATATAGTAATTGGGTCTCCTTTGTGCACCCCCATATAGTAGTTAATTCCCCTTAGTGCCTTGATCGTAGTTAGGTCTCCTTTGTGCCCCTATATAGAAGTTAGGTCCCCTTTGTGTCCCCATATAGTAGTTAGGTTACATTTGTGTCCCCAAATAGTAGCTAGGTCCGTCTTTGTGCCCGTATATAGTAGTAAGGTCCCCTGAGTTCCCTAATAGTAGTTAAAGTCCGCCCATTAATAATTCCCCTTTACGCCAATGATAGTATAATTATTTAAAAAAACTCACCTAATCCACAATTAACATTGCCCACCGGATTCCGAAAGGCCACGTGACAATCTGTCATAACCATAGATTTCAACTTAAGGAAGCTTTGTTAAGGAAGTTACGTGAAGCAGCGCAAGCTACCTATAATGATATTTCTTTGCAGGTCCTGCCAGACCTTTCTAAAACCACTTTAATTTAAAAAAGGGCCCTTAAACTGCTCTTGGACATCCTTAGACATCACGGTCTGTCATATCCTTGGGCATTTCCATTCAGAATGCAAGTGTGTCATGGAAACTGCACCCATGTTCTTAACATAATAAAGGATGAGCCTTGAGTTTACCGTCTACCACTATAACAGATTATAACAATTATAACGTCCGTGGTCGCTAATCACTAACTCCTTCCATACGGTCGACGCCCTGCTCTCCAGAGATGTCTGCACATGCGGCTGTCCTGTTCCACAGTGACCACCAGGGTGTGCTCGCGAGCTCAGTCCAGACAAGGAGCCAGGTCGCACACAGGTGGGAGATTGAGCTTATTGCTCCCAGAGCACCCTGGACTATTCAAAGGGCAGTGCCGCTCCCTGCAATGCCCGAACCTTGTTGTCGCTATCCTAGTATGTCTATGCAAATGGTCTCCTAAGTGCTTTCCAGTTCCCAGTGTTCCCCATTCCTGCTACCTGTAACCTGCAACCCGTGCTATCCTGGTCAAGTGCCGTGTTGAGCTGAAGTCATGCTGTGCTGTGTAACACACCTGTCCTGCTACGCCATGCCTGGCGCCTGCCAACTGCCTAGTCCCAGCCGAGCCTGTCTTGCTACTGTCTGAGCTACCACAGGTACACCATACGAACTATAGACTGTGACCTGTATCCTGTTGGCCAGCTGCCATACCGTCAAGGCAGTACGGACCAGTGGGTCCACATACCCAACGTGACAGCAATTCACCCCACCGCTCCTGCAAAAGAGATTAGTCTAGAAGACTGAGTAGACAGGGAGATGTAGTTACTACTTAAAATTTTCTGTTGGATTGAAGTTCGGTAAGCTCGTTATCAGCCTGACCTTCAGGTCAGCCTATGAACACACTGTCACGATGGGTGTGTGGACCCACTGGGCCGTACCGCCTTAGCAGGATAGCAGCTGGCCAACAGGATACAAAGAAAATGTCTATAGTTCGAATAAGGGTACTTGTGGTAATTCAGACAGTAGCGATGTTTAGGCTCGGATGGGACCTTGGCAGCAGGCAGACACCAGGCACGGTGTAACAAAGTCGGCGGAGTATACAACACAACATGACTCCAACTCTCTAAGGCACAGGAACAAGGTAGCACGGGATACATGATACAGGTAGCAGGTTCGGGAACACTGGGAACTGGAAAACACTAAGGGACCATTTGTAAAGACTAACACAGGTAAACACAACAACGCTCAGTCAATGAAGGAAAGGGCAGGGCCCTTCTTATAGTTCAGGGTGATCATGGGCTAATTTGACATACTATTGAGGTGCGCAATGGCCCTTTAAGGCCGAGCACGAGCGTGCGCTGGCACCCTACGGGACACAGCAGTGAAGCGGAAGTGAGCGCTGGCGTGTCCTGAGGAGTAGATGCGGGCCAACGCCCACTGATCCATGGCTGCGGCCGTCGGGGGTTGAGTAATCCAGACGGTCCGCGGCCATGGGTGTCACACACATTACATGGATACATCCCAATCTTATCTTTCTATTGTTGCTTTTCCCCTGCGTTTATGTCCCATCATGCCCTGTTGCTTTGATCACTGGGTTTTTATTAACATTGACTGTCTCAATTCAATTCCCTATTAATTATGTGGGAATAGTAACTTATGTCCTCAACAGATGGGATACTAGGTTGCATGTCTAAAGAACATGCAGATGCGTGCTTAAATAACCTATTATGCGAGTTGGATGTACCCAGCATGTCATGCTGTTTGTTCACCTGCATATATAATTTTTTTGCTTATCAGTTCCCTTACAGGACTACATTCGCTGTCTCGCAGTGTCCTGTTTAGATCTCGGACTGATAATGTTGATAATATAGACCGGTAATTTATGGTTTTGTTCCATTCTTTACTACAAGCAAAGTCAGTCACCTAAAATCAAAGGGGATATACTTTTTTTTGTTTTTTTTTACCAACCCATAGTATGATATATTTCTATTCTAAAATATGTATCTTGCATCTTCTGTGTGTTGTGGTCATGGTCTAGCACCTACAGATATACTATTTAGTTGTTTTTTGTTAAAAAACGGTGGTGCCCTGGCCCAGGGGTGGAGGCGATACCCCAATTCTCAAAAACCTGTTTCCAAACTAGGGTTTTCCTGTCTATTGACGGGTAGTTTTTTCTTACTTTGTTTAGTCACAATCTGTCACCTCCCCTGAGGACAGTTTGTCGGGAGGAAAATATTTCTGTGCTGAGTGTGTCGTCTTCCATCCCTTTTTGTTTGTCTAGTTTGTAATAACCTTTTTTTTTTCCTCTCCTTTCCGCACAGAACATATGACTCCTATACATTTCAGTTCACTAAACGCGAGAGGGACTATTGTTGCACGGAAACATAATCATATTCTTTACCAGGTGCAGAAATAGAAAGCTCACATTGTTCTTACAGGAGACACACTTTGAATTAGACATGTGCACACCATGTGTGACAGGTACTTCATTACTTGGTACCACAGTACGAATCCGACCTTAAAATTCAAGAGTTCAGAGGACATTGCAACCCCGAGAGAGGGACTACATCTACTTTTCCCCTGCACATCAGTCCTATGGACGCATTCAGGGGTGTAGCTAAAGGCTCGTGGGCCCGGGTGCAAGAATTCAACTTGGGCCCCCCTACCCCTCCCCAAGCAGACCCTGCTCGCGCCTATACGCAGTTGCCTTGCCCAACGGCAGGACCAAAATCTTATTAGGGGAGTACATTATAATAATAATAATAGGCATAACATCTCATAGTAGTAAATAATTATTTTTATTTATTGAAAAATAAAAAAAATCTGAAGATAAAAATGTAGAGGCCCGGGTACCGGGAGGACACACTGTGGCAGACCTATGAGCAGGAAAAATGTTTGTAGTTAGAAACGTTAATAGCATTTTAAAGTGCTCTCTTTAATGTCCGATGTACATAACCTGGTGTTTTATCCATGAGAGATCATGAAAATGATTTTGTAAGTGTATATATATATATTACGTAAGAATGGGGTTTAAGTAATCCCACATGATTAGTGCATCAGGTCATTCAGACAGTATGGAACAGTAATTGTTTGGCCATATTTGGACCTAGTGTCCATATTTTACTTTGTGTTTAGGAGTGAGACAATTAACCCCTTAATGGCCAGCCTATTTTAGACCTTAATGACCAAGCTATTTTTTACGTTTTTGAATCGTCGCATTCCAAGGGCTATAACTCTTTTATTTTTGCGTCGACATAGCTGTATAAGGTCTTGTTTTTTGCGGGACAAGTTGTATTTTTTAATAGCACCATTTTGGGGGACATATTATTTATTGATTAACTTTTATTATCTTTTTTTGGGGGGTGGAATAGAAAAAATCTGAAATTTCGCCACTCTTTTTTGTGTCCTAAATCTACGCCGTTTACCGTGTAGTATAAATAACACAATAAGTTTATTCAGCGGGTTGTTACGATTGCAACGATACCAAATTAGTATAGTTTTTGTATGTTTTACTACTTTTACACAGTAAAAACGCTTTTTTTTCAAATATATTTGTTTTTGTGTCTCAATATTTGAAGAGCTGTAACGTTTTTATTTTTTCGCCGATGCAGTTGTATGAGGGCATTTTTTTTGCGGGAAGACTTGTAGTTTTTATTGGTACCATTTTGGAGTAGATGCGACTTTTTGATCACTTTTTAATCACATTTTTTTAATGTCAGGATTCACAGAAAACAGCAATTTTTCCGTAGTTTTTTATTTAATTTTTTACGACCTTCACCGTGCGGGTTAAGTAATGTAATAGATTTATAGTCGGGGTCGTTACGGAGCGGGCGATAGCAAATATGTGTAACTTTTTAACTGTATTTTGGTTTTTTAATAGTAAAGCAGTTTGCAAGTGGAAAAAGTGGGTTTTTCATTTTTTTTTTCACATTTTTTTTTATTAACTTTATTAAACTTTTTTTTAAACTTTTTTACTAGTCCCACTAGGGGACTTTAATATGCGATTCCCCGATCGCTATTATAATACACTGCAATACTTTTGTATTGCAGTGTATTATGCCTGTCCGTTTAAAACGGACAGGCATCTGCTAGGTCATGCCTGCGGCATGATCTAGCAGGCATTCATTACTGGCAGACCTGGGGGCCTTTATTAGGCCCCCGGCTGCCATGGGAGACACAGACACTCGGCGATCGTATCGCCGGGTGTCGGTGGGATGAGAGGGAGCTCCCTCCCTCTCTCCAAAACCCCTCAGATGCGGTGCACGCTATTGAGCACCGCATCTGAGGGGTTAAACGGGTGAGATCGATACTGATATTTATTCCGATGCCGCGACGTAAAAAGTCTATGGCATCGGAATAAGGCCCGTTAGTGACCGACGTAAAAAGACTATGGGCCAGTCACTAACGGGTTAAAGACCGAAAAAAAAAACACTTACCTTCAATACGGCTCTAAATTCTATAGACTGCAGTCTGTGATCTTCTAGATTCTGAATCTTGGCAAATCAACCAATAACTGGAAAACAAACTCACCTGCAAAATGAAGGAAATTATCAGCATTTGGGTCAAAAATCATAAAGGTATTATGTTACAAATAAAAAAAACAGAAATTCATTCAAAACAAATGATACTTACTGGTAACTTGAAAGAGGTGAACTGCGTATTTGCTGTGAATATCAATCATGGATAACGAACCCCAAAACAGTCAACAAAACAAGGGAACTGAACAAGTAACGTTGAATAGTCATCCTGTAAAAATAGAAGAGGAACAATGAAGTCTGGAACATATATTAACCCCTTAAGGACGCAGCCTAGTTTTGGCCTTAAGGCTCAGAGCCCATTTGTAATGATGGGGGTAGGGAAACTGACAAGTGAGCCCTAATCTACCCGCCTCTCAGTCCCTGCCTACTTGCAACCACCCGCCCTAGGTGACGGGGTACAACTGGGCGACGGTCCCTACGCTCAATAAGTGCACGACAGACAGACAAGGGTACACAGAAGCAAGGGAAATGGGGCAGTTGCCCACGGCAACACCGTGAGCAACAAGAGTGGTGAACGAGCCGAGTCAAACCAGGAGTGTACAAGGTACCAAACGCAGAGCAGGAGAGTAGTGAACAAGCCGAGTCAAACCAGGAGTGTACGAGGTACCAAACGCATTGCAGGAGAGTAGTCAGTAAGCCAGGGTCAATATGAAGCAGGGTCAAATAGTTCAGAAGCTGCAGCAGGGCCAGGAAACCAAACGAGAAGAATCACAAGGAGGAACAGGAAAGGCAGGTATAAATAGACAGAGGGCGGGAGCTAGCTCCGTCTGGCCAGGCTGTGATAGGCTCTCCCACTCCTAAGCCTGCCATCCTGAGTGGTGGAAGATGGAGTCAGTCTCACAGACATAGAAGCAGGTGCAGACTGATTACCTATGGGCGTTGACACAGAAGCTGTGCCTGGCAGATCCTTTACACCATTTTTCAAATCTGACATATTTCACTTTATGTGGTAATAACGTCGGAATGCTTAAACCTACTCAAGCGATTCTGAGACTGTTTTCTCGTGACACATTGGGCTTCATGTTCGTGGTAAAATTTGGTCGATATATTCAGTGTTTATTGGTGAAAAATTGCAAAATTTAGAGAAAAGTTTGAAAAAATTTCATTTTTCAGAATTTAAATGAATCTGCTTGTAAAACAGACGGTTATACCACCCAAAATAGTTACTAGTTCACATTCCCCATATGTCTACTTTAGATTGGCATCGTTTTTTGAACATTCTTTTATTTTTCTTGGACGTTACAAGGCTTAGAACATAAACAGCAATTTCTCATATTTTTAAGAAAATTTCAAAAGCCTTTTTTTTAAGGTACCTCTTGAGTTCTGAAGTGGCTTTGAGGGGCCTATGTATTAGAAACCCTGATAAAACACCCCATTTTAAAAACTCAAAGTATTCAAAACAGCATTTAGAAAGTTTTTTAACCCTTCAGGCATTTCACAGGAATTAAAGCAGAGTGGAGGTGAAATTATCAAATTTCATTTTTCTTGCTGAATTTCAATTTTATTCATTTTTTTTTCTGTAACACAGAAGGTTTTACCAGAGAAACAATACTAAATATGTATTGTCCAGATTCTGCAGTTTTTAGAAATGTCCCACATGTGGCTCTACTGCGCTCGTGGAATAAAACACAAGCCCTAGAAGCAAAGAAGCACCCTAGTGCATTTTGAGTCCTCTTTTTTTATTAGAATATATTTTAGGCACATGCCAGGTTTGAAGAGGTGTTGAGGTACCAAAACAGTAGGAATCCCCCAATAGTGACCCCATTTTGGAAACTACAGGAATTCATTTATGGTTGTTGTTACCATTTTAACCCCACAGTTTTTTCACAGCATGTATTTGAATTGGGCTGTGAAATGAAAAAAAATTCATTTTTTCCAATAAAATGTCATTTGTGATCAAAATTTCTTATTTTCACAGGAAACAAAATACCCCATTTTGTTGCCCAATTTGTCTTTAGTGTGGCAATACCCCATTTGTGGTGATAAACTGCCGTTTGGGCCCATGGGAGGGCTCAGAAGGAAAGGAGCGCTATGTGTTTGTTGGAGTCCAGATTTTGCTGGATTGGTTTTCGGGTGCCATGTCGCATTTGCAGAGCCTCAGAGGTATCAAAGCAATGGAAACCCACGAGAAGTGACCCCATTTTGGAAACTACACCCCTCAAGGAATTCATTTATGGTTGTTGTTAGCATTTCGACCGCACAGTTTTTTCACAGCACCTATTTAAATTGGGCTGTGACATTAAAAAAATGACATTTTTTCCAATAAGATGTAATTTTTTATACAATTTTTTTTCCCTTCTTGCCAGTTTGGGGAACTTCTCCTGGAAAGTGTTGCCGCCCTGGTACGATGCGTGTGGCCCCGCTTCCAGAAGTACTGGGTGCCCCCCCTTCTTGGTCCCTAAAGATTAGGTTCTTGATAATCACCTCTTGAAATTCCAGGAAAGTTCCCGTCTGGCCTGCACATCGACGTAGCATGTATGCATTGTGCAATGCCATCTGTATGATGTGCACGGCCAGCTTCTTATACCCCACCGCATGGCGCTGTAGGGCTTCAGGACTTGATCTGACAAGTCCATCCCTCCCATGTACCTATTGTAGTCCAGGATGCAGTCTGGTTTGGGGTGGCCTTTCCTTCATATATCCTAAATCTGTAGGTATACCCTGATGCACTCTCGCACAGCTTATACATCTTCACGCCATACCTTGCCCTCTTACCCGGCAGGTACTCACGGAATTGAACCCTCCCTTTAAAATATACCAGGGAATCATCAATAGAAATACACTTCTCGGGGGTGTATGCTTGGGAAAACCGGGCACTGAAAAGGTCTAATAGGGGTCTCCGTTTATACAAACGGTCAAAACTGGGGTCATCTCGGGGTGGGCACGGCTCATTATCAGTATAATGTGAGAAGCGAAGTATTGCCTCATTTATTAATTTTTTTAGGTTACAGTTCAGTTCTGAAGCTGCTTTGAGGGGCCCATATATTAGAAACCCCTATCAAACACCCCATTTTAGAAACTAGACCCCTCAAAGTATTCACAACAGCATTTAGAAAGTTTATGAACCCTTTAGGTGTTTCACAGAAATTTAGAGCAAAGTAGAGGTGAAATTAAAAATTTTTTTTTGTCAGAAAATCCTCTTTATACCTTTTTTTACAACACAAAAGGATTTATCAGAGAAATGCAACTTAATACGTATTGCCCAGATTCTGCAGTTTTGAGAAATAAACCACATGTGGCCCTAGTGCGGTAATGGACTGAAGCACCGGCCTCCGAAGCAAAGGAGCACCCAGTGGATTTTGAGGCCTCTTTTTTATTAGGCACCATGTCCGGTTTGAAGAGGTCTTGTGGTGCCAAAACAGTGGAAAACCCCCAAAAGTGACCCCAATTTGGAAACTAGACCCCTTGAGGAATCCATTGTAGTTTTCTTGGGGTGCATGCAGCTTTTTTATCAGTTATTATTCTATTTTTAGGTGGCGTGGTGACTAAAAAACAGCAATTTTGCTATTGTTTTTTTATTCTTTTTTTTTTTACAGCGTTCACCGTGCACTATAAATGACATATTCACTTTATTCTGCGGGGCGATACGATTATGGCGATACCATATGTTTATAGTTTTTTTTATGTCTTATGGCGTTTGCACAATAAAATATGTTTGGTAAAAAATCATTCACTTTTTGTGTTACCTTATTCTAAGAGCCCTAACGTTTTTATTTTTCAATCAATAAAGCCGTGCGAGGACTTATTTTTTGCGTAACGAACTGTAGTTTCGATCAGTACCATTTTTAGGTACATGCGACTTTTTGATCTCTTTTTATTCCATTTTTTGGGAGGTGAAGTGACCAAACAATTGTGATTGTGGTACGGTTTATTATTATTTTCTTTTACGGTGTTCACCGTGCGGGATAAATAACGAAATCATTTTGTAGTTCAGGCCGTTACGGACGCGGCGATACCAATTATGTATAGTTTATTTGTTTGTTTATATATTTTTATTAATAATAAATGACTGATAAGGTAAAAAGGGGGATTTTTACTTTTAAGGGTATGTGCACACACACTAATTACGTCCGTAATTGACGGACGTATTTCGGCCGCAAGTCCCGGACCGAACACAGTGCAGGGAGCCGGGCTCCTAGCATCATAGTTATGTACGATGCTAGGAGTCCCTGCCTCGCTGCAGGACAACTGTCACGTACTGAAAACATGATTACAGTACGGGACAGTTGTCCTGCAGCGAGGCAGGGACTCCTAGCATCGTACATAACTATGATGCTAGGAGCCCGGCTCCCTGCACTGTGTTCGGTCCGGGACTTGCGGACGAAATACGTCCGTCAATTACGGACGTAATTAGTGTGTGTGCACATACCCTAATACTTTTAAAACTTTTATTTTCCTATTTTTACACATCTTTTTTTAACTTTTTTTTAACTTTATTACTTTGTCCCACTAGGGGACTTGAGGGCAGGAGGCCCTGATCGCAATTCTAATACACTGCACTACATGCGTAGTGCAGTGTATTAGAACTGTCAGCTACTCACTGACAGCAAGCATAGTGGGTCCTGACGTTGTCAGGACCCACTAGGCTTCCGTCTATGGCATAGCCGGACGCCATTGTTTGGTGTCCGGTTGCCATAGTCACCATCGCCGGCCGCTATCGTGCAGCAGGCCGGCGATGGCAGCTTAACCCCTAAAAAGCCGCGATCTCTATAGAACGCAGCTTTTAAGGGGTTAATCAGCGGGGACACATCGATCGGTCCCCGCTGTAGGAGCTGTGACAGCTGCTGTACGAGACAGCAGCTGTCACAGCTCCTGTATGTGTTGGGAGGATGGCCGAAACGGCCGTTACTCCCGCGATGTACTATTAGGTCATGGAGAGCAAACGATACAGCTGCCATGACCTAATAGTACGTCCTGGAGCGGGAAGGGGTTAAATATATTAGAAACAGTCCAACATTTGTAAGCAACTGTACTCCTAAGGTAATTTTTGATCAGTTTTAACTTTGAAAATGATCGTTCTGCTGATGATACGGTCACTGGCAGAGTAAGAAAAAGCAGATGTGCTATGCAGACATCAGGTAGAGTGGAAGCCAATCCAGAGCTGTCAACCAACAGGAGAATAGCGAGATCTCTAACAGATGAAGAAGATCTTTTGATATCCTCTGGAAGCGCAGACCGGAAACTTAACAACTGACCAGGAAAATCATTGGATAAGTCATCCTGGTAGAAATCTTGCAATTTTGTTGCTTCTTTGAAGACTACGTCATCAGATTCTCCTGAAAGTGTTGCTGGTTGCAGAATTTTGAACCTCTGTAGAACAGTATTCATGGCAGAAAACCAGTTTTGCAGCTGATTTATAGCAATAGCCAAACATTGGTAAAAGACTGTTGTTTTGAATCTTTCTTCTGGCTCCTGTAATCTTTCATCCAAACACAGCTCATCAAAGTGTCGCTTAACTTTCTTCACTCTTTTATTTACAAACTTTGCTTGGATGCCCCATATTTCTGCTAGAGTTACTGCTGTCCTTATTGCCTCCTCATCATTATTTCGAAAGTCGCTGAGCACTTGAGTAGCATTATATACAGTTTGGTTGCAGTACAAAGATCCATGTCTTTTGACTGCAACATTTTAGAAACTAAATTAACATTTTCTAAAACTTTGGCTTGCAGGACAATTATGAAAATAAAAGATATTTCACTGTTCCTTTGGGTCTCTGCAAAAGGTCCTTTAGTACAGGATCATATTCAGCGAGTAACTCAATTATGGTGAGAAAATTGCCATTGTTCACCTCCCCTAGTTTTTCCCTGTGACCACGAAAAGCAAGGTTGGCCATAGCCATTGTTAAAGTACAGGCTGGACCCGGCAGAATGCCATAGGGGGAGGCCACCATGATCAGGGATGTTAGGAAGGGAAGGATTTAAGGAGTTAGGTGGGGGTGGTTAGGAGGGGGCGTATGTGAGTGGGGCGAGGTCACGTTACTTAAAGAGGCTCTGTCACCAGATTTTGCAACCCCTATCTGCTATTGCAGCAGATAGGCGCTGCAATGTAGATTACAGTAACGTTTTTATTTTTAAAAAACGAGCATTTTTGGCCAAGTTATGACCATTTTTGTAGTTATGCAAATGAGGCTTGCAAAAGTCCAAGTGGGTGTGTTTAAAAGTAAAAGTCCAAGTGGGCGTGTATTATGTGCGTACATCGGGGCGTTTTTACTACTTTTACTAGCTGGGCGCTCTGAAGAGAAGTATCATCCACTTCTCTTCAGAACGCCCAGCTTCTGACAGTGCAGATCTGTGACGTCACTCACAGGTCCTGCATCGTGACGGCCACATCGGCACCAGAGGCTACAGTTGATTCTGCAGCAGCATCAGCGTTTGCAGGTAAGTCGATCTTACCTGCAAACGCTGATGCTGCTGCAGAATCTACTGTAGCCTCTGGTGCCGATGTGGCCGTCACGATGCAGGACCTGTGAGTGACGTCACAGATCTGCACTGTCAGAAGCTGGGCGTTCTGAAGAGAAGAGGATGTTACTTCTCTTCAGAGCGCCCAGCTAGTGAAAGTATTAAAAACGCCCCGATGTACGCACATAATACACGCCCACTTGGACTTTTACTTTTAAACACACCCACTTGGACTTTTGCAAGCCTCATTTGCATAACTACAAAAATTGTCATATCTTGGCCAAAAATGCTCGTTTTTTAAAAATAAAAACGTTACTGTAATCTACATTGCAGCGCCTATCTGCTGCAATAGCAGATAGGGGTTGCAAAATCTGGTGACAGAGCCTCTTTAAGGGTAGGAGAGAGGAAGGCGTCGCCATCTTTAGTAACAGCACAGGGAAGCTTGTCCCACCCTCCCTCCCAAAATGTTGTGTTCATCTGTGTGACTATTTTGGTATTTCGCATTGTTGCTCATTGTTTTTGTTTTTCCACAGGTACCGGAGGATGCTGTGGAACAGTTTTGCAATGTCACAGCAGTTGTATGGCGGATTGGGGGTCCTTGGAGTTGGTGGTAAATTACTGTGGGGGTGGGGGATTCATAGGGGGTATGGTCCCTCCCCAATTTATTATGGTTGGTAGTCTGGTCAATTTGGGCTCCTGCTGGGTGGTGTCCCGGGGTGTGGTCAATGTGGGCTCCTGCTGGGTGGTGTCCCGGGGAGTGGTTGCGGTTGAGGTCAGCCAACTACAGGTATAACGGTGCCCCTGAGCCAGTAGGGTGACGGCTGGGAGTAAAATACTATGCAGGTGGGCTGTTTCGTGACAGACTTTTGTAACTCCAAGGACTCCCCTTCCATTGTTATGATTATTATTTGTAAATTGTTGTTCTTGACGTTTGTTTGTAAATAAAATGGCTGCTGTGGCCAAATTTATCCAACCCAAGTGTCTGAGTCTTACTATAGGGACGACAGGGGGGGGGTTTGGAAAAGGTATGGCCGTTAATGGGGAAGGTGAGTAGGTGAAGCCACATGCCCCCGGTACAAGTGTACGCACTCTACAGTCCCCTGATCATGTAACACTTAGGGTATGTGCACACACACTAATTACGTCCGTGATTGACGGACGTATTTCGGCCGCAAGTCCCGGACCGAACACAGTGCAGGGAGCCGGGCTCCTAGCATCATACTTATGTACGATGCTAGAAGTCCCTGCCTTGCTGCAGGACAACTGTCCCGTACTGTAAACATGATTATACTACGGGACAGTTGTCCTGCAGCAAGGCAGGGACTCCTAGCGTCGTACATAAGTATGATGCTAGGAGCCCGGCTCCTTGCACTGCGTTCGGTCCGGGACTTGCGGCCGAAATACGTCCGTCAATTACGGACGTAATTAGTGTGTGTGCACATACCCTAACAATCCTATGTAAAGCTTGTCTCCAAAATGTACTCTCTCTCCTTATTTTTTTTTTCATTTTCCTCATCTATGGTTTTATTACGTCTCCATTGGTCATACAGTATACATGCCTCTATGTCGGATTGACCAGTTTCATGTATTTTGATTTTTGCGGACAACCTTTACCACTTCTGGATACCTTTTGCCCATGCTGGTTCAAATCCCTGTCTCTTGTGATCTCCAAACAACCAGCAAGGCTCGCAATAGGCTGCATTAAGTCTGAGCGAATAACACAGCCAAGTAACAGGTATTTTTAGGCCCGTTTTAGTGACTCTCTCATAGAAACTTGCCGAGAAACACCTTCCATCTATTTTATCTCTAGGAAATGGCCCTTGAGGTCTGCATGGACCATTACTTCTAATACATCTTTTAACATTTCCATCTTGAATGGTAATAGGGTAATGGCCTCTGTCTGTTACGTGTTCCTCGGATAAAACACCTTCAATAAGGCTAGACTTTGTAGTTGACTCTGACACAGACTGACTTTCTATCTGTTCCTCGGTTGTACTTGCGCTCCAGCCCGCATGTACACTTGTTACACTCTCCTGCAATGAACTCTGTACAATACTGCCAGGACTTACATTTACATCTTCTATTGATGACGTTTCTTCACTTCTACTGTGAGAAGCAGATGATGTACTTGCATCTCCAGTTGCTTTAAAGAAACAACATATTTAGTGAAGTTTGGCATATTTCTCTTCTTCTTCCCTCTTCTTTTTGCGCTTTTGAGCACCACTCAAAGCATGGTGGGACATGATGCAGTTATATAAAAAAAATTGTTCTGTGAAAAAATAGACTTTTTTTTTATACTGCATAACAAAATGCATATCTCTGGTACAATAATAACTATATAATCTATAATAAAGCAGCATATGTACAATAGGCCCATATGAAGAAAGTGCTGTCCGTATACAATCCACAATTGCAGATAGTATAGAACACATTCTATCCTATTGGTCAATGTACACGACCATGGTTTCCACGGTCGCGTGCATTGGCTGGGAGCCCAGACCGCAAAAAGGTAGGACAGGTTTGTTTCAATGAAAGTATGGAATGTACGCCGCTGTGCCTGGTATACAATGAAGATGAAGTGGTGCTTGTCAGAGCTCCCGGGTGCCTTCAATCAGCTGCAAATTTGTGAAACGTTCTTGACTGATATTACTTACTTTTTTTTATACAATTAGAGAAGTCTCCCAATTGCTTATCCCTGGCAAGTCTTCTGCTTCTGGCTGATGAAAACAATTCCAATTTCTGTCCTAGGGAAAGAAAAAACAACCACGTCATTTTTTTGCACATGGACTCTCTTCCATTTATTGACACTTAAAGAGCTATTCCCAACTCAGATATTTCTGGCAAAGCCACAGAATGACATTAAAGGGGTTTCTGGGACTTAAAAATTGATGGCCTACTTACGATAGATCATCATATCAAACTGGTGAGGGTCTAAAACCCAGGACCCACCCCCAATAAGCTGTTTAAAGCATCTTCACTTCCCACCAAGCACAGTGCTGTACATTGTATAGCGACCAGTGGCGTAGCTTTAGGGGTCACAGCGGTTGCCAGCCCATAAGCCGTGACGCCGGCACTACAGCATAATGCCAGCCATAGCTGCCCACACAGTAGAATGTCCCACATAGCTGCCCCCACACAGTATAATGCCCCACATAGCTGCCCCCACACAGTATAATGTCCCCATAGCTGCCCCCACACAGTATAATGTCCCCATAGCTGCCCCACACAGTAGAATGTCCCACATAGCTGCCCCCACACAGTATAATGCCCCACATAGCTGCCCCCACACAGTATAATGCCCCCACAGTATAATGCTCCACATAGCTGCCCCCACACAGTAGATTGTCCCACATAGCTGCCCCACACAGTATAATGCCCCACATAGCTGCCCCACACTGTATAATGCTCCCCCATAGCTGCCCCCACACAGTATAATGCCCCATAGCTGCCACCACACAGTATAATGCTCCCCATAACTGCCTCCACACAGTATAATGTCCCCATAGCTGCCACCACACAGTATAATGTCCCCATAACTGCCTCCACAAAGTATAATGCTCCCCATAGCTGCCCCCACACAGTATAATGCTCCCAATTGCTGCCACCACACAGTATAATGCCCCATAGCTGCCCCCACATAGTATAATGTTCCCCTATAGCTGCCCCCACATAGTATAATGTTCCCCTATAGCTGCCCCCACACAGTATAATGCTCCCCCATAGCTGCCCCCACACAGTATAATGACCCCATAGCTGCCCCCACACAGTATAATGACCCCATAGCTGCACCCACACAGTATAATGCCCCCATAGCTGCCCCCACACAGTATAATGACCCTATAGCTGCCCCACACAGTATAATGACCCCATAGCTGCCCCCACTCAGTATAATGACCCCCATAGCTGCCCCCACACAGTATATTGACCCCATAGCTGCCCCCCACAGTATAATGGCACAGTGAATTATGGAGCAAGGGGCCGTCAGCTCTTTGCTCCAGCATTGAATTAAATTGTATCTGTGTCCTGACAACACAGATACAGTTGGAACAGGAACCTCGTTTAGTGGCTCGCGACCCCCCAGAGGTCTTCACATGACGCCCCAAGGGAGTCGCGACCCACAGTTTGTAACATAAAAACACAGAAAGCACTATACAATACATTCCATTACATACACACTACACACTACAGGCCCCCTCACCAAGTCTTGTTGTTTTCTGAGGTGATCTGCTCCAACTTGCATCCAGGCTCTCTTCCTCGGTCCGCACCACGCTGCATTTTCTTCCTGAATGCATGGAACGCCCCTCACGTGATGTCACATGGTACACTAAGTGTACCATGTAATCGTGATGTCACATGAGGGCCCTTCCTAGTGCCGGCGTTACCGCAAGTAAATGTTTAAAAAAATCTGTTCTACAGTTAGCTCCGGTTGGCAACGGGGGCCCGTGGGCCCCCCAGCCTTAAGGGCCCGGTTGCAACTGCGACCGCTGCGACCCCTATAGCTACTCCAGTGGACACATTGCTTTATTCCTATTAAGTCACCATGTCTTGACCTGGAAATTCTCCTCCTCTATCCTAACAAGTCTTTGTTCTAACTATGTCCCAGTCTCCCTTTCTTTAGTCATACTGGGTTTTCCACTTCAATAATGGACATGGTCCAGTTCGATAATGATAATTTAATGCGTGATCCATTCATTCCCTCTAGTATTTGAGACTCCATAGAAAAAAATTCTATTGATATAATACCCCTTCCAGTACAATGGGAAGCATTAGGAGGGTCTTCATTAAACACAGGTCCCGTCTAAAGAAAGATCAAAATTCACTCTTTAGAAATAAACCACAAATTTAATCGTTCCCAAGTTACCTTTACCCCTTCCTAACATCTGTCATATATAAATGCCGTTGTTGGGAAGTAGTTCACGCAAATTGCCATACATGTATGGCAGGGTGATGGTGCAGGCTCAAAAGCTGAGCCCATGCCATTACCAGTGGGCGTCAGCTGCATACTATAGCAAACACTCAGCTGTAACATCCGGGATCGGCGGTTTAACCCCTTATATGCCACTGTTAATAGCGGCCACGATATCTAAGTATTAGAACCGTATCAGTGCACCTGCAATTGCCGATGGTTGCTATGGCAACCGGACGCCTAACAATGGCCTTTAGGTCTGCCAACCCTTGAAGCCCATTAGGCCCTGCCAGATAGACCACATACATCACCAGGGAAGATTTGAATGATCAGAGGGTGGAGGCTGGAACCATACATAATTGCGATGTGACCTTTCTATTTACCTGTGTTCCCCATGATTTGGGGTTAGATGCAGTAAAGACAATTCTGCTTAGAGAGGAGTCGTTGCCAAAGGAACTGAGTAACTTTATCCTACAACTAATTGAATTTAGTAAAATTTTTGTCACATTTAAAGATGTACAAAAGATATATTGACGATATTTTTATCGTTTGGGTTGGGGAGATTATTATTACAGGAATTTATTAGACGCATTAACCAGAATCATTATAACCCTGTATTCACTGCAGAATACAGTAGAACTAAAGTAAATTTTTTGGACCTAGAAATTTTTAGCGATGATAAATTAGCAATACGTAACTATTTCAAACCTACAGATTGTAACAGTTATAGAGACTTCAGTAGTTGTCATCATAGGCTGTGGATTGAAAATATCTCAAAGGGCCAATTCAAATGTGTAAAGAGGATATGCACGAATAACAGAGATTTCAATACACAGTCTAATATAATTAAAGGAGCACTCCATTTTATTTTTTTTATTGCACCTTCCATTTGTACATTGGTGTTTCAATCGGGTGCAGTGTGCACAAATACTTACCGATCCCCGCATCTTGTCTTTTTTGGGTCCAGTGCCGCTCACGTGATCTTCCTTCTGACTTGTCTGGAGTCGCTGTATTTTTGAATAAACCGAAACTCTGGCTCTCAATCCATTCCTATGGGAGCCAGAACAAGGCTCTATAGGATTACATTGAGAGCCTTACTTCCGGTTTTCTGAAAAGCAGCGATTCCAGACCAGATCAGAATGAAGATCACCTGAGCATCGCTGGACCCGAAAAACGTCAAAATGCGTGGATTGGTAAGTATTTCTACACACAGCACCCCACTGAAACACCAATGTTCAAATGGAGGGGTCATTTAAAAAATAAAGTGGAGTGCTTCTTTAAGCAACGGTTCTTTGCTCGTAATGATCAGGAGAATTTAGTTGAAACTGCACTGTTGGGAGCTACAAATGAGGGAGGTAAGTACAAACAATTATCTACTAATATTGACACTATGGGTGACAAAATAAATATTCCCTTTATCACTAATTATAATATAACTGCACATTAAATTTTAAAAAGAATTAAAAAGAATTGGCACATATTATCACATGATCAGGTAATTGGATCCAAGATTCCTAAAACTCCCACAGGTTATCTAGCGGCGAGCCGAGAACATAAAAGATTTGGTTACTTCTAGCCATCTCAAATCTATTGAACGGCCCCTTATTACAGATAAAGTTTTTTTTCCTTGCCTGACCTGCAAAGCATGCAAAGAAATAGGACATCAAAAGAATAAAAGCATTGTGTCACGGACACAGGGTATGTGGACCCACTAGGCCGCTCCGCCGTAGCGGGGAGGCAGCTGACCAGGTCACAGTCTATACGGAAGTCAATGGCAGACAGTAATGCTTGGGTACCTGAAACAGTCCGGGCGGTGGCTGTGGCTCCAGCACGGATGGAGGCTGGTGCGGCAGGTGGCGCCAGACGTGGCGGGCAGTATCTGATGAAGCAGAAGACACTTGACGTGGCAGAAGACACTTGACGTGGCAGAAGACACTTGACGTGGCAGAAGACACTTGACGTGGCAGACGACACTGGACGTGGCAGAAGAGACTATTCCAATGCTGGTAGGTACAGGAACTGGAACAATACGGAATACAGGAACGGTAACAGGGCACGGGTAACAGCTGGAACGGGAGACACTAAGGGACCATTGCGAGACAGACTGGGAAAGACTAACAACGCTCAGGCATCGAACTAGGGGGCTGGACCCCTCTTATAGCCCAGGGTACTCACGGGTCAAAGGTCGTTCAAGATGTCCGGTGCGCGCGCTGCCCCTTTAAGAGCGGGGACGAGCGTGCGCGCGCACCCTGCGGGCTCCGGCGGAGGTGAGTGGATGCAAGCGCTGGCGTCTCCTGAGGAGGAGGCTGGGGCCAGCGCTTGCCGACTCGTGGCTGCGGCTGTCAGCGGGAGGCTGGAGCTGACAGCCCGCAGCCACGGACATTACACATTGTTTATTACTTCTTTGATCAAAATCCTTCCATTTTCACTCCTATCATGTTACATGTTATAAAGTCGGTTTATGTATTGAGATGTCCATATAACTTGTTATACGTAGGTAGAACTGGCAAAAAACTAAAAAAGAGGATTGTGGAGCACTGTTGTAATATAAGGGTAAACCTGATCAGTGTGTGATACCCAGGAAAATTGCTGTTTATTTACTGTTATTGTACTGTTGCTTTAGTATGCAGGTTTTAATGTGCTTTATTCTGTAATCATGGTTGCTACTGAATTCACTTCCCTATATGACTCAGCAGAAACATAAATGGGCTGCTTCACCTTTAAGATGTATTCTCCAGAGAGAGGGGAGGGGTGTAGCTAGCTGGGGACACAGGAACAAACCTCACCGAGTGCAGTGTGTGAAGCAGAGCAGTGCAGAAGTGAGGAGAAGTGTGCAGCAGCGTGCAGGCAGAGGAGAGCAGACAAGTCAGTGTCTGTAGTTGGATTCAGGGAGATGCTGCAGCAGACATGTGGAAATGAGAGGAATTCTGTGAGAGGATCAGCTACAGCCATGTGGAAGTGAAAGGAGTGCAGGTCAGTGTGTGTAGAAGAGGCTGGACGCAGCTGCAGGCTTGAGGGAAGCCGACATGACCGTCCTGGTAGGGAAAGGGTTAATGTTAAGAGGTGAGGGAAAGGTGAAGAAGCTGAAGGAGGGACGGGGAGGAGCTAGGGGGGACGGGGGGGCCGTTACTGCGCTTCCCGCTGTTTCTCGGCATTGAGCCGGAAGCAGCGGGAGGAGTAGTACACAAGAAGCAAAGCTCCCCGTTGCCCGGCTTTTTAGTATGGCAGAGGCCCTGATTTTAGAGCGGCTGCGTGCCGCTGCTGTGCACCACGGTCCCGGATGGCTGGAGGAGACCGTGGCTGCATTAACGCGGATCCCGGACGCCGTTTCGCCACGTCGGGCACGGCGTTCGGGGTCTGTTGTAAGGGACAGGCTCCCCTCCCCCGGCCCCCCTACGAGCATGGCTATGGCGGCGGGGGGGGAGTCGGCAACAACCGCTCCTGCGCTGGGCAGGCAGAGAGCGGTAGCAGGGGTGACGGCGATGCAGGCTGTGTCGACCCGTCCCTCTCGGCGGTCCCGACCTCCAGAGCGCCTGAGTCCGGAGGTAGTCCCGCGGACACGGCGTCGCAGAGGGAGCCCGATCCCGGACGCTGCAGGCCAGGCAGCTGGGAGGACCGCCCCTTCCCAGGCCCTGCGTCCTGGCAGGAATCCCAGGCCGCGACGGGGTCCGGCGGTAAGCAGGGAGTCGCAGGCCGGGCTCCCTGTCACCCCTCCCCCATCAGATGGAAGATGTCAAGAGCAAGGTACGGCCGCCCCGCATGGTGATGTTCCGGCCAGGGGGCAGGCTTCGTCAGGATCGTCTAGACGGACGACTAGATCTGCAGCGACGTCGAGGCAACAGGTCCGGTCGGAAGTCTGGGTCCCGGCGGTCGGGCGGCAGGTTGCCGGCCCATCGGTCAGCGCGTCCTCATCCCCTTTCCGAAGAGGTCGTTGGGAGGGACAGTCGTCGGCGAGAGAAGAACTGGAGGAAGGTGAACTGGACGTCTATCGTCGAGGTCAGGATGGTCCGGCTGACGGGAACACAGCGCCTGTGCAGCCCGGTGAGTGTATAACTCCTTTATTGTCTTATCCAGCGATTTTTATGTCGGGTGTCGGCGGGGGGGCTGCTAGCATAGCATCGGGGGCCGGTAGTGGCGCGGGCGGACGCGACGGAGCGGGTTTGGCAGATTTAGTGGGTTGCTTACGGGAGCTGGTGGGGCGCCTGGATAGGGCCGCGGCGCCGGTAGTAACGGAAGCGTCCCCTGCGGTAGTTTGGGAAGGCTCCAGGGAAGTGGGATCGTTGCAGGCGCGTCCTGTGGTGGCGGTTAGAGAGGCGGTCGCGGTGTCGGTGCAGACTGAGGCACAGAAGGACGGCGATCGAGTGCGCATGGACGATCGTGCTCGGGGGGAGGTGTATGTTTGTTTTGAGGGTCCGTTGGGGGCGCATTTAAAGCAGGAGGTGCGTGATCGGATCTGGAAAGATGAATATGTTGAAATTTTTTCTCTCTTGCCGCTGGCTAAATTCAATTTGGATAAGAGCAAGCGGGATGAGAGTAAAAAGGACGAGGAGGAACGGCGGCGGTATAGGCTTATCCCGCAGACGTTCGTTAATTGGTCGCAGGCGTTCGCCATATTGGCTAGTGTGATAGGGGAAAAGGCGCCGGAAAATTGTTCGGCGTTATTTTGTTATTTTGATGCTATTGGGGAGGCTCATAGGGCGTATGGGGGTCAGGCGTGGCTGCGATATGATGAGCAATTCCGTCAGCGGAAGGCGGTTCGGCCGGCGATTCGGTGGGACCAGAAGGATATTGCTCTCTGGTTACGGGTTACGGTTCCGGTTAGGCAGCCCTTTCCCGGGAGCGGTGGCCAGGGAGGCCAGACTAGTCAGAGTGGACCAAGCGGCGGGGGAAAGGCGGGGTTTTGCTGGCAATTCAATGAAGGCCAGTGTAAGTTCGGGGCCACGTGCAAGTTCAAGCACGTGTGCTCCGAGTGTAATGGTGCATCACACGGGGCGGCAAAATGTCTGCGTAAAAAGAGGTCCGGGAACCAGCACGGGGCTGGTCAAGGGGGTGTCGCCGGTGAGGGTGGAAAGGATGGCCCCTTATCTAAATGAGTATCCGGATAGGGCGGCGGCTAAGTTGCTTTATGAAGGGTTTAGTGTTGGTTTTGTTATTCCTCCGCCTCCTTATGAGGTTCCGGTTACGCGGAGAAATTTAAAATCGGCTTACGTGCATGCGGAAGTCGTGTCGGAAAAGTTGTTAAAAGAAGTTTCGTTGGGGCGCATGTCGGGGCCATTTGTGGAGTCGCCGGTGAAAGATTTAGTTGTGTCCCCTTTGGGTATTGTCCCTAAACGCGAGCCCGGAAAGTTTCGTTTGATTCAACATTTATCGTATCCCAAAGGTTCGTCGGTAAACGACGGGATTGATCACGAGTTGTGTTCCGTAGTTTATACCTCATTCGATAAGGCGGTGGGGTTAGTGCGGGCTGCGGGTCCGGGGGCGCTGCTAGCAAAAACCGACATCGAGGCGGCGTTCAGGTTGTTGCCGGTGCATCCAGAAAGCCAACGGCTGTTGGGCTGTTTTTGGAATGGGGCCTTTTACGTGGATCGGTGCCTTCCGATGGGGTGTTCTCTTTCTTGTGCATACTTCGAGGCGTTTAGTAGCTTCGTGGAGTGGGTAACGAGGGGAGTATCCGGGGTCGATTCGTTGATCCATTACTTAGATGATTTTTTGTGCGTTGGCCCGGGGGGTTCGCCGGTTTGCGGTAACTTGCTTCATGCCCTGCAGAAGGTGGCGAGGGATTTTGGGATCCCTTTGGCGCCGGAAAAAACGGAGGGCCCGGTAGCGACGATTTGTTTCTTGGGAATCGAAATTGACTCGGTGGCAATGGAGTGTCGGCTCCCGGCGGATAAGCTGGGTGCTTTGAGGCTGGAGGTGCGACGGGCTTGTAGAAGGAAGAAAATGTCGTTGAGGGAGCTTCAGTCGCTGCTGGGGAAGTTGAATTTCGCCTGCCGGATTATGCCGATGGGGAGGGTGTTTGGTAGAAGGTTGGCGGCGGCAACGGCGGGAGTGCGGGCGCCGCATCATTTTGTGAGGCTCAAGGAGGAGCACCGAGCTGATCTTCAGGTTTGGGATGACTTCTTGGGCCAGTACAATGGTCGCTCGCTATGGATGGCCCCAGCGCAGGATACGAGTGATCTGAATATTTTCACGGATGCGGCTGGGGCGGGTGGCTTTGGAGCTTACGGGGGAGGTCCGTGGTGCGCAGGTCAATGGCCGGCTAGCTGGGTGTCCAGTGGATTGACGCGGAATCTGGCCCTGCTCGAGCTGTTTCCCATCGTGGTGGCGGCTACCATTTGGGGGGACAGGCTCAGGGATAAGAAGGTCCGTTTTTACTGCGACAACATGGGTGTGGTGCTTGCCATTAATAACATCACGGCGTCCTCTCCTCCGGTAGTTCAATTGTTGCGACATTTAGTGTTGGTGTGTTTGTCGCTGAACGCGTGGGTGGTGGCGGTGCATGTCCCGGGTGTACGGAATTGTGTTGCTGATGCTCTTTCTCGCTCGCAGTGGGACCGGTTTCGGCAATTGGCTCCGGGAGCGGAACGTATTGGTTTGGCGTGTCCGGATCATCTATGGGATCTGGTATCGGTCCCGTAGAGCAGCTGTTACAAAGGTCTTTGGCGGGCACGACGTGGAGGGCTTATGCTGCTTGTTGGAGGCAGTGGGAGGAGTGGGTAAGAGAGTTGGGTGATGTCAATACGGATAGAGACAGGTTGGTGGCACTTTTGTATTGGTTAGGGGATGCCTGGGAGGCGGGGTTTTCAGTAGCGAAGGTGAACCGGTTTATATCCGCGGTGGCGTTTGGGCTTAAGTTGCGGGGCTTGCGGGATGTATCGAAGGAATTTCTGGTATCGCAGGCTTTGAAGGGGTTGCGCAGAGGTAGGGTGGAGGCGGATAGTAGAAGGCCGGTGTCGTTTGCTTTGCTGGGCTTGTTGGGTGGTTCATTGGCATCGGTATGTCGTTCTTCAGATGAAATGGATTTGTTTCGGTTGGCTTTCTCGTTGGCGTTCTTCGGAGCATTTAGAATAGGTGAGTTGGTGTCGCCAAGTACTAAACAGGCAGGGGGGCTGAGATCTGGGGAGGTGAGCCTTTTTGCAGATCGGTTGGAGGTATGGTTGCGTAGATCAAAAACTGACCAATTAGGGAAGGGAAAACTGATAGTTTTGTTCGCTCTCCCGGGGTCGGTCATGTGCCCAGTAGAGTGCATGCGTGGTTTTACAAAAAACAGGGGGTCTCCAGATTTGCCTTTGTTATGTCATGTGGACGGGTCGTTCTTGTCCAGGTTTCAGTTTGGAGCTGTTTTTAAAAAATGTTTGACGGCGGTTGGGGTTGCGGCAGGCTCATATTCATCTCATTCCTTCCGGATTGGCGCAGCAACGGAAGCAGGGCGCTGGGGGTTGGATGATGAGGGGGTGAGGCGTATTGGTCGTTGGGAGTCTAAAAGGTTTAAGTCCTATGTCCGCCCCCATATGTTGTAATTTTGTTGTTTATGCTTGCAAATGTATATGGTGGTGCCTAACTGTGTTTTCCGTTTCAGATTCGCCTCCTTGTCTGGTGTGGTTGATGGGTCATTCGTACGTGCACTGGGGGGCTTTGAGGGCGGACGTCCGCCCGGATGGTCGCCAGTTGCGCATTCCGCGACAGGATGCGGTTGTGCATTGGCTGGGGTTTAGAGGTATGTCGTGGAACAGGGTGTTGGCGGAATTCCAGACATATGTGCGGCTTGATAGGGTTCCGGAGGTTTTAGTGTTGCACGTGGGTGGGAATGACTTAGGAGTCCGCCCTTTTCGTGAGTTGGTGCGGGATATCAAACATGATTTGTTGTGTTTGTGGGTATCTTATCCCAAGTTGGTGGTAGTGTGGTCGGACATAGTCCCAAGGAAGCATTGGCGGTTAGCTAGATCGGTGGAGAGAGTCAATAAGGCTCGGATAAAAGTTAACCGGGCGGTGTCCCGTTTTGTGGCAAAGAACGGGGGCATTTGCGTGAGGCATAGGGATTTGGAGTCAGGATTGGGGAATTTCTGGAGGAGTGACGGGGTTCATCTGACCGAGGTTGGCATTGATATTTGGAGCTTGGCTATAGCAGAAGGCATAGAAAGGGCGGTGGTGGTGTGGAGGAACTCACAGGCTTAAGGTGGTCAAGGCCTGTTTCGCGGTGGCGGGGGGAGTCCTTGAGGCCAGTCAGTACAAAATGGTGGGGGGGTCGCATCGGGGGTATGCGTCCCCCAAAAAAGGTACATGGTTGAAGACTTCATCGGGTGTTATCCCTTTGAAGTGGTCTTCTGGTAGAAGGTATGTCACTTGAAGGCTTCATCGGGTGTTATCCCTTTGAAGTGGACTTCTAGTGGGCGGTATATCACTTGAGGGCTTCAACGGGTGTTATCCCCTTGAAGTGGACTTCTAGTGGGTGGAGCCATCTGCAGAGGTGAACGGTGCTTCCGAGCTGGTTTACGGCTGGAGGTAATTAGTGGTTTGCAGATGGCTAATTCGGTGTGTTCTTGAAAGGAACATCTGAAGGGGCTTCAAGGACTTCCTCTGCTCGGGTTAATGTTAACGTTTAATGGTTATTTATGATTCTGACCCATGTTGGGTCATGTGAATTATTAGGAGGAATTCTCCGGTGGATTCCTAACTAGTTATCCGAATGTTTCGGATTTAAATTGTTTTTATAAAACTGTGAAATTAATAAACGGCTGCTGTGGCCATTTCACATCCAACCTCGGTGTCATGTGTCGTTACTAAATGGGGGTGGGGGATAGTATGGTTTAAGGTTAACACACGACTCTACCTAGGCAGGTCAAGAAGAGGCTGGACGCAGCTGCAGGCTTGAGGGAAGCCGACATGACCGTCCTGGTAGGGAAAGGGTTAATGTTAAGAGGTGAGGGAAAGGTGAAGAAGCTGAAGGAGGGACGGGGAGGAGCTAGGGGGGACGGGGGGGCCGTTACTGCGCTTCCCGCTGTTTCTCGGCATTGAGCCGGAAGCAGCGGGAGGAGTAGTACACAAGAAGCAAAGCTCCCACCCTCCCACCCTTGTTTTGTTACTCCTTAGGTCTTCTGTACGTCCGTATATGAGCGTTGTGTTTTATTTTGTGTGTTTATTTAACATGTTTTCTTTTTTCCGGAGTAGGTTCTGTTGTCATGGCAGCTGGCGGGGGGAGTCCTTGAGGCCAGTCAGTACAAAATGGTGGGGGGGTCGCATCGGGGGTATGCGTCCCCCAAAAAAGGTACATGGTTGAAGACTTCATCGGGTGTTATCCCTTTGAAGTGGTCTTCTGGTAGAAGGTATGTCACTTGAAGGCTTCATCGGGTGTTATCCCTTTGAAGTGGACTTCTAGTGGGCGGTATATCACTTGAGGGCTTCAACGGGTGTTATCCCCTTGAAGTGGACTTCTAGTGGGTGGAGCCATCTGCAGAGGTGAACGGTGCTTCCGAGCTGGTTTACGGCTGGAGGTAATTAGTGGTTTGCAGATGGCTAATTCGGTGTGTTCTTGAAAGGAACATCTGAAGGGGCTTCAAGGACTTCCTCTGCTCGGGTTAATGTTAACGTTTAATGGTTATTTATGATTCTGACCCATGTTGGGTCATGTGAATTATTAGGAGGAATTCTCCGGTGGATTCCTAACTAGTTATCCGAATGTTTCGGATTTAAATTGTTTTTATAAAACTGTGAAATTAATAAACGGCTGCTGTGGCCATTTCACATCCAACCTCGGTGTCATGTGTCGTTACTAAATGGGGGTGGGGGATAGTATGGTTTAAGGTTAACACACGACTCTACCTAGGCAGGTCATGCATGTGGCACAGAAGCCAGACAAGGAGCTTGGACACTACTGAGAGTGCCTAGAGCAAAGCAAGGAGCTTGCACACAGCCTAGAATCCCCAAGGAACACCATTCCTCTGTGATAGTGCAACTGGATTGGGACAGTCAGCAGCGCACCTTCCAGCACAGTATAGAGAAGAAAGAGGAGCAGAGCTCACAGCACACTTGGAGGAATTAGAGACAGAGTCAGGGAGGTGAAGCACGTACCACCATTTGCAATACCCTGTGATATGTTTATACTACTTAAAGACATTGCCTCTGTAACAAAAGTAACCACCAAGCATATTGTGCCCAGTAAAACTACTGTGAAAGTTTATTGAACCCTGTCTCCTGGAACATCCTTATTTCGGGGTACACCACATAACATCCCAGGGGACAGAGAACAGTGTATCCTACAAGCACCACGTATTTCACTGGTTCTGCGGCCCGAGGAGCGGGAGAGAGAAAGTGCGCCACCGTGACCAAAGGGCGCGAATACCAACTTCAGCTCAGAGAGCCCCGCCCACCGCAACTCGGCGCCCACGTTACCACAAGTGTTTCAGCACATTATAAAGGGGTCCATAACTGTAATCCGAAAGGCTCAAACTCCTATGCCATTGAGTTGGTGAAACAAGGTTGGGGGGGGGGGGGAGAAGATCACACAAAAAAAATCAGTGTCCATATATAGACAGATACATCAGGGGCTTCGTCTATGAGCAGAACCCCCTGACCCGCTCTGGCAGGGGATTCCGCCCTCCTGACTTCACTGTCCATACATGGACAGAGACATCAGGGGTGCCGTCTATGAGCGGAATCCCCGGCCAGAAGAATTCCACTTCTACAGTGAGCTACGGTGGCGCTATCTACAGGGGAGGGGGTGGTATCTACAATGGGGGTGCTATCTACATGGGGGATGTGGCACTATCTACATGGGCACTGTGGCACTATCTACAGGGGACACTGTGGCGATAGCTACATGGGCACTGTGGCACTATGTGGGCTCTATGGCACTATCTACAATGGGCACTGTGACACTATGTGGGCACTGGCACTTTATATGTGGGCACTATGTCACTTTATATGTGGGCACTGGTACTATGTGGGCACTGTGGCCCTATCTATAGTGGGCACTATGATGGCACTGACACTTTATATGTGAGCACTGTGGTAGTATCTACAGTTGGCACTGTAGCGGTATGTGGGCACTGTGGTACTATTTGGGCACTGGCCCTATGTTGGCATTATCTACAGTGGGCACTGTTTCACTATCTACAGGAACATTGCAGCACTATCTACATGGGCACTGTGGATTTCCCTGTGATGTGATCCAAAGGGCATCCCACTTCTCATTTTCCCTTGAATGCTGCAGTCAGCTTTGATCGCAGAATTCAGGGGAATGGCGGCGGATATGAGAGGTGTCTTTGATCTCCGCAGCGGGGGCTGCGGCTGTGTAATACATCCATTGCCCCGCTCCTGACAACAAGTGCGCGCGCGTTCAGCATGAGGTGATGCGGCCAGCGCTGCACAAATGAGCGGCGGCACAGACACTGAAGACAGAACATGTGGGTGTTTTGCAGTGCGCCCGCCATGTTCTGTCTTCAGTGCCACCGCTCATTAGTGCAGCGCTGGTCGCATCACCTCATGCTGACCGCACGCACTTCTCAGGAGCGGGACAATGCCTGTATTACACAGCCACAGCCTCGCTCTCGTACATTCATGTGTTACAATGCTAAGCTGTGCACAGCTTAGTATCTAAATACATGAAATAACGGTATCGAACCGTTTGAGTGTGCACGGCATCGAAACAGTATTGAAGTTTCGATGCATTGTGCATCCCTAGTGTGAATGCAAATTTTATATATACATTTTTTTATTTTTCTGAAATGTATGTACAATTGCTGCCTGTAGGAATGTTTTTTCTTGTATTGCTATGTTCCATGTATATGCACAATTTTTAAACATGTACTTTTTTAAATAATTTTCTACGATTTATTATATACTACACATTATGCGGCTACACGTAATGTTTGTGCAACATATGTTACAAATACAACTTGATTCGTTTATAGGGAGGTCTGTTCAATGGTTTATAAGAAACGTGTGTTACACGCCTTGTATGCCCCGGAAGAAACCGATACGGCAAAACCCAGGGTCGGGCTGACTTGGCGTGCCACGTTTTTAATTTCATGCTGTTTTTAAAACTTTGTGAATAGAAATATATACCTTATGCTTTTCCACAAGTTACTGGCAGTGCTACTCTATTTGTCGTCTCCTCCATAGTAGGATTATTGGAAAACTTCTGAAGAAGCCGGGGACGCTGTAGAACTACGAAGCCCAGCCATCATTGACAACTGCTGCACCAGTACCTTTGTGTTTTTTACCTTTCCCCAAGGTGGATTATAGAAAAAACACGAGGACACCTTCAGTACTATTGGACTCAGTTTATGGATTCTCTGGGTCGTCAGAGCGGCGAAATATATTTTTATCTGTGTATTTTGTCTTTTGGGATTACTCTTAAACTAAGCCAGCTCTGACTCTTTTGTTGGAAAAAGTGTGCGTAACACAAGTACACATATGTCTGTATTTATTCATTTATGAGCTAAACTCAAAGAATGGTTATAAACCATACCTAATAGAAATCCCAAAATATGCAATCAATATATAGCACGGTGCCGTTTAGGAAGACAATAATTCAAAAAGAAAAAAAGAAAAAGATATTTTCCAAAACAAACCAGGCACTCTTTGGGATAAGAATAATTTTGTATAAATGTTATTAAATTCCATATAAAAATATATTTTAAAGATTTTTTATCTATATATATATATATATATATATATATTTCCTCTTTTTTCCATAGTGGAAGAATTTTTTTTAGGAAAAGGAAAGGGTTTGAATAAACACATTTTTTTCAAACCAGATGTACACAATTTAAAAATGTCTCCTGGCCAGGATACCAACACATACCTTTATAACATTACTTCCATCAATTTATCCCCCTCTAAACATAATAATACATCATGGTAGCTTATCTAAGTAATATAAATTCTATACACATGCCATTAAAGAAACACATATGAGTATTTAGCTGGAGAAACGTTTTTTCCTGAGATTATTTTGTTCAGACACCGTTGGTCTCAGTTCACACTTGCTTTTTTTTTCCTTTTTTTTATTTTTTTTATTATATATTTTGATCCAAAACTAGCAAGGACAGTTCCTCTTATATGATGGCAATGATAGTGTGGGTAAAGAATTTAATACTCATCTTCATGTTGATCTCACAAATTAGGACGGACTGGAGATTCCCTCCTTTCCACTGTGTTCCTCCTCCTGGAACAAATGTTGAGTTGAGACAGATTTTTGAGATATACCAATCAGGTTTTTACCCCTTCGATCTTTTCAATGGCAGATCATAATTCTCACAGAGGAGATTTCTCTTGTATCCACTCCTTCAATGGTCGATGCTTATTATAGCAGCTTAGATCTTCATATACTCGGGGGCAGCCGAGATTTCACACAAGGGTGAACAAATTTGGCAATGAAGCACACTCTTAGGCCTCATTTACACGAGCGTAATATACGCGCGTGCGACGCGCGTGACGTACGCACCTATATTACTTTATGGGACAGTGCTGACAGTCCGTGATTTTTGCGCTCCGCGAGTGCGTTGCGTAAAACTCACGACATGTTCTAAAATCGTGCGTTTCTCACGCTTCACGCGCCCATTGAAGTTAATGGGTGCGTGAAAACCACGCATGCCACACGGAAGCACTTCCGTGCGAACTGCGTGATTCGCGCAAGAGCTGTCAAACTCTGAATGTAAACAGAAAAGCACCACGTGCTTTTCTGTTTACAAACATCCAAACGGAGTGTCTTAGAGATGAGCGAACCGGGACAACTGAACCGAACTTCACCGGGTTCGGCCGAACTCGTTTTGAACGAACCCGGCAAAATTTTTTCCGGTACGCGACGTCAGGAGATAGTCACTGTCCAGGGTGCTGAAAGAGTTAAACTGTTTCAGCACCCTGGACAGTGACTTCCGATCACAATATACATGAACGTGTAAAAAAAAAAGAAGTTCTGACTTACTGATAACTCCCTGCTTCTTCCTCCAGTCCGACCTCCCGGGATGACGATTTAGTCCAAGTGACAGCTGCAGCCAATCAAGGGCCAAGCACAGGCTGCAGCTGTCACATGGACTGCCGCGTCATCCAGGGAGGTGGGGCCGGATGTCAATAGAGGGACGCGTCACCAAGGCAACGGCCGGGAGACCAGACTGGAGGAAGCAGGAAGTTCTCGGTAAGTATGAACGTCTTTTTTTTATTTACAGGTTGCTCTATATTGTGATCGGAATTCACTGTCCAGGGTGCTGAAAGAGTTACTGCCGATCAGTTAACTCTTTCAGCACCCTGGACAGTGACTATTTACTGACGTCGCCTAGCCTCATCTCTATGATGGCGGCTGCGCGAAAATCACGCAGCTGCGCATCATACACTGATGACACACGGAGCTGTCAAGTGCCTTTTGCGCACGCAAAACGCTGCGTTTTTTTGCGTGCGCAAAACGCATATGCTCGTGTAAATGAGGCCTTACTCTGATGAGTCGGTATCGTGCTGTGCTGGTTTCCACGTTGAGTTTTCGGCAACGCTGGAGACTGCAAAACGAGGCAAGGTTGACGTCACTACCTGCCAGGTGTGGGTTGATTAATGCCTGGTTTGTTTTGGAAAATATATTTTTCTTTTTTTCTTTTTGATTTATTCATTTATATCTGTATATTGAGAATGTCTGTGTCACGTTGGTTTCGTGGAGCCACTGGGCCATACCGCCTTGGCGGTATGGCAGCTGGCCAACAGGGCGCAGGTTACAGTCTTTAGTTCGTATAGGGTACCTGTGTCAGCTCGGACAGTAGCAAGGCAGACTCGGCTGCACCTAGGCAGCAGGCAGACGTGGAGTAGCAGGACAGGCGTGTGGTATACAGCACAGCATGACTTCAGCTCAGCAGGGCACTTGACCAGGATAGCACGGGAAACAGGTTACAGGATACAGGTACGGGAAACACTGGGAACTAGAAAACACTAGGAGACCATTTGTATAGACAAACTAAGGGTACGACAACAACGCTCTGGCGCTGGGGCCTTCTTATAGTCCAGGGTGCTTAGGGGCTAATTAACCATAAAAGTCCGGGAACTATGGGATCCGGCCGAGGTGAGCGGAAGTGAGCGCTAGTGTCTCCTGAGGAGGAGACTGGGGCCAGCGCTCGCAAATCCATGGCTGCGGGGGTCAGGAGGTGAGTGAGCCTGACGGCCCACGGCCATCAGCATGACAGTCTGCATCAGCCCCTTCACTACATTAGACTAGAGCGAGGTTGGAACCATTAACCCCTTTACTTACCCTGCTTTTAATTTAGGGTTATCGCTCTGAAAAATTATATAATTTCTCATATTTATCACAATACGGTTGCTAGTTTAAGTAAATTTTGAATTATTCCAGTACAAAGGAATATTTACAACTTATTTGGCTGATACATGGGGTATATGTGGTGCAGAAAATTGTGCAGATACACCATATGTACAAAAAAGGTGCTATTGTGCTAATTTAAATATGGAGCAGACGCAGAGGTTAGCTCTAGAAATTAGGTGCAATATGTGTGTCATGTATGCCAAGCCCAGTGACACCCTCTCCCAGGAACAGATTCACATGATCTGCAAAATGAGCTAGGAATAGAGCACAAGCTTTTATAAATGTAGTGAAGAGGATTCTGAAGGCCTGTAGCCCAGCAACAATACATATAAAACGACACATTTAATGTGAGCAGTTTGCAGCAATATAAACGTTATCCAAAAGAGGGCGATATCGTATTGCCAAGCAAAAGTTACTACATGATATAGGGAGCTTGGAATGCATTTTTCAGAGAACACAATTTTGGACAGTGCATGGAGCTATTTTGTGTTTTACTGTTATTATAAGAAGTTGTCACAAGAGGGAGCTACAATCATTCTGTGTTTCAGATGGAGTATACTGAAAATATCAGGAAGGCACAAAAAATAGAAAATCAGTACGGCATAATCTAAATTTTAAATATACCGGACTCATAACTGTAAGTCTGCTGTATTCTTTGATCGCTCCTATTAGACACATGGCACAATATTTTACCTTATGGCAGCTTATTCAGTTGAAAGATCCAGCAACACTATGAAACACAACAGTATTCTCATTAACCCCTTCCCGACATTTGTAAGTATACTTCATGGAAAGCCGGTGCTTCCCGCAATTTGTCGTATACTTACGACAAATGAATGACACGGGCTCAGAAGCTGAGTCTATGCCATCATCCCCAGGTGTCAGCTGTATGTAACAGCTGACACCCTGCTGTAATGGCGGGGACCGAAGTTAGCTCCTATCCCGGCATTAACCCCTTAAATGCAGATGTCAAAAGCGATCGCTGCATTTAAGGTGTTTGTAGCTCATTGCCACCTGAGAAACTAAATCGCCAAGGTGCTGTTTGCTGCAATGGCAACCGGAGGTCTAATACTGGCCTCCCGGTCTGCCTTCCATGCCCCGTCCGGAGGCAGGGCCTAAAAGACTTCCGTAGCCGATGGCAAGATTGCTAAGAAGCTGAGCCCGTGTCATCAGTGGCGGGTGCCAGCAGCATGTTACAGCTGACACCCACCTGTAATGGCAGGGACCGGAGCTAGCTCTGAATCCTGCCATTGAATCTGTTAGGGCTTATTTAGACGAACGTGTAATACGTATGTTCGTCTATGGGGCCATGCAGACTGTCTGTGAGTTTCACGCAGCGTGTATCCACTGCGTAAAACTCACGACATGTCCTATATTTGTGCATTGTTCGCGCATCACGCACCCATTGAAGCACATCCGTGTGACGCGCGTGAATCGCGCAACAGCATTAAAAAGTATGAATGAAAACAGAAAAGTACCACGTTCTTTTCTGTTTACAAACATAGTGTCATAATGATGGCGGCTGCGCGAAAATCACGCAGACACGCATCATACGCGGCTGACACACGAAGCTGTTAAGTACTTTTGCATTCGCAAAACGCCGCGATTTTTGTGCGCGCAAAGCGCACACGCTCGTGTAAATCCGGCCTTAGATGCAGCCATCGGAAGCAATCGCTGCATCTTAGTGGTTTGTAGCATACCTGCAGCCCTGCAATGCAATATTTTATTTTGTATTTTATTTTATATTTTATAGTGCTCCCTCCTTTCTGAGCCCTACAGTGTGCCCAAACGTCTCTTTTCTTCCACATATATGGCATCGCTATACCCGGGAGAACTCTTTTAACAGTTTTTGGTGTGTGTGTCTCCAGTGGCACAAGCTGGGCACAACATATTTGCCACTGAAATGGCATATCTAGGGAAAAATTGCAATTTTTCCTTTGCACCATCCGCAGCGCATTCACTTATGGAAAAGAGCTGTGGAATGAAAATGCTCACTACACACCTTAGTAAATGCCTTGAGGAGTGCCGTTTCCAAAATGGGGTCACTTCTCAGGGGTTTCTTTTATTATTTTACATCAGAGCCTCTGCAATTGTGAACTAATACTTTGTAAATTGCCAAATTAGGCTTCAATTTTGCATGGTACTCTTTCACTCCTGAGCCATGTCGAATGTCTAGGCAAAAGATTAGGGCCACATGTAGGGTGTTTCTAAAACCAGGAAACACAGCATAATAATTAGAGATCTGTCTTGTTATGATGGCACAAGCTGGGAACAACAATGGAAAAATTGCCATTTTCACTCTGCCACATGGAGTGCACACTAATTTCTGGAAAACACCTGTGGGGTTAACATGTTCACTACACCCCTAGGTGAATACCTTGAGGGGTGTAGTTTACAAAATGGGGCCACTTCTGGGGGGTTTACACTGTTTTGGTCGCACAGGGGCTTTAGAACCCAGAAACCAATCCAGCAAAATCTGCACTCCAAAAGCCAAATGGCACTCCTTCCCTCCTGAGCCCTACTGTGTGCCCAAACAGCAAGTTTATGACCACATATCAGATATTGCCGTACTCGGGAGAAATTGCTTTACAAATGTTGGGGTGCTTTTTCTCCTTTCATTTGTTGAGAAATGTTTTAATTTTGAGCTAAAACTAAGTCTTATTGGAAAAAAATATATTTTTATTTTTTTACTATTTAATTCTAATAAAATCTATGAAACACTTGTGGGGTCAAAATACTCATTACACCCCTAGACTAATTCCTCAAGGGGTGTAGTATTCCAAATGGAGTCACTTTTGGGTGTTTCCACTGTTTTGATCAATCAGGGGCTTAGTAAATACGACATGGTGCCAAGAAACGAATCCAGCAAAATATGTACTCCAAAAACCAAATGGCTCTCCTTCTCTTCTGAGCCCTGCCATTTGCCCAAACAGCAGTTTATGACCACATATGTATTTCCGTACTCTGGAGAAGATGCTTTACAAATGTTGGGGTCTTTTTCTTGTTTTATTCCTTATGGACATTGTTTTGCTTTTTTTAGCTAAAACTCCATCTTATTGGAAAAAAAATTAATTTTTCATTTTCACGTCCAAAGTCTAATAAAATCTATGAAACACCAGTGGGGTCAAAATGGTCACTACACCCCTAGATGAATTCGTTGTGGGGTGTAGTTTCCAAATTGGGGCCTCTTTTGGGGTGTTTCCTTTGTTTTGGCATCATAAGACCTCTTCAAACCTGACATGGGGCCTAAAATATAATCTAATAAAAAGAAGGCCCAAATTCCAGTAGGTGCTTCTTTGCTTCTGAGGCCTGTGCTTCAGTACATTAGCACACTATGGCCACATGTGAGATATTTCTAAAAACTGCAGAATCTGGGCAATAAATATTGAGTTGCATTTTTCTTGCAAACCCCACTGTGTTACAGAAAAAAATTGATCACATATGAATTTCTGTAAAAAAAAATTACATTTGTAAATTTCACCTCTACGTTGCTTTCATTCTTGTGTAACACCTAAAGGTTTAAGAAACTTTCTAAATTCTGTTTTAAATACTTTGAGGGGTGCAGTTTTTAAAGTGGGGCAGCATGGTGGCTCAGTGTTTAGCACTATTGCCTTAACGCTCTGGATCCGACATGTGGGCACTATCTACAGGGGGCTGTATGTGGGGCACTCTTTACAGGGGTTCTATGTAGGGAACTATCTACAGATGCTCTATGGGGGTCACTAGCTACAGAGGGCTATGGGGGCACAATCTACAGGGGGCACGGTGTGTGTGTGTGTGTGTGTGTGTGTGTGTGTGTGTGTGTGTGTGACACAGTGTATGGTACTATTATAATCATGGACACAGTGTATGGCGCTATTATAATTAGAGGTGTGGTGTATGGTGCTATTATATTTAGGGGTGTTGCGCATTTTATTTTCATTTACAGGTGCAGAAATGTTTTAAAAGTGAGAAGCTGAAAAAGATCTGAGTGTAAAACTGCAGAAATGGGTTGTGGCTGGGAGAAGTCATCATAGAGGTCTGAACTGGATGGAGAAGAAAATAGAAAACTAACTAGAATCTGAGACGTCACTGGTGAGTCACTTAAAGGGAATGTGTCCTGAATTAAACTGTTTTTTTTTTAAAGTAAGTTACTTATTTCTATTATATTTTTAAAGGTTTTTTTCTGCATTTTTTTTTCTTCCACATGGTGGAAAGTATTAAAAATTAAATAATAATGTGACATGTTTTCCTATGTTGGCCAACAGAGGGAGCACTTCCCAGAATTACAGCAAGGTGAATAAGGCAAAGCAACCTGACTCACAGCTGCCGTAAATGTGGGAGGGTATCTCACCCCCCTCCTACAAGCCTGGAAAAGGTGTCTTCAAATTGCTAAGCAGTGTCCGGCTGACATTTTGGGTGTGATTGTACAAATGGCAGCTGGCAGAAGCTATAGAACACACCAAAAGGCTAAGGGTATGTTCACACGCTTACTAAACAAAGGGAAAACAGCTCCTGATTTTCAGCCATTTTTTTAATTAAACTCGCGTTTTTGGCGGCATTTTTAGAGCTGTTTTTCTATAGTCAATGAAAAACAGCTCCAAAAACGTCCCAAGAAGTGATATGCACTTATTTTCGGTGGGCGTCTTTTTACGTGCCGTTTTTGGAAAACGGTCGCGTAAAAAATGTCCCCTCGGAACAGAACGCCATATTTCCCATTGAAACCAATGGGCAGATGTTTGTAGGTGTTCTGCTTCAGATTTTTGAGCTATGAAGGATGAGCGCCCGTGCATACTCCGCTGCACAAAAATAGAACACAGCTCTGCTGCGCATACTACACACACAGCTCTGCTGCGCAAGCGCACACACAGTACTGCTACATACAGACACACACTCAGCTCTGCTGCACACACACACACTCAGCTCTGCTACATACTGACACACATTCAGCCTGCTCCACACACACACACACTCAGCTCTGCTACATAGACACACACTCAGCTCTGCTGCGCGCACACACACAAACACAGCTCTGGTTCATACAGACACACACTCAGCTCTGCTGCATACACACACTTAGCTCTGCTACATACAGACACACACTTAGCTCTACTGCACACACACACACACACACACACACACACACTCAGCATTGCTACAGACACACACACACTCAGCACTGCTACATACGGACACACACTCAGCTCTGCTACATACAGACACACACTCAGCTCTGCTACATACAGACACACACTCAGCTCTGATGCACACACACGCAGCACTGCTACATACAGACACACACTCAGCTCTGTACATACAGACACACTCAGCCCTGCTACATACAGACACACACTCAGCTCTGCTACATACAGACAAACACTCATCTCTACTACATACTGACACACACTCAGCTCTGCTACATACAGACACACACTCAGCTCTGCTGCACACACACACACTCAGCTACATACAGACACACACTCAGCTCTGCTGCACACACACACACACTCAGCACTGCTACACACAGACGCACACACAGCACTGCTACACACACACTCTCAGCTCTGCTACATAGAGACACATACACAGTTACAGCAGATGTGGGCGGTGCCGCCGACGGGGTCTGAGGGCGGGTCACGAGAGCGGGGGTTTGTGAGAGAGGGACAGATAGAGAGACACACACACCTTACCTGTAGTGCAGCCGGTCTTCATAATGGCGCCTGCTATAACCCTACAAACCAGCTTCTCTGCTGTGTGGCTCTGAACTCTGGCTGCGCAGTACAGAGCCAGATAGCAGAAGCAATGGACGACTCCCGTTCATTGTGTCCTATGCACTGTGCTGCCGTATTCCATCTGTGTATGTGTCGTTAAGAGACACATACACAGATGAAATAAAACATTGCAGACCCAGTAAAGTAAGAAAGTGTTAATAAAAAAACTTTGTGTGTGAAAAATTAAATAAAGTCAATATAATATTTTATTAAATAAAAACACATAAATTAATTTAAAAAAATAATCATGAGACTGTCCCTTTAATGTAAATGTTTATTCTGCCTCTAATCAATACTGTAGTCATTGTATGATCTGCAGCGAAGGCATGGGTGGTATGATTATGATAAGATTTTTTTTTGTGAAACAGCATCTCCCAGCATATTCTTACCATTGTTCGGACCATGCTGGGAGCTGTAGTTTTACACCGTACAAACCTATACGGCAGGGGTTGTACTAAATTGAGCTGTATTTGTTCTGGTGCTGTATATATGTACTGATCTTCGTTCTGGGGCTGTATATATGTACTGAGCTTTGTTCTGGTGCTTTATTTATGTACTGAGCTAGGGTCTGGTTACGTAATTAGTACGGTTTAAAAAAGACACATGTCCATTGTTCTGATGCTGTATATATGTACTGAGCTTGGTTCTGGGGCTGTATTTATGTACAGAGCTTGTTCTGGGGCTGTATTTATGCACTGAGTTTGGTTTTGGTGCTGTATTTATGTACTGAACTTTGTCCTGGTGCTGTATATATGTACTGAGCTTGGTTCTGGTGCTGTATTTATGTACTGAGCTTGGGTCTTGTGCCGTATATATGTATGAGCATGGTTCTGGAGCTGTAACCATATAGGATATATTTCTAATAACAAAATTGCAGGGCAGAAGAATGGTTTTCAATTCATTGTATATTTAATGTAGTTTTAACCCAAGAATCCTTGAAATGCCACCATGCGGTAATACATGACCTGCCAATATTTCCAAATGTATGTTTTTTTCAGATGCAGCAAAATCTATAAGATCAACATTTAAAACGGCTCATACTATATGCTAATTACTTATTAAAGGGTCATGGGGCGGTGCCGCCATCCTGAAAAGTCACATAGTCCTGCCTCCAAACCCACCTTTCCATGTTTGATTGACATCCCCCCGGCTGATATAACTTTCTCGGATGCGCTAATGCCTTCTACTACTTGGGCACTCACCGTGCAGCGAGGTGTACTCTGCCCGGTTTCATTGCTGCACCGCGCATGCCAGGGGAATACAAGGCAACGGGCATCCGCAAGAGTTCGAGGAGGCTGGTAGTGATGTAGAACAGCCAGGGATGTCAATCAAAATCTGGGGGGGGCTGGGGGGCACGATTTCAATTTTCGCCTCAGGCAGCTGAAAAGCTAGAATCGGCCCTGAGGCTGCAGGCCACTTTAGGCCTGCAGCCTAAAAGGTGCTGGGAAAACTCCATGCGCAGGCTGGCATGATGACGTCAATGCATCACGCAGGTCTGCACATGGGTCTTGACCGGAGCCTGTGCAGCGCTCCGTCCGTCGCAAGAATGGGGTAAGGTAAGTACAATATATTTTTTTTGGGTGGGGCTGTGTGGCACTATATACAAGACGGGGGAGCAGGGTTGCACTATATTCAAGCAGGGGAGCAGGATGGCACTATATACAAGGGGGGAGCAGGGTGGCTCTTTATACAAGGGGGTAGTGTGGTGGCACTATATACAAGGGGGGAGCAGGGTGGCACTATAAATACGTGGGGGAGCAGGGTGGCACTATATACAAGGGGGGAGCTGGGTTGCACTATATACAAAGGGGGAGCAGGGTGGACTATATACAAGGGAGGAGCAGGGTGGCACTATATACTAGGGGGGTTGTGTGGCACTATATACAAGCGGCTGTGTGGCACTACTAAGGGGGACTGTATGGCACTATCTACTAGGGGGCTCTATGGCACTATTTACAATGAAGGGCCGTGACACTATCTACAGGGGTCTGTGTGTGGTGCAATCTAAAGGGGTCTGTGTGTAGCACTATCTACTAAGGGGGGGCTGTGGCACTATCTACTAATGGGGGGCTGTGTGGCACCATATACAAGGGAGGGGGGCTGTGTGGCATATATATACAGGGGCAGCTGTATGGCGCTATATACAGGGGGGCTTTATGAAGATATATACAGGGGGGCTGTATGGCACTATCTACAAGGAGGAGGTCGGGCGCTATCTACAAGTGATGTGTGACACTGTCTACAGGGGGGCTGTATGGCACAATCTACAGAGGGCACTATCTATAACGAGGGCTGCGTGTGACACCTGGGTGGCCCCAGTCAAAAGTTTACTATGTCGCCCAGTCTTTCCTAGCTATGCCCCTGCCTGTAGTTCTCTTGAAGGACCCTGACACCTTGTATTTACCTTGACCATTTACTGCTCAGTTTTTCTTACCCCATTCTTTTCTGTGAAGGCTGTTTTTTGTCCTGTTTTTAATTTATGTTTGTGTATTTTATGGTTCATCAATAAAGAATGTTTTGTATTTTATTCAGTATATGGTCGTGATTTTTCTATTTGGATTGGCTTATTGATCATATCACTATGACGACGTTAGAGTTTGGGGCTTTTTGCTCGGTTTTTCTAGTGATATGATGTGGACATTTTGGTTCTAAATCTGGCCATATACATTAGTAGTGGCAGACTTTACCAACGTGCAAACCACGCAACTGGGTGGGACCCAAGACTCTAGTTAGGCCTGCAACCTATAAGACAATGGGATAGGATCCCTGCGACATCACTGGATCTCTCCGGTCTACGCACTAGTCTCGTCTCATAGGCTGCAGGCCTTACATGGCTGAGGAGGTCTTATGTGCAGCTCTGTTCGTCGTGGGAACGGGGCTGGGTGAGTATAAGTTTTATTATTTGTTTTGGGGGCACTATTTCTGAATGTGGCACTTCCTACAGCGGGTACTGTGTGTGACACTATCTACAGGGGTACTGTATGGGGCACTTTCTACAGAGGGGCACTGTGCGTAGCACTATCTATAGCGGGCACTGTTTGTGACACTTTCTACAGGGTGCCCCGTGTGTGACGTTATCTACAGTGAGCCCTGTTTAAGGCACTATCGACAGGGGAGCACTATGCATGACACTCTCTACTTTGCTTGGGGGCCCAGAAATGCTAAATCCGCCACTGTACATTAGATACATTTTGACAGAATCTGCCTACAATCTATTATGTATTATGGCTGCTTGACTGTACTTTGACAGTCTATTGAGGGAAATAATGAATGGGCATCCTTTGTTTCTCAGGAGGAAAGTGCTAAATGTGTCTCCCTTCGGAAAAAAACCCATTAAAAGGCAGCAAATCGTAGAGGCCGGATTTTTGTTTTTACTTAGAAGTTTAAAAAAAAAAAAAAAGTACATGACAATGCACTGTGCATTAACATGTACCTTTATATTTATTTTTTAAAAACTTTCTAAGAAAAGAAAAACCCGGCCTACTCCACCCCTTAATAGCCGGCCATTTCACACCTCTTCCCCTCACCTATGACAGACTTGTCAGTGGCAGGAAGAAGTGCAATTACCGGTAAAGTTTTCTCATGTACTACATGTAGAGAAGATATCTGTGTAGTATAAAAAAATATTCTATATATTTTAGGCATATTCTTCAGTGTTAATTAAAAAAAAGAAAATCCTGGCCTCCTTTACCGCTTAATAACCAGCCATTCCGCACCTTTTCGTCTCACCTAGTACAGACTTGTCATGGGTAGGAGGAATGTAGTTACCGGTAACTTTTCTCATGTACTACATATAGAGAAGATCTCTATGTGTAGTGTAAAAATATTCTAAATATCTTAGGCATATTCTTTTTCTTTTTTTAAATCAATCCAAGTTTATTAACAGTACATCGTACATGAAATTCATCTTAGGCATATTCTTAAGGCTACATTCACACGGCCGTTTTCAGAACAATGAAGTTCTATGGGTGTATTCACATGGTCGTTTTTGTAATGGCCCGTGAATATTGTCCATCAAAAAATAGGACATGTCCTATTTCTGTCAGTTGTCACGGCCAGAAGGCTCCCATAGAAGTCAATGGATCAGTTTTTACCGGCCGTTTTTTAGAAAACAATCCTTGTAACGGCCGGTAAAAACTGATCCTGGCCGAGGACTCCCTGCACACAGCGCTACTTTGAGCGCTAAACCCGGGGAAGCCCCTGACATTACTGTCCATAGAAGGACAGTGATGTCGGGCTTTCCACAATTGAATCCCCGGCAAGAGCATCACAAGATCTCTGGCCAGAGACTTCAGTGTTGTAGCTAGCACTCCTCCAAGTAGATAGCACCCCCTGCCTGAAGATAGCAATCACCCCGCCCATCCCCCGTATATATAGCGCGCCCTATAGGTGCGAAATCCCCAGCGGCTAGACCCCGCTCTAGCAGGGGATTCCGCTCCTGGAGAAGCCCCCAGCGTCACTATCCATATATGGACAGTGACGTCAAGATGTTAGTCCTGGAGCGGAATCCCCGGTCTGCTCTGGCAAGAGATTACGCTCTCCTGACGTCACTGTCCATATATGGACAGAGACTTCAGGGGCTCCATCTATGAGTGGAATCCCCGCCCCACTCTGGCTGGGGATTCCGCTCTCCTGACGTCACTGTCCATATATGGACAAAGACGTCAGGGGCTCCATCTATGAGGAATCTCCGGCCAGAGGGATTCCGCTCCTACAGTGGATCTATCTACAGAGGAGGGGGCGTATATGGGTGGTGTGGCACTATCTACAGGGGACTCTGTGGCGCTATCTACATGGGCACTGTGGCATTATGTAGGCACTGGCACTTTATATGTGGGCACTATGTCACTTTATGTGTGGGCACTATGTCACTTTATATGTGGACACTGTGGTACTATGTGGGCAATGTGGCACTATCTACAATGGGCACTGTGGCACTATGTGGGCACTGGCACTTTATATGTGGGCACTGTGGTACTATCTGGTCACTGTGGCATTATTTACAGTGGGCACTGTGGCACTATCTACAGGGACATTGCAGCACTATCTACATGGGCACTGTGGTGATTTCACTCGGTTGGGACAAAAAAAAACTTGACAAATGAAATCCATTCTTTTTTTTTTACGGCCATGAAAAACGGATGGCAAACAGAAGACAAACGGCCATTAAAAACGGACAGACAGACTGGAAATGGAAGAAAATTTAGAGACACACAGATGCAAAACGGCCATGAAAAACTGACAGTTGATCAGTTTTTAATGGCCAGTTTTCAATTGTCGTGTGAATGTAGCCAGTGTTAAATAAAAAAAGAAAAATATGGCCTCCTTCACACCCTAATAGTCGGCCATTCCGCACCTTTTCCCCTCACCTATGACAGACTTGTCATAAGTAGGAGGAAATGTAATTACCGGTAGCTTTTCTTATTACTACATATAGAGCACATCTCTATGTGTAATATAAAAATATTCTAAATATCTTAGACATGGTCTGTGGTCTCAGTTACAAAATAAAAAATCCGGCCTCCTCCACCCCTTAATAGCCGGCCATTCCACACCTTTTCCCCTTACCTATGACAGACTTGTCATGGGTAGGAGGAAATGTAACTGCCGGTATCTTTTCTTATGTACTACATATGGAGTATAGAACTATGTCTAATATAAAAATATTCTAACTATCCTAGGCGTGTTCTAAAATGCTAGTTTAAAAAAAAGGCCTTCCCCACCCCTTAATAGCCGGCCATCGCACACTTTTTTATTTCTTCCTATCACATGATGGCACCATCAGTTGGTGCTATCATGGGCTTGAGGAAATCAGTAAATATTTAAGCTAAAATGTATTACACATGCCTAGGATTTATTGAAGCACAGATGTTTTTGTGCTCCCACTTACCACCAGTAACCATTATGGTCTGTCGACTTCTCCATCTAGTAGGGTTCCTTAGCATCTTGTGGACACATTCTACTTCAGTGAACAAGAATTGCTGCTGTGAATGTTATAAAATACTGTAACTATACCTCCCAACCATGCCGGGCGGCTGGGGCTATGTTTCGCTGTCAACTGTATCTGCATCCTTAGGACGCAGATAAAGTTGAACCCAATGCTGAAGCAGGGAATCAGCTCCCTGCTTCAGAATTAGTTCATAGCGGAAGAACAGAGGGAGCTCCTCTGCTCACTGAGGACTCCCTGGGCACAGCGCTACCTTAAGCGATGTGCTCAGGGAAGCCCTTGACATTACTGTCCATATATGGACACTGACGCCAGTGGCATACTGATTGAGTGGAATACATGTTGCCGATGATCTGGCTGGAGATTTCGCTTCTAGAGGAAACCCCTGAGGTCACTGTGGAAATATGGACATTGATGTCAGGGGCTTCCCCTGGAGCGGAATCTCCGGCCATGGAGTAGCCACTGACGTCACTGTCCATATATGGAGAGTGACATCAGGGCTACCCTCTAGGAGCGTAATCCCTGGCCTATGCTCTGGCTTTGGATTCTGCTCCTAGCGGGAGTCCCAATGGCGCTATCTGCAGGGTGGGGGCGTTGGCGATATCTACAGGGGGTGGCGCTATCTTCAAGGGGGTTGTGGCCCTATCAACTTGGATACTGTGGCACTATACATGGGCATTATCTACATGGGGACTATCTACATCATGGGCACTGTGGCACTATCTACACGGGCACTGGCACTAGGTCAACTTTGGGAGTATTATACTATATAAGGGCAGCTAAGGGGGCATTATGCTGTATGGGGGATTAAGCCATATGGGGCAGCTATGTGGCATTATACTGTATGGTGGCAGCTATAGGGGCATTATACTGTATGGGGGCATTAAGCAGTATGGGGGAAACTATAGGGCATTATACTGTATGGGGTCATCTGTGTGGTCATTATACTGTATGGGGCACCTATGGGGGCATTATGCTGCATGGAGGCAGCTATGGGGAATTCTGCCCTATGGGGGAATTTGTTTGGGCATTATACTGCATGGAAGAATCTGTGTGGGCTTTATACCGTATGGGGGTATCTGTGTTGGCTTCATACTGTATGGGTGCATCTATGGGGGCATTATACTGTATGTTGGCAGGTATTTGGCATTATACTGTGTGGGAGACACTATGGGAGCATGATTCTGTGTGGGCTGAAGCGGGTGTGTATGGGTGGGGATTGGGTGGGATTAGGGGCGTGGCTTAAAATAAAAAAGGGTTGTCCCTCTTTGTGATACTTGAAAGATGGGAGGTACAATTGCCAGGTGTACCTTTGGTACACCATGTACGGTTCCTGTATCTCCCCACTGCCATGCATGTGCACTTTCTTGTGTTGCTGAGTCTGACTATAGGGCAGGCGCGTGCTCACTTCCTGTATCTTATAGGGCCAGCGCGTACTCCCAAATCCATCCCCAGCCTATCCATGTCAATCACCAGGTATATTAGTCTGCTTCACTGGACACACCATGCCTGAGCAATATTGGAACAACCTACCTAGAATTATCCAGCTAAGGATCCTGAATGCAGAGGCATAGCTAGGTTCTTCAGCACCCGGGGCAAAGTCCCCCCCCCCCCCACTCCCAAACTTCTTCCCTGAGATCTTCCTCCCCTCGCCATGTTTGCTTTCTCTACCAATCAATGAGGTGTAATTTTTTTTCAAAATAACTTTTGTATGTCGAGTATAAAGCCATTTCTAAATTTCCAAGCAATATAGTTATAAAAGGTAGTTAACAAGACAATAAATTAAAAGGAAATAAATGAAAGAAGTCAGTGTGCCTAACTAAAACAGATTGTATAACTGAGGGTAAAGAGACTATATGGTGAGATAATGAACAACCACTTCTTGCAGATAGTGCAATACACCTCCCCTTGTACATAGTGCCACACAGCCCCCTCTGTAGATAGCGCCACACACCCACACTTGTAGATACTGCCACACAGCTCCCCCTTGTAAATGGTGTCCCCCACATCTCCTGTAGATAGTACCACACTCCCCGATATTAGATAGTGCCACCCCACTTTGTAGGTACTGCCACACTCCCCCCTATTAGATAGTGCCACACCCCCTTGTAGATAATGCCACACTCCCCCCTAGTAGATAGTGCCACACTCCCCCCTAGTAGATACTGCTACACTCTCCCTTTAGGAGATACTGCCGCACAGCCCCCTTTTGTAGGTAGGGCCACACCCCCTGTAGATAGCGCTACACCCCCCTCCTTGTACATAGCGCATTTAAGGGTATATGGATAGTGACGTCAGGGGCTTCTCCAGAAGCAGAATCCCCGGCCAGAATGTCGGCAATAATCTTGCCAGTGATTCCGTTCTGAGAGGAGCCCCTGACGTCACTGTCTATACAGGGCTGCCATCAGGAATTTCTGGGCCCCGTACAGCCAAGATATCTGAGGCCCCCCACCCTCCATTACCGTGGCCGGGCAACGGAAAGTGTGGCACTCACGTTTGTACGTTATACGCATTAACTAATTTTGGTGCTGATGTAAATTACAGTGAACGAAACCATGGAGCAGGCAGTGACCGGTTAATGCTCTGGATTTTGATCTATTTAGCCAAACTGTATCCCACTGTATGGCATACAGTGGGATACGTCGCCCGGGGAATGGCCCAGGGGAAACTCCTGAAGTCACTGTCCATGAATGGCAGTGACGTCTGGAGCTTTCCCAGGGCTGGAGCCTTCTACTAGCGCTCTGCCCAGGGACTATGGCGCTGTTCCTGATATCCATATACGTAAAGTGACGTCAGAAGGTTTGCAAAGCCGGAGTACACGACCGGAGCGTCGGCAACGCCCTGACCAGGGATTCCGACCCTGACGTCACTTTACATATATGGACAGTGATGTCAGGAGCTTTCCCAAGGACAAAGTCCACGGGTAGAGCACTTGTGATGCTCTGCCTGGGGACTCCGGCATTGGGAAGCTCCTGACATCACTTTCCACATACTAATGTCAGGAGCGGTATACTGTTTTTTGTGCATTCTCTCAGGATGGAATAACAAAGTCTACTACGCTATTCCATCCTTCAAAAATAAGGTATACCGACGGCTGCCAGCCTGGCGGAGGCTAATAGGACATAATGGAGCCTTGTGAATTATGGTTTACGTTGTCTATAGTGTACGTTAGGAGATTCCCTGACGTACACGATAAACTTAGGGCAACAACATGATGTGAAGGGAGCCTTAAGTGGTGGGGGGGCGCTTGTGAGGATGTAAGGTGCACTAATGCTCCGTTCTTATGTTGCCATTAAAGTTCAATGTGTTTTTCAACATCAAAAATCTGAGGCTTTCCCTTTGATTTCTGACGCAGATGTGCCATAAGCGTGTAGCAGATACGCACAAGAATAAGGCCCTGTTCACAAAACGGCCAAAATCGCCTCCTATTGATTTTAATGGGAGGTGAAGGCGTTTTTTTCCCGCGAGTGGAAAAAGTGGAAAAAAAGACGTGCGGAAACAAGAAGCGACATGCCCTTTCTTCGGTCATTTCCGTCTCTGACCTCCCATTGACATCAATGGGAGGAATAGAAAGCGTGAAAGAATTTCGAGGCAGATTTTTCTGCCTGCAAAAAACTGTGTGAACAAGGCCTGAGTCCCATTGTCATTCAAAGTTGCTTATCTTCAGCTTTTCCATGCAAAATAATCAGGATGCTACTTATTGCTGTGGTGGATTTCTTTTCATGGTGCCGACAAAAATACAGGTGTAAAATTTGTCACAGCATGTGAACTGGGTTGCGGAACCTCATATGCATGGGATGGAGAATCATCGGCATGTCATCGTTATCCGTATCAAATCCAACATGTGTGAATGCGGCCTTAGGGTGAGTTAAAAAAACCTCTGTTAGGCCATATGCATACGATACTTATTACGTGCAAATTTGTCGCGGGTATTTTCAGAAAATCTGCAGAAAAATTGACTAGCGGTGCGTATTTGAAAATATGGTACATGTCAATTTATCTTGCGTTTCCACTCGCAAATTGTTTCTGACTAGTTTAAAAAAAATTACAAAAAATCTGCTGCATAAAACCTGCACCTATTTCCGCATCGAAATGTAAAAACCACACATAAAAATTTATCAAAAAACGCATTATTGGGTGCAGATTTTACCTGCAGAATTACCTGCGGTTTTGATGCAGATTTTGTGCACCCAATTCCTCAATATGTTCGTGTAGCCTTACAGAATTTGCTAGGGATTTACAACAAATTAGCCCTTTACATTGTAAAGGATTGTAAAAAAAATCCCAGAATGGGTACATTCTACATGTTAGCTAAAATACATAAAGAAGGTAATCCAGGGAGACCAATCATTTGAGGTGTTGGGACTTTAACTGAGAATATTTCTGGCTGGGTGGAAAATCTTCTAAAGCCCTTGGTGAGGTGCACACCCAGTTATGTCCAAGACACCACAGACGTCCTCTGCAAACTCTCAGCCCTAGGTCCACTACCAGAGGGAACAATATTGGCAACTATGGATGTGGAGTCTCTGTATTCTAACATCCCCCATGAGGATGGCATAGCCGCATGCCAACACTTTCTTCAAAAGAACAATCTAGCGACAGAGCCAGCCCTACAACTCATCAGGTTCATACTCCATCACAATTATTTTTTATTTGACAAAGATATACAGGGTGGGCCATTTATATGGATACACCTAAATAAAATGGGAATGGTTGGTGATATTAACTTCCTGCTTGTGGCACATTAGTATATGGGAGGGGGGAAACTTTTCAAGCTGGGTGTTGACTATGGCGGCCATTTTGAAGTCGGCCATTTTGTATCCAACTTTAGTTTTTTCAATGGGAAGAGGGTCATGTGATACATCGAAGTTATAGAGAATTTCACAAGAAAAACAATGGTGTGCTTGGTTTTAATGTTACTTTATTCTTTCATGAGTTATTTACACGTTTCTGACCACTTATAAAATGTGTTCAAAGTGCAGCCCATTGTGTTGGATTGTCAATGCAACCCTCTTCTCCCACTCTTCACACACTGATAGCAACACTGCAGAATAAATGCTAGCACAGGCTTCCAGTATCCGTAGTTTCAGTTGCTGCACATCTCGTATCTTCACAGCATAGACAATTGCCTTCAGATGACCCCAAAGATAAAAGTCTAAGGGGGCAGGGGCGGACATACCGCATGTGCAGCCGGTGCAGCTGCACAAGGGCCCCGCGTGGGAAGGGGGCCCGTTCAGTGGCGTAACTACCACAGTAGCAGCCGTAGCAGCTGCTACGGGGCCCGCGGCATGGGGGGGCCCGTGTCGCCCTGACAGGCACATTACATTTTATGTACCAGGCCTGGCGGCACGGGCCCCCTCATGCCTAGTAGCATCACAACACTAGGCATGAGGGGAGGGAGGGGGCGGGGGCCCGGTGATAGCCGCCACACTGCACTACCAATCGGGAGGGAGGGGGCGGGTGCCCGGGCCCGGTGATAGCCGCTACAATGCACTGCCAATCTGGCACAGATGAATAGGACAGGACGGCGATGCTGGTGGTAGGAGGAGCGCTCAGGCAGGGGAGAGGACAGGGGGCGGTGCGACGTAAGACTTCGGGCGGCTGGACAGTACAGTCAGGACTGCCGGAGAACTCATAGGATGAGCGGAGGACAGACACAGGACGAGTGGAGGACGTGCAGACTGCAGAGGACAGGTAGATGAAGTTAAAAAGTTCATGTCAGAAGGGAGAAGTTTTTATGTAGAAAAATCTGCCTCATAATTCCTTCCGGAATTTTGAGGCATATTTTGACCTGCCGGTAGAACACTTCCCGCGTTTTTCATTGCGTTTTTTTGTGGCGTTTTTCGGCCATCGGGCCGTGGGCAGGGAAACGCAGCAAAAAACGCATTTTCTGCCTGCCATTGTTGTCAATGGGAAGTCAGAGACAGAAACGCCCGAAGAAAGGGCATTGCGCTTCTTTTTCCCGCATGCGGTTTTTACTGCTCGCAGGAAAAATTTCATGGATTTCAATGGGAGGCACTTTCTGACGTTTTTCGCGAAAAAAACCTCAGTGTGAACTCCCCCTAACACAGGGGCGTAACTACTGCTATAGCAGCCGTAGCGGCTGCTACGGGGCCGCGGCATGAGGGGGCCCGCGTCACCTGCCGGCACGGGCCCCCACCTTGGCCGGAATCTCCGCTAGCTGCCGCTATGGCTGCTACAGCGCGATGCCACGGAACACTACGGCAGAGCAGGGAGTATCTCCCCGCTCTGCCATTAAACATAAGACATGTATCCCCTATCCACAGGATAGGGGATACGTGTGTGATCGCTGGCATTGATAGGGAGAACGGGGGACCGAAAGTCCCCTGAAGTTCTCCATCACAAACCTCGGACTTCCGGGGTCTGTGTCGGCAGCTCCGTAGAAATGAATGGAGCGCCGGTCACACTTGAGCTGCGCAGACACCGGAAGTCAGAGGTGAGTGATGGAGAACTTCGGGGGACTTTCGGTCCCCCGCTCTCCCTATCAATGCCAGCGATCACACATGTATCCCCTATCCTGTGGATAGGGGATACATGTCTTTTGTCTTTTCACACTGTAGGTCGCATTTTTTTGAGTGATTGGGGGTGTATGGCGTTCCCTACAGGGGGGGGGCTGTATAGCGTTCCCTACAGGGGGGGGCTGTAAGGCGTTCCCTACAGGGGGGGCTGTATAGCGTTCCCTACAGGGGGGGCTGTATAGCGTTCCCTACAGGGGGGTCTGTATGGCGTTCCCTAAAGGGGGGTCTGTATGGCGTTCCCTACAGGGGGGGGCTGTATGACTTTCCCTACAGACCCCCCCTGTAGGGAACGCCATACAGAACCCCTGTAGATAACGCCATACAGACCCCACTGTAGATAACGCCATAAAGTCCCCCCTGTAGATAACACCATACAGCCCCCTGTAGATAACGCCATACAGCCCCCCTGTAGATAACGCCATACAGCCCCCTCTGTAGATAGCGCCATACAGTCCCCCCTGTAGATAGCGCCATACAGTCCCCCCTGTAGATAGCGCCATACAGTCCCCCCTGTAGATAGCGCCATACAGTCCCCCCTGTAGATAGCGCCATACAGTCCCCCCTGTAGATAGCGCCATACAGACCCCCCTGTAGATAGCGCCATACAGACCCCTCTGTAGATAGCGCCATACAGTCCCCCCTGTAGATAACGCCATACAGCCCCCTCTGTTGATAGCGCCATACAGTCCCCCCTGTAGATAACGCCATACAGCCCCCTCTGTAGATATCTTGAGATTCAGTCCTGCTTGATAGGTAACAGTGCAGTAAGCTAAGCATGATAAGATCATCTAAATTATTGCATCTCAGTTGCATGAGTGCTTTGTGTTATATTCAATGATTCAATTTAACCTAAGTCTCTAAATGTGGGCAAAGAAAATAAAAAAACTATACTCACCTCCTCCCTCGCCTCCGTTCACCCGCCGCAGCCCCCATCCTCCTGTCTCGGTCTGTGTTACAAGTGTACAAGGCTGCACTGGTGACGCGCTGCCGATGGCACGTGACCGCTGCTGCCAATAACTCCTCATTGGTGTGCTGCTGAGGACAGTAGTTCCACAGCAAATCGCTGTTGAGGGCATTGATTGGCTGCAGCGGTCATGTGCCATCGACCGCGCGTCACCACAGCAGCTTTGTAAACACAGAAAGGGATAGGGGCTGCGGAGGGGGAACGGAGGCGCCGGAGGAGGTGAGTATAGGTTTTTCATTTTCTTTGCCCACATTTAGGGACTTAGTTTAGATAAGAATTTAACCCGGAAAAAAATGTGTTACTTGTGTTCTAAACTGGTAATAAAATGTACAATATAAATCTTCCTTCATAATTTTTATTAGTAAGGTTTATTTTTATATGCATATATATGTTTAGGTAACTTTGTCGGTATTGGGGGGGGGGGCGGGGGGGCCCTGGCACATTATCTGCACAGGGGCCTTTTGCAGTCTGTGTCCGCCACTGTAAGGGGGTCAGATCGGGAGGCATTTCTTCTGCGGTGTTGCTATGTATGGGAAGCGCTATGGGTAGCAGAATGTCACCACAATATGCTAACCTGTTCATGGCCAACCTAGAGGAGGAGTTTTTATCAACCTGCGCAACTAAACCTTTAGCATATTTCCGGTACATTGATGACCTGCTGATAATCTGGACAGGCTCTGAACATGAACTGCTTTCTTTCCATAAAAACTTCAACAAGTTCCATCCTACCATCAAACTCACTCTCAACTACTCTACATCTCAAATATATTTCCTGGACATGACCACATACATGAGAAACAATACCATACAAACAACAATCTACCATAAAGCTACAGGCTGTCCAGCATATCTGAGATGGAACAGCTTCCATCCGAGACACATCAAGAAATCCATCATCTACAGCCGGGCTCTGCGCTACATACGGATCTGTTCAGACAGTGAAGACAGAAAACAACACCGGCTATCACTGGAATACATTCCTACAAAAGGGATACCATCCAAGGATTATAGACGATCAGATCTACAGAGCAACAAGAATTTCAAGGAGCAATACTCTGGAGAACAAAAAGAAAGAAGACAACAGCAGGGTGCCCCTAGTGGTCATATACAACCCACAAATTAACATCTTGAGAAAAATTGCTGCTGATCTCCAACCTATATTCAACAAAGACAATAAACTGAAGGAAATATTCCCGGATTTACCTCTCCCTGCATACAAACTGCCACCAAACCTAAGGAATCTCCTGGTCAGAAGTGCCCTCTTCTCACCATCAGAGACTGGCACCTTTCCTTGCAACAGTAGAAAATGCAAGACCTGTACCAACATCTTGTCATCAAACACCATCCACATACCAAAGACAACCGGACTATAAAATCACTGGCACGTTCTCCTGTACATCCTCCAATGTAGTGTACATGATCCTGTGTACAAGGTGCATCAGTAAAGGAATCTAAATTGGGGAAACCATACAAAAACTACAAACCAGGATGAATCTTCACAGACATACAATAAAACAGGAGTTGGATCCACCCGTGGGAAAACACTTCTCTGGACTAGGGATGTCACGATACCAGAATTTGGACTTCGATACCGATACTTTGTGTAGTGTTGCGATTTCAATACCAAAACGATACTTTGCGAACAGTAATAAAAACAAAAAGGTTCTTCCATTTTCTGATGTAAGGCGCGTGGTGTGATGATGAATTTAACCTCCACGTGCCTCACATTAATAGTAATCAACCCCTTTATGTTTCTCAGTCATAAGTATTGAGACTTATTTTAATGTTTATTGTAAAAAAAGGTGTATGTGCATTTTTTAAACATTTAATATCACTTTATGTTTTTACTTTATTTTTAAACTTTAATGTACTGGCATATATATATATATATATATATATATATATATATATATATATATATATATATATATATATATATACTGATATTACACAGGCATATATCTATATACCAGTACATTAGTCTGTGTACGGATACTACACAGGCAGTTGTTAGGACATACCTAGGTATGCCCTAACAACAGGAAATATGGTAAGGCAGGCCTGGGGTCCTTCAATGGACACTGAGCTGTCTGGCCATATATAGTATGGCCCTCGATCGTGTCACAGGAATTCTCATTTTCCCCTGAATGCTGCGGTGGTGGTCAGCTTTGATCGCAGCATTCAGGGGAATAGAGTCAGAGATGAGATTTCTCTGACCTCCAGCATTATAGAGTAGGGCTGCAGCTGTGTAATACAGCCATTGCCCTGCTCCTGACAGTAAGTGCGCACGAGGTCAGCCTGAGGTGATGGTGCTGGACTAATGAGCGGCGGTGTAGGCACTGAAGACAGAACATGTGGGTGTTTTGCAGTGTGCCCGCCATCTTCTGTCTTCAGTGCCGCCGCTCATTAGTGCAGCGCTGGCTGCATCGCTTCATCCTGATGGCGCACACTTGTCAGGACTCAAGAGCGGGGCAATGGCTGTATTACACAGCTGCTGCCCCGCTCTCAAACATTTCATTTATTACAATACTGAGCTGTGCGGCCGCACAGCTTAGTATAGAAATACATGAAATAACGGTATCGAACCGTTTGGGGATGCACAGTATCGAAACAGTATGGAAGTTTCGATGCATCGTGCATCCATACTCTGGACCTCATCACAGTTTGGCAGATTTAAAGGTCCTAATACTGAAAGGTCATTTAAAAAACAACAGAGAAAGAAAAATTTGGGAATTCAAGATGATAAAATTCCAGTCATTGAGACAAGGCCTCAATCTAACACCTGAATTTATGAGCCACTACATGGACACACGTCACATCCCCCATCAGACTGACTCCAGATGCCTTAACTCCTAAGTCATCACCCCTATAACCTCAGTTTTATTGCCCCGGCTTATCCTAATGATGTTTCACCTCATGTACTAATTGTGTTTGTGTAACATCTTAAAAAGTTGTGCTTTTTTTTTTATCAGTCATTCATTTGTAAATTGACTGAGGAAGGGGCCTGTGTGCTCTGAAAGCTGCATATAGAACTTTTATGGTTAGCCAATAAAGGTATCATACCTACTATACTTTTTTCTTTTTTGACACAAAAGTATTTAACATTGCACATTGTAAAGGATGAATTATGTTACAATTCTGCAACGTAATAGGCATGCAGCTGATTTAAAAATCAGCAGCACGTCCTAAATTCCACGCAGATTTTTTTTACTGTTGCATGTGCATGGGGTTTTGTTAATCGTCTGTGTGAAGGACGTTTTTTTAATGGTCATCACACAGCTGCATGGATTTCTATGGGGCTATTCACGAGGTCATTGCTTTAATGGACCGTGTGAAGGGCATTTAAAAAAAATAGGACATGTAATATTTTTGTCCACTTTCACGGATCTCGGGTGCAAATCGGCTGTGAAAACGGCCATTATTCACGACTGATTTCACATACGTTCGTCTGAATATAGCCTTATATTGTAATTTGTAGTGAATTTTCAGTGCCCAGTCCGCACCAAAAATAGGAGACAAGTGGACAAGTGGCCTTATTCAGACGTCCATGTTCGGTCTGTGATATACGGACCGTGTATCGGCTATATTTCCCGGACAGACCGCAGTTCAGGGAGCCGGGTTTCTTGTATCACAGTTCTTTATTGAAAGCCCAAGCCGTGCTTTCTATCACCCAAGTGCAAAAAAAAAGTGCAGGAGTGCCACACAAAAAGTGCACAAGGATGCGATCTATCGCAGCCCTTCTCTTAAAAGAGAGAGGCCCCGCATAACCATTCCCTGACCCTCCAAGCCTGAGGCCAAGAGGATCAAGGATCGATGATCCCCCCTTGCCGGAGCTTAGGGAGACCCAACAACACTCCAAGGCTTCTAACTGGGCTGCCACCCCAGTGTCCACCTTGGAACCTGCTTCTACTTACACCTCCTTTCCGAAGAAGGGAGGCTGGGTTGCAGGGGAAAACGGAACCAGATGGCCACACATTTTCCCCCTAGACCTTGGAAGGGACCCAAAAGGGCACCGCATCCGAAATCCTGTAAACAAACGCACAGTGAAAAACAAAATTAAATAAGTGGATGTGCGCTGTGATACAGCCTGGACATCCGCCATGTATAAAAATTCCTCAACTCCCAGCCAGAAGGCCGGGAGAATAAAGGTGTGTGCTCATATAGTGTGAAAGAGAGTGCGTGCAAATGTGCCTTCACTCAGTGGGATCCCACCCCCAAGTGAGTTAGGGCACCCCAGGGTCACCTGCCCTGGGGCACATAGCAACTCGGGCTTCCAAACTACCCGACCTCCTGATCTCGATCCGGCGGAGGCCTGGTCACCTACAAATGGTACCTTTAAACCAAATGCGTACCCCAGAGCCATGACCGTTGTGGTTCCCTGCCCTCACCTCAGCGTTCTGTCATCCCGCTACGATGGCCGCTGTACCACTGGCAGGGATGATCACTAACCTCAGCTTGAGCAGGTACTACACTTGATCTTAGCCAAAAGGCAGAGAAGCGATCACAGTTATCTATAATCATAGGAGTCCCTCCCTTCCCGTGGGAATACTGTCCCCAGTCCCGTACTGAAAACATTGTTACAGTATGGGGCAGTATTCCCGCGGAGATGCAGGGTCTCCTAGCAGCATTGATAACTGTGATGCTAGGAGTCTGGCTCCCTGAATTGTGGTTGGCCTGGGAAATACACGCTCCGTATATCACGGACCGAACACGGCCGTCTGAATAAGATCTTAGTCTAGTTACACAGTGCGGTCAAATCCCATTTTTTTTTGGCACAATTTTTGCAAAATCGTGGCAAAAACGTGATTTGACCGCACTGTGAGAATATAGCCTAACAGCACTATTTTTTCATATTTTGTATCCTTTTTTTATGCAATTTTCATAATTGCGGCACAAATAGCGTGTATTGCCATGATTTTTATATTATCGCGGCAAAACTGCGCCATTTTTGCCACGATTGCGAAAATCGAGGCAAAAAGACACTAGGGAAACAAAAAAAAATCAAAAACATTTTAACATACTTTATATATTCTACAAGTGGGGTCAGGGGGGAATGGTAAGCGGAATAGAGAGGGGGGGACACTCACCAGCCTGCAGGTCCAGTCGGCTGTGTAGAGAGGGACGTGTCTGATGAGCGGCTCTCTCCACACGGAACTTCTGCTTCTCATGCTGCATCTTCCTCTTCTGTAAGTCCTCTCAGGGCCCCAGCGTTAGTTACTTCAGAGTAAGGAATGGGCCCTATTACATTGCAGGGTCCGTCCTATCTCCAATTGACTAATGCTGGGGCCCTTATTCAAATGTTTAAAGCAGCTGAGAAGTGGGCGGGCCCCTATTTTTTCATCACTTTGGCCAAGCCCCTGATGGCAGTACCAGTAGTACTGCCCTGATGGCAGCCCTGTGTCTATTATATGGACAGAGACATCAGGGTCTCCTTCTAGGAGCGGAATACCCAGCCAGAGTGTCCTCAACGCTCTGGCCGGGGATTCCTCTCCTGGAGGAGGACTTGACATCACTGTCCATATATGGATAGTCACAAGATTAACCCAGCACATATATATATATATATATATATATATATATATATAGATCAGTCATAAATGCATAAGCGACTAAAATCCAAGGATGCTCTGAAAGGAGACCTCCTTTCAGAGTATCTGGCAGACAGACACCTTAGACTCCTATACCATCATCTTTCTCTGTGCACAGCGGCAGTGATAAAGGCCTGTAATGGGCCTTTATCGTCCTCAGACTTTGGTCGCCTATGCATTCATGATTGATCTATATATATATATATATATATATATATATATGTGAATTTAAATATATGAAAAATACGACAAAGATTAAATAATCGTTGCATCAACTAAATTTTCTCCTTTTTTTCTGTGTGCTGGGTTAATCTTGTGACTGTATTCTGGGAATCCACACCAACCCTATAAACCGAGACATCAGGGGCTCCCTTTAGGAGCGGAATACCCGGCCAGAGCGTCGACAACGTTCTTGCTGGGGATTCCGCTTCAGAAGGAGTAAATGGCAGAGCAGGGACTGGATAGTTTCTTGCTCTGACATAATATTCAATTGTGTCTGCATCCTGAGGACACAGGTACAATTGAATATGGTAGTTGCTGGGACACGTGCGGCAAATTCGGGACTGTTGGCAAATATTCCACACTGATGTACTGTTTTATTAAAAAAAAGAAAAGAAAAAAAAAAGTTTTCAAAGGTGTACATAGCCTTTAATTAGTTTGTATGGGGAGATTTGACCGTATTTGCCATGTGTTTGACCTTCTTTAGCATCTATTCACAGGTTATGGTCATATTGCGTTTTTCATTTGCAGAGATTTTCGCAAATCTGTGATAATGACATGGTTATAAAAGTAATTTTACAACTACTCATTTTCATGGCTCTTGTCTGGCCGTGTAAAAGGACCCTAAAGAAATGGATTAGTTGAAAGGGTTTCTGTGTTTCTTTCTTGATAAATCTTGTCATATGATACACTTACGTTGCTGATTTTTGGCTGTTCCACCACTGATGGTTTCCTGGTTCGACTGCTGCTCCTTTATTTATAACTTGAGGTCATGTCTGTCATCTATAACAATGTCGCATCACGCTGTGGTAATGTGGGATTGTTATGGACGATAATGGCACTAGGTTAAAAAAAAAAGGAAGCATCAGGTGACCCAGAAACCATCAGTGGTGGAACAGTCAAGAAACAGCAACATAAGTGTATGACTGACAACGTTTCTTAAGTTTTCATGTACTGTTAATATGAACTTTAAAAAATAAAACGTGTGATTTTAGCATGAAAAGATCACCACCAGCTGCCGTCGTCTTTTAAAGACAGCTGTATTCAAAGCCCAGTTACCGCTGCCACCTTTATATGGCAGGTGGAGGTAAACAGATTAAGGATGGGCCGCTACTTATGGGCCAGTGCAGTGTGCTAGCGCCAGCAGGCTAACATCTGCCAGTCAGCCCCTGCCTGCAGCCTATAAGACACTGGGACAGGATCACACCAGCCTACGCAAGGGTCTCGTCTCGGCATGTGGCACCATCTACAAAGGTGGAATTGTGTGGTACCATCTACAGGGGAAGTGTGTAGCATGATCTACAGGGTGTGTGTGCGCGCGTAGCGCTATCTACAGGGGGGCGGTAACTATAGGGGCCACAGTCTTACAGAAATCTTTGAGATGTATTTGTTTTTTTTTTGTTGGGGGGTAAACATATGTCCTGGGGCTTGTGCCGCTGATATTTTACGTCCCTAGCAACGCTCCTGGTTATAGGTCAGATCTTGCCTGATAATATGAAGTGGACATTCTAGTTCTAAATCTGGCCATATAAATAAAATACACGCTGGCGGGATCTGCCAACAACCTAATATGTATGACGGGAACTCGACTGTACTTTGACAATCTGTTGAGGGAAATGAGGAGCGAGCATTCTTTTTTTACCAGGAGAAAAACCCTGCCAGAGGTGAGTCCCTACTGAAATAAACAAGCACGATCAGCAGATCTGAGTCTGGGTAGATAGTTGTCTAACAGCTATCATATGTGTATGGCCAGCATTATGCTACCCGCCTGTTACTTCTACTAGATTATTTTATTCTGGTGCTTGCTATAAATTACAGATCTAGGCTGCTATTCTACATTTCTGCTAAATTATTAGTTCCTGCAGCTGCCCTTCCGTTTCCAATGTGACCTATCAGACTGCACTTCCGCCTGCTAAGCTGGTCAGGTATATGTGTTATTACTTGCTGTTGCCCTCTGCTACATACTCGTTTGATGCTTAGTGTTCCTTAGTCCCCAGCATATAAGAGGCTATTCTGTCATGTACGTCTAAATTTTTTGGTAAACTTTCTTTGAAAAAAAATAAATCTGGACTCCTCCACCCCTTAATAGCCAGCCACTCTGCACCTTTTATCTTCACCTATGACAGACTTGTCATAAATAGGAGGAAATATAATTACCGGTAACTTTTCTCATTATTACATATAGAGCAGATCTCTATGTGTAATATAAAAATATTCTAAATATCTTAGGCATGTTCTGTGGTGCAAATTAAATAAGAAAAAAAAAAAAAATCCGGCCTCCTCCACCCCTTAATAGCCGGCCATTCCGCACCTTTTCCCCTCACCTATGACAGACTTGTCATGGGTAGGAGGAAATGTAAGTACCGGTATCTTTTTTCATGTACTACATATAGAGTAGATCTCTATGTGTAGTATAAACATTTTCTAAATATAATAGGCATGTTTGAGATGTTAGTTGAAAAAAAAAAAAAATCCGGCCTCCTCCACCCCTTAATAGCCGGCCATTCCGCACCATTGTATTTCCTCCTATCGCATGACAGCACCACCAGTTGGTGCTGTTATGGGCTTGAGCAAATCAGTACCGGCAAATTTAAGCTAAAATGTATAAAACATGCCTAGGAGTTAACGTAGCACGGATGTTGTTGTGCTCATACTTACCAACTGTAACCATGATCGTCTGTTGTCGTCCATTCTTCTGGTCTTCCGTTGATCTTCTCCCAGGAGCTCAGGAGGACAGCTTGCTCTGATGACATTAGAGATAGTGTTTTGTAGAGGGTTTACCAGGTGACAAATGAAAACCCTCTAAACATGGCCTGATCTTCCATGGATAAAGGTCCCTCCTCTGCCTCTGCTGCCTCCATTCTGCCCAGGTGGAATTGTCCGGCATGGCGATGAGGTGTAGATGGCTATAAGAAGGAGAATTAGAAGAATATGATTTGAAAGCTCATAAAGACTAAATGGTTGATCCGAAAAATTTAAAAATCTATTATGATAACTTTTAGGGGTTTCTCAGAAGGGGAGGAAATCTCCAATAGGCAGAACCTAAAAGCCATATTAGGACAGTAGACTATGCCCATTACAGTTGGCTGGCATTGAGTCAATACATACCACGGCATTAGTGCATTTATGACTATGCAAACAGTTATGTGCCATTTCTCCCATTTGACTTAAAAAAATGACAGAGAAAAAAAACCATTTCTAGCCGGCATACGTTTTTTCTTAGAAAAAGTTCATGGACCATTTCCTAAAAGTTTGTTTTTTTCATTTGCAAAGGCATTGGGCACAGTATTTTTTACATAAAAGAGTGCCATGTGTTAAGTGCTATAATAGTACACAGAGCATATACTGTATATAAAGTTTATTTCTGTTTATTTACTTACAATAGGGATGTATGGTGGGGGCATCCGAAGGGCTTCCACAGAGACCCAGTCAATATGCTGAAAGAACTGGTGGCTTCTGATGTTACCATTGACTCCTAAGCGCCTGGCAGGATTTCTCTGGAGGAGCTGAAAATGAGAAATGTATTTATACATTAGTGACTAGAGATGAGCGAACCGGGACAACCGAACCCGGTTTCGGTCCGAACTTCCGGTAAAGTTCGGTTCGCAGCGAATCCGAACTTCACCGGGTTCGGCCGAACCCGTTTTGACCGAACCCGGTCAAAAACATTATACAAATCGGCAGCCACTTATCTCTATCAATCACTGATAGAGAAAAGAGGCTGCTGATTAAAAATAAAATAAAAAGCATTTCATACATACCCGGTCGTTGTCTTAGTGACGAGTCCCTCTTCTTTCTCCAGTCCGACCTTTTCTGACGCGGCAGCCTGTGATTGGCTGCAGAGGCCTCTGCAGCCTGTGATTGGCTGCAGAGGCCGCGGCAGCCTGTGATTGGCTGCAGCGCTCACATGGGCTGCATCGTCATCAAGGAATGTCGGGCCGGATGTCGAGAGGGACGCGTCACCAAGGCAACGGCCAGGAGACCGGACTGGAGGAAGCAGAAAGTTCTCGGTAAGTATGAACGTCTTTTTTTTTACAGGTACTGTGATCGGTAGTCACTGTCCAGGGTACTGAAACAGTTACTGCCGATCAGTTAACTCTTTCAACACCCTGGACAGTGACTATTTAGGGTATGTGCACACACACTAATTACGTCCGTAAATGACGGACGTATTTCGGCCGCAAGTACCGGACCGAACACAGTGCAGGGAGCCGGGCTCCTAGCATCATAGTTATGTACGATGCTAGGAGTCCCTGCCTCTCTGCAGGACAACTGTCCCGTACTGTAATCATGTTTTCAGTACGGGACAGTAGTTCCACGGAGAGGCAGGGACTCCTAGCATCGTACATAAATATGATGCTAGGAGCCCGGCTCCCTGCAGGGTGTTCGGTCCGGTACTTGCGCCCGAAATACGTCCGTCAATTATGGACGTAATTAGTGTGTGTGCACATACCCTTACTGACGTCGCCTAGCAACGCTGCCGTAATGACGGGTGCACACATGTAGCCACCCGTCATTACGGGGCCTCATGCACACGACCATAAAAACACCCGTTATCACGGGTCGTAATTACGACCCGAAATAGCGGGCCCATAGACTTCTGTTAGCCACGGGTACCTTCCCGTTTTCTCACGGGAAGGTGCCCGTGCCGTTAAAAAGATAGAACATGTTCTATTTTTTTATTTTACGGGCCGTGCTCGTAATTACGACTCGTAACTACGAGCACGGCCGGCCGGCCACGGGCAGCCGGCCGCTTTTGCGAACCGTGCTGTCATTATAATTATAGCAGCACGGCCCGAAAAATAGAACATGTTCTATTTTTTTAACGGCACGGGCACCTTCCCGTGAGAATACGGAAAGGTACCCGTGGGTAACAGAAGTCTATGAGCCCGTTATTGCGGGTCGTAATTACGACCCGCAATAACGGGTGTTTTTACGGTCGTGTGCATGATGGGAGCACGGCTCGGAAAAACGAACGGCTGCCCGTGCTCATCTCCTGAAATAATCTGTGCTGCCTTAAACTCTGTGGACAGGTCAGGATCCTGTTTCTTTTAAATGCTGCTAGGGAACCCGCTCGATCCACTATATAAGGCTACGCTACAGTGCAGCATTTAAAAGAAACAGGATCCTGACCTGTCCACAGAATTTAAGGCAGCACAGAGTATTTCAGGAGATGAGCGTGCAGATTCAGTGCTGCTGTGAACTCTGCTCTTACCATTACGTAGCTCTCAGTCTGTTATCTCTCCTCCACTCCTGTCCTCAAGAACACCTTCACATGATTGGCAAGTCACCACGTAATGGTAAGAGCAGAGTTCACAGCAGCACAGAGTATTTCAGGAGATGAGCGTGCGGATCTTGTGCGTGGTGGTGACTTGCCAATCATGTGAACGTGTTATAGAGGACAGGAGTGGAGGAGATGTAACAGACTGAGCTACGTAATGGTAAGAACAGAGTTCACAGCAGCACAGAGTATTTCAGGAGAGGAGCGTGCAGATTCAGTGCTGCTGTGAACTCTGCTCTTACCATTACGTAGCTCAGTCTGTTACCTCTCCTCCACTCCTGTCCTCAATAACACCTTCACATGATTGGCAAGTCACCACCCCGCACAAGATCCGCACGCTCATCTCCTGAAATACTCTGTGCTGCTGTGAACTCTGCTCTTACCATTACGTGGTGACTTGCCAATCATGTGAAGGTGTTCTGGAGGACAGGAGTGGAAGAGAGGTAACAGACTGAGAGCTACGTAATGGTAAGAGCAGAGTTCGCAGCAGCACTGAATCTGCACGCTCATCTCCTGAAATACTCTGTGCTGCCTTAAACTCTATGGACAGGTCAGGATCCTGTTTCTTTTAAATGCTGCACTGTAGCGCAGCCTTATATAGTGGATCGAGCGGGTTCCCCAGCAGCATTTAAAAGAAACCGTGTTTGTGTATGTGTGTGTTTGTGTATATATGTGTGTTTGGGTATGTGACTTTGTCTGTTTTTGTTTTTATATGTGTGTTTGTGTATATGTGTGTGTATATATGGGTGTGTTTGTGTATATGTGTTTTGTGTATATGTTTGTGTATATATGGGTGTATTTGTGTATATGTTTGTGTGTAGATGTTTGTGTGTGTTTTTGTATATGTGTATATGTGTGTATATGGGTGTGTGTTTGTGTGTATATATGGGTGTGTTTGTGTATATGTGTTTGTGTATATGTGTGTTTGGGTATGTGTGTTTTTGTTTGTATATGTGTTTGTGTATATGTGTTCGTGTATGTGTGTATAACTGTGTGTGTGTGTGTTTGGATATGTGTGTTTTTGTTTGTATATGTGTGAGTTCGTGTATATGTGTGTTTGTCTGTTTATGTGTGTGTGTGTGTGTGTGTGTGTGTGTATATCTTGTTGTGTTTGTGTATATATGTGTGTGTCTGTGTATGGTTGTTTGTTTGTGTGTGCGTGTATATATGTGTGTAGGTGAGTAGAAGTATTGGTATTGTTCACATTGATAACTGTTTTTTTATGTTGTTGCAGATTTTGATGTACCGATTGGACTACATCTTCGATTCGTTGGACTACTGCGTAGATCTACGTTTTTTCAAATTTTAATAAAATGGTTAACGAGGGTTTTGTTGGGGATTTCTTATTTCAATAAAAAAGAATTGTCTTTGTGTTTTTTTTTCAAACTTTATTAGTGCCTAGATAATGGCAGTTGGCTGATTGACAGCGTCCATTATTAAGGCGGTACTTAGTGTTAGCCGGTGCAGAGGCTAGCACTAACCACCCATTATTACCCCGGTACCCACCACCACCAGGGGTGCCGGGAAGAGCTTGGTACGATCCAGTACCCGACCATCTGTTGTGATGGTCGGGTACTGGGGCGGCCGTAGGCTGGTATTATGAGGCTGGGAAGGGCCAAAATCAGTGGACCTTCCCACCCTTGTAATGCTAGGCTGCTGCTGCTGTGTTGTATCGGGCTGGTTATAAAAATGGGGGGGACCCCCACGTCGTTTTTTTTTTTGAATTTAACAAATTTAGCAATAGACGGGTCCCCCACATTTTTAATAACCAGCCATATACAAGGCCGCAGCAGTCTGGCATTACATGGGTGGGAAGGGCCACTGGTTTTGTCCATTCCCAGGCTAATAACACTGTGTTGTATGTGGCTGGTTATGATAAATTGGGTGGAACCCCATGTCTTTTTAAAAAAAAAAATTTAAATAAATAAATAATTTAAAAAAATGACGTGGGGTCCCCCCCACTTTTATAACCAGCCAGATACAACACAGCAGCAGCAGCCTAGCATTACAAGGGTGGGAAGGTCCACTGTTTTTGGCCCTTCCCAGCCTCATAATACCAGCCTGCGGCCGCCCCAGGGCCCGACCATCACAACAGATGGTCGGGTACTGGATCGTACCTGGCTCTTCCCGGCACCCCTGGTGGTTTTGGGTACCGGGGTAATAATGGTGGTTAGTGTTAGCCTCTGCACCGGCTAACACTAAGCCTCGCCTTAGTAATGGATGTTGTCACTCAGACAGCGGCCATTACTAAAGTGGTAATAATAAAATTTGAAAAGACAAAGATATAGATAAAATATTTTATTGAAATAAAGCACCCCCAACACAACCCTCATTAACCATTTTATTGTAGAAAAAAAAAACGTCATCTAAGTAGTCCTCGAAACCGACGTAGTCCAAACACCAAACCTGTAAAAAAAATAAAAAATGAAATAAAACATGTCGTAGGCTTAGATTCAGTTTAATGTGTGATACTGACTGTTATACCATGTATAGAAGCCTGCCGTGAAGTTGACTTAGATACAGGGCGCCAGCAGACAGTATCATACATGGCCATACATACATATATACAAATATACATACATACATATATACAAACATACATACATATATACAAGCATGCACATATATACATGCAAATATACATACATGCAAACATACACACATATATACATGCAAACTATCATACATACATGCATACACACACACATGAAAACATACATACAAACAAACATGCAAAGATACATACATACATATATACAAGCATGCACAAATATACATGCAAACATAAATACATGCAAACATAATTACATACATGCACATATATATAAACATACATGCAAACATACATGCAAAAATAAAAACATGCAAACATACATACATGCACATATATACATACATACATGACAACATACATACAAACATACATGACAACATACATACATGCAAACATACATACATGCAAACATACATACACACATGCAAACATATATACATGCAAATATACATACAAACATGCACATGTATACATACATGCCAACATACATGCAAACATACATGCACATATATACATACATACATGACAACATACATACATGCAAATATACATACATACACACATGCACATATATACATACATGCCAACATACATGCACATATATACATACATGACAACATACATGCATAGATGACAACATACATACATATATATATATACACACATGCAAATATACATACAAACATGCATACATACATGCAAACATACATTCATGCAAACACACATACATGCAAACATACATACATACATACAAATATACATACACACATGCACATATATACATACATGACAACATACATACATACATGACAACATACATGCAAAAATACATACATGCAAACATACATACATACATACATGCAAATATATACATGCAAATATACATACAAACATGCACATATATACATACATGCCAACATACATGCACAGATATACATACATACATACATGACAACATACATACATGCCAACATACATACATACATACATACATACATACATACATGCCAACATACATACATGCCAAAAAAAAATAATAATACGTTCATACTTACTTTCCTCCTGTCCGGCCTCCAGCGATGACGTTTCATTCATGTCGCCGCTGCAGCCTGTGATTGGCTGCAGAGGCGGTCACGTGGGATGAAGCGTCATCCTGACGTGCGTGACCGCCACTACAGCCTGTGATTCGCTGCAGCGGCGAAAGGGATGAAACGTCATCGCTGGAGGCCGGACAGGAGGAAAGTAAGTACGAACGTATAATTTTTATTTTTTTATTACATTTAAATAGTGTTTTCCGCGCGCCGAGCATGTACTGTGAAGGTTGCTGAAAGAGTTAGTGCAGCCCATTAACTCTATCAGCACCCTGGACAGTAGCATGCTCGGCGCACGTAAGTGACAGGTTCGGTCAGAACTAGTTCGGTCCGAACCGAACTTTTTTGTGAAATTCGGCGAACTAGCCGAACCGAACTTTTGATAAGTTCGCTCATCTCTAGTTCTCAGCAACAGCTTCCAAATGCACATCTCACACCTGGAATCAACTCCAGAGCTTTTACCTGCTTAATTGATGATGGATTAATGAGGGAATAGCCCATGCAGGCCATTAAATAGCTTTTGAGGTAATTGTCCAATTACTATTGGTCCCTTGAAAAAGAGGCATCTACATATTAAATAGCTGTAATTCCTAAACCCCTCCTCAAATTAGGATGTGAATACACTCAAATTAAAGCTGAGAGTCTGCACTTTAAGCCCATATTGATTATATAACTGTATATTCAATATGTTTTGGTAAACAGCTAAAATGACAAAACTTATGTCACTGTCCAAATAATTCTGAACCTAACTGTAACTATGATCACCTCACTATGGGCTATCCTAGGGGCTTGCTATGGGGATTCAGGGTATGTGCCCCGTGCACAACTAGGTGGTAGGGAAGGAGGGGTGCCGCATAGCAGCTAATCGCTGCTGATAGGCTCCCAGTATGTCGGACACTTGCAGCAGCAATCAGCGTTAGGAGGAGCCAGGAGTTCATGCGGCGGCGTACTGACTGGGGTCTGTGACCAGCCTGAGTGGTAGCAGATCGAGTCACTCTATCAGACCTAGGAGCAGATGCAGACTGATTAACCACGGGCGTCGACACAGAAGCTGTGTCTGGCAGATCCTTTACAGTACCCCCCCCCCCTTTTATGGGGGTTCACTGGACCCTTCCTAGGTGGACCTGGCTTATTGGAGAACCGAAGGTGGAACCTCTTGAGCAATGCCCCAGCGTGAACATCCCGGGCGGGTACCCAAGTCCTCTCCTCAGGCCCGTATCCTCTCCAATGGACCAGGTACTGGAGGGAGCCTTGGACCATCCTGCTGTCCACAATCTTGGCCACATCGAATTCTACCCCTTCAGGGGTGAGAACAGGGATCGGAGGTTTCCTCGAGGTAACCAAGGACGGGGAGCAGCGTTTCAGGAGGGAGGCATGAGACACGTCGTGTATTTGAAAAGACGGGGGTAACTCCAGCCGGAAGGCGACAGGGTTAAGGACCTCAATGACCTTGTACGGCCCTATAAATCGGGGAGCAAATTTTTTGGACGGAACTTTAAGACGCAAATGTTTTTCAAGACAGCCACACCAGATCGCCGACCACAAACAAGGGGTTAGCAGAACGTCTTCTATCTGCCTGAGTCTTTTGTATGCTCTGGGACACCTCTGGGCCCAGACTGTGCACAGTTCCCGATGAACAACATCTACCTCGGGATTGTTGGAACCACCAGGTGAAACGGAGGAGAACCGTGGATTAAACCCAAAATTACAGAAAAAGGGGGAGACCCCTGACGAGTTACTGCCCCGGTTATTAAGGGATAATTCGGCGAGGGGAATGAAGGAGACCCAATCATATTGACAGTCAGAGATAAAACACCTTAAACATTGTTCTAGAGACTGATTAGTCCTCTCAGTTTGGCCATTAGTTTCAGGATGGAAGGCCGAGGAGAAGGACAGATCAATCTCCAACTTTTTACAGAAAGCTCTCCAAAACAATGAAACAAATTATATCCCTCTGTCAGAAACAATATTGACAGGAACCCCATGGAGACGCAGGATGTGTTTGACAATCAAGGTAGCTAACGTCTTGGCATTGGGTAGTTTCTTGAGGGGCACAAAGTGGCACATCTTACTAAAGAGGTCTACTACAACCCACACCACCGACTTGCCTTGAGATGGAGGCAGATCGTTGATAAAATCCATGGATCTATGGGTCCAAGGTCTTTGGGGAATGGGCAAAGAACATAGTAAGCCCGCTGGTCGGGACCTGGGAGTCTTGGACCTAGCACAAATTTTACAAGCGGCGATGTAGGCCTTAACGTTTTTAAGCAAACCAGGCCACCAATAGTTTCTAGCAATGAGGTGCTTGGTACCCAGGATGCCTGGATGGCCAGATAGTGCAGAGTCATGATTTTCCCTGAGTACCCTTAGCCGGAATTGCAGGGGAACAAACAGCTTGTTCTCAGGAAGGTTCCCGGGAGCTGAACCTTGATCAGCCACAATTTCGGAGACTAAGTCAGAATCAACAGAGGATATTATTATACCTGGGGGCAAAACACAAGCAGGATCTTCCTCCGAAGGAGGGCTGGCCATGAAGCTACGCAACAGTGCATCAGCTTTAATATTTTTAGACCCAGCCCTATAGGTGACCACAAAGTTGAATCTAGTAAAAAACAACGCCCATCGAGCTTGTCTCGGGTTTAGCCTCCGGGCAGATTCTAGGAAGACCAGATTCTTGTGGTCAGTAAGGACCGTTACCTGGTGCCTAGCCCCCTCCAAGAAGTGGCGCCACTCTTCAAATGCCCATTTAATGGCTAAGAGTTCGCGGTTGCCCACGTCATAGTTACTCTCAGTGGGCGAGAACTTCCTGGAGAACTAGGCACATGGACGGAGATGGGTGAGGGACCTGGTACCCTGGGACAAGACAGCACCCACTCCCACCTCGGAGGCGTCAACCTCCACGATGAATGGCTCCACTTGGTTAGGCTGAATCAGCACTGGGGCAGAGATAAAGCACTTCTTAAGGATCTCAAAAGCCTGGACCGCCTCCGGAGGCCAGTGGAGGAGATCAGCACCTTTGCGAGTAAGATCCGTAAGAGGCTTAGCGATGACCGAGAAGTTAGCAATAAATCTCCTGTAATAATTAGCAAACCCCAGGAAGCACTGTAATGCCTTCAGGGAGGCAGGTTGGACCCATTCAGCCACAGCCTGAACCTTGGCAGGGTCCATGCGGAATTCATTAGGAGTGAGGATTTGACCCAAAAATGGTATCTCCTGCACCCCAAACACACATTTTTGGATTTAGCAAAGAGTTCGTTTTCCCGAAGGGCTTGGAGCACCTTCCTGACATGCTCAATGTGTGAGGACCAGTCCTTGGAAAACACAAGTATGTAATCAAGGTGCACTACAAGAAATACCCCCAGGTAGTCTCTTAAAATCTCATTTATGAAATTCTGGAAGACCGCGGGAGCATTACACAACCCAAAGGGCATGACGAGGTATTCGAAATGACCTTTGGGCGTGCTAAACGCAGTCTTCCACTCATCCCCTTCTCTGACTCGGATAAGGTTATAAGCCCCCCGAAGATCAAACTTAGAGAACCATTGGGCCCCCTGAACCTGATTGAAGAGATCAGGAATCAAAGGAAAGGGATACTGGTTCCTTACAGTGACCTTATTCAAGTTTCGGTAATTGATGCACGGTTAAAGACCACCATCCTTCTTCCCTACGAAGAAGCCAGCACATACCGGAGAAGTAGAGGGGCAAATGTAACCTTTGGCCAGGCTTTCCTGGATATATTCTCTCACGGCCTCACATTCGGGACAAGAGAAATTAAATATCCTACCCTTAGGGAGCTTAGCTCCTGGTACCAAATCGATTGCGCAATCGTATTCTCTATGAGGAGGTAACAGTTCGGAGGCCTTTTTAGAAAAAACATCAGCGAAGTCCTGAATAAACTCAGGTAGAGTGTTCACCTCCTCAGGGAGATAAATAAAATTAACAGATTAAACAGGACGCCATGCATTCATTACCCCATTTAGTAAGATCCCCAGTACTCCAGTTAAACGTGGGATTATGCATCTGCAACCAGGGAAGGCCTAAAACCAAATCGGACGATAATCCCTGCATCACCAGTACAGAACACTGCTCCAAATGAATGGAGCCAACAATGAGTTCAAAAATAGGGGTATGCTGCGTAAAATAACCATTAGCAAGTGGAGTGGAGTCGATACCCACTACCGGGACAGGTTTAGGCAAATCAATCAATGGCATAGCTAGAGACATAGCAAATTCCACAGACATAATATTAGCAGAAGACCCTGAATCCACGAAGGCACTGCCGGTGGCAGACCTACCCTACAAAGAGACCTGAAAGGAAAGCAAGATCTTATTAGGTTTCATATTTACACGAAATACCTGTGCGCCCAAGCGACCTCCCCGATCGCCACTTAGGTGCGGATTTTTCCGGCTGCTTATTCTTACGCCTAGGACAGTTGTTCACTTGATGCTTGTTATCCCCACAGTAGAAGCAGAGACCATTCTTCCTGCGGAGCTCTCTATGTTGTTGGGGAGACACAGAGGCCCCGAGTTGCATTGGTTCATCCGAGTTTTTCGTGGAAGAACAAAGCAACGGAACCTCAGGAGCCATCATGGGGGAGCCAGAGGAGAAGGCACAAAAACATTCAAGTCGTTGTTCCCTGAGACGTCGGTCAAGACGTACCGCTAAAGCCATAACCTGATCTAGAGAGTCAGAAGAGGGATAGCTAACTAACAGGTCTTCCAGGGCGTTCGACAGACCCAATCTAAACTGGCACCTCAAGGCAGGGTCATTCCAGCGAGTAGCTACACACCACTTCCTAAAGTCAGGACAGTACTCTTCAACGGGTCTCTTACCCTGACGTAAGGTCACCAGCTGACTCTCGGCAAAGGCAGTCTTGTCAGTCTCGTCATAGATGAGCCCGAGAGCGGAAAAAAAAGGTCAACAGAGGAAAGTTCAGGGGTGTCAGGAGCCAAGGAGAAGGCCCATTCTTGGGGGCCGTCCTGGAGCCAGGAGACAATTATAACCACTCGCTGGCTCTCAGAACCTGAGGAGTGGGGCCTTAGATGGAAATATAGCCTACAACTCTCCCGAAAGGAGAAAAAAATCTTCCTGTCCCCTGAGAACCGATCAGGCAACTTGAGATGGGGTTCAAGAGGTGAGGTAGAGGGCACTAGCTGGTTAGCATCACGCTGGTCGCACCTCTGAGCCAGGGCTTGGACCTGTAGGTAGAGACCCTGCATTTGCTGGTCTCAAGGGGGTCCATAGTAGTAGGAACCAGGGTAGAAAAGGTATATGGGCCTGTGATTATGTAATGACGGATTAGGGAGACAGACAGGTGAGCCCTAATCTACCCGCCACTCAGTCCCTGCCTGCCTACTTGCACGACCCGTCCTAGGCGACGGCGTATAACTGGGCGACGGTCCCTACGCACAATATGTGCACGACAGACAAACAGACAAGGGTACACAGAGGCTAAGGGAAATGGGGCAGTTGCCCACAGCAACACCGTGAGCAACAAGAGTAGTGAACAAGCCGAGTCAAACCAGGAGTGTACGAGGTACCAAATGCAGAGCAGGAGCGTAGTCAGTAAAGCCAGGGTCAATATGAAGAAGAGGTCAATAGTAATAGCTGGAACAGCAGAGCCAGGAAACAAGAGAGAATCACAGGCAAAGACATGAAGCAAATGAAGGTATACATAGACCGAGGGCGGGAGCTAGAACCGTCTGGCCAGGCTGTGATAGGTTCTCCCACTCCTCAGCCTACCAGCCTGAGTGGTAGCAGATCGAGTGACTCTATCAGACCTAGGAGCAGATGCAGACTGATTTACCACGGGTGTCGACACAGAAGCTGTGTCTGGCAGATCCTTTACAGTACTATAATATAATGGTGAGATATTAGTATTTATATTATATTACTTCACTATAATATAAAACCTAAGGTCCAGATTTACTAATACTGGTCTTTCATATGCCACTCTTCTGACAGAAGAGCCTGGGAGCAAGATGTGGCAAATTGATTTAAAAAGGCGTCTGCCTAAAGGTGTGTTTGTGCGCTAAAATCTGAAATCTATGCCAGCTACGGGTTTTACTATAATTTACGACAATTTGTGGCATAAATGAAAGTAAATTTGTTGGCCAGGGATGACCCTGCCTGTTCTTACTAAGTCACACCCAATTTTTTGAAAGTGGCCAGAGCAATACCTCCCTACATTATAACCTCTAATACCTCACTATAATATAAACACTAATAACTCACTATTACAAAACACAGCACAGTTACACAGGTTAGGACATCAACAACCACTCACAGCCCTTAGTAACTAGCAGTCAGGGTAATAAATTTAGATCATACGATCCCGTAACACATCTAGTAATAGTATTAGCCGCTTTGATCCAGGGTTTATAACTGATCGCCATTTTCTGGGGTCAAGATGGAATTTTCCCGCTTTGATACTAATTGACCCAACGTGTCCAGGGTTTTTGCCTTCTTCTGGATCAACAGCTTTAGATATAGGGATGTCCTTCACATTAATAATATACATATAAAAAATACATATAATAAAATAAATCTTTTTACATCTAACAAGTCCCCTGTGTCTTTATTTCTCAGCATGCGGTGGAGTTTAGTATCTAGCGGAGCATTCAGGGCTTTGTGGTATTGTTTTTTCATATATGTATCACTATTAAAAAAAAAATTTTTTATCTTTTATTATATCGGCTTCTCGCATATTGATTGTGGCTATTATCACAAAGGTATTGGGCAGGGGGGTCATTTTAAGCAAATAAAGGAGCCTATAAACGTCTTTATCGCTGTGGGAAGCTGAGGGCTGCTGCTCATTTTCTCTGCAACTATGTGCCCCGGGCGCAACTAAGAGAGAAGGTAGGGGGTGCGCCGGGCTGGGCGAGCACACAGGGCCGCACATGCCATGTGTCAGGTTGAGCTGCTTGCTTCAGGCGGCAGCTTTCAGTATTGTGTGGGGGCAGCAAACGAGAGGCCACCACACAGACGCTGTAAATATGAGGCTGCCTCGCCGCGGGACAACTGTCCCGTACTGTAATCATGTTTTCAGTACGAGACAGTAGTTCCACGGAGAGGCAGGGAACTCCTAGCGTCGTACATAACTATGATGCTAGGAGCCCGGCTCCCTGCAGTGTGTGCGGTCCGGAACTTGCGGCCGAAATACGTTCCGTCCTTTACGGACGTAACATGCTCGTGTGAACCCAGCCTTAGACCAGTGTCCATCACGCAGAACTTGTTTCTCCACCCTGCATGTCCCCTTCTCTGCTCCAGCTGTTCTATCATAAGCTGTCAGGGGGAGGAAGTCTTCAGAGACAGTACAAGCAGAAAGCAGATGAGGGAAGTTTACATCAGGCTCCCCTCCTGTCATATCGGAGATAAGCAGTGATAGCAGCTAGAAGCTAATAACAGAGCCCGGTGTGCACTCTTCCTGACCTCCTCTAGGGGCAGCACTGTATCTGCAGGCTCTGTTCCCCTCCTCCTCCTGACTACTGAACTCCAGGCAACCATCACTGCTGACCTATTAAGAGGCTCCAAGTTCTTGACCAGACTGCATGTGAAAAGTCCAGCTACCTACAAAAGGTAAGTGTATATGTGTGTGTATTCTGTCTATCTATCTATCTATCTATCTATCTATCTATCTATCTATCTATCTATCTATCTATCTATCTATCTATCTATCTATCTATCTATCTATCTATCTATCTATCTATCTATCTATCTATCTATCTATCTATCTATCTATCTAATCTATCTATTCTATCTATCTAATCTCCTTAAACTTAAAGGGGTTTTCTAATTTTATGTAAGTAATACTCAATGACTGTAAAATTCCGGTAACGGTTATACAACTTTTTTATATACTTTGAGTCTCAATTTTTCACAATCTTTGAGATATCTGTTTACTGTCAGTAAATTTGAACCGTTTTTTCTACATTCAGAGGCAGGAACTTAACTAGTACATAACTAGTCCTGCTGTGAGTGGGGAAGTCAATACAATTGGATCAATTCTAGGCAATGGGAGGCCAGCTGTCAATCACAGCCATCCTCCTGCTGGTGATGGCACCGGTACAACTTCTGTGCCCGCGTCATCCCTGTGCCGTACATTTATGCCGATGGACCTTTTTTTTTTTCTTTTAATATCTTTATTTTGTTCTACAGCAGTACAAAAAGGAAAGAAGTACAAAGTACATACAAACATGTAATAAAAAAAATAAAAATGCAATCTATCTATCTATCTATCTATCTATCTATCTATCTATCTATCTAAATCTGCAACAAATGTCAAGTCCACAAAAAATAACCCAGTATTTTTTCATAGTTTAAAATAAAAAGACTATACTCCCCACCCGTGACGCTCTTGTGGCAACACATAACTGGTCCCCTGATGGTCTCTGTACAGCAGTCAATCACAGAATGACAGCTGTACAGAGACCATCCAGAGGACCAGGGAGACGAGTATAATTATTATTTTATTTTTTTATCTCAGCTGGTTTCCGCAGCACGGTTTGGTTCAGATTTTCTGGCAGAATTCCCTGCAAATTCTGAGTTGCATTTGCTGCAGAATTTTCTGCAGCATATTTTATCCATGTGTACATGCCCTAAATAGACACAAAAGTTACAAATTCTTCACTACTATACAGGTTTATGCCACCCAAAAACAGATGTAAACCCCCCCCCCCCTAAAAATAAAATAAAACCATATACTTCAGTACAGTGTGAAACTGCACAGGAATCTTTGCATACATTATACTGCATGAGGACATCTGTGTAAAAATTATACTGCATGGAAGAAGTTGTGTGGGCATTATACTGTATGGGGGCATTATGCTGTATGGTGAAAGCTATGGGGGCATTATACTGTGTGGTGGCAGCTATGGGGGTATTATACTGTGTGGTGGCAGCTATGGGGGCATTATACTGTGTGGTGGCAGCTATGGGGCTATTATACTGTGTGGTGGCAGCTATGGGCATTATAGGGTGTTGTTATGCGCGCCGCATCAGTTTTCCCTCTTTGTGATACTTGAAAGTTGGGAGGTATGGTGGAATTTCCAGTCAAACCTTTGCCGACGCTCTTCATGGGGATCTCGCTCCAGGAGAAGCACCTGATGCCACTATCCATATATGGACAGTGACGTCAGGGGCTCCTCTAGGAAGCCCCAATGGCGCTATGTACAGGGGGGGGTGTAGCACTATTTATAGTAGGGTATGCGTGGCACTATCTACAAGAGGTGGGTATGGCACTATCTACAAGAGGAGACTGTTCATTATTTCACCATATATATTCTCATTAGACTGTTATACAATCTGTTTAGTCCGGCACTGACATCTTTATTTATTTTAATTTATTGTTATTTTTAACTACTATACATAAGTATATCGCTTATAAAACGTACAAATGGTTTTATGCTCGAGTTACATAAAAAAAATGAAAAAAAAAATTACATGTCATTGATTGGTAGAGAAATGTTGGGAAAGTGGTTGGGGGGGGCAAATTGAATCTTTGCCCCGGGTGGCGGAGAACCTAGCTACGCCTCTTCGATATGTATGGCCTTAGTCCGTTAAAGTGGTTGTTTAGTTTAGAAAACTGTTTTGGAGTTACCATATTAGAGAATTTTGAATTCCAGATCCTCAGCTCCTGACCAGAGTGGAGAAAGTCTACAAAGAGTGTATCTTACTCTGAAGGACCAAACACATTCATGCATTACACGGATAGTCTAGTAATTTCAAGTACTGTGTAATGTTTTATTTACTGCGAGGGAACTGAACATTTGATACTAAATTCTCTCATATATTAAACTGATGGCTGGAGGTCTCAGAAGTATGACACCCTGTGATCAGCTTAAAGAGGCTCTGTCACCACATTATAAGTGCCCCATCTCCTATATAAGAAGATCGGCACTATAATGTAGGTGACAGTAATGCTTTTTATTTAGAAAAACAATCTATTTTTACCACATTATTAGCGATTTTAGCTTTATGCTAATGACTTTCTTAATGCCCAACTGGGCGTGTTTTTATTTTAGACCAAGTGAGCGTTGTGGAGAAAAGTGTATGACGCTGACCAGTGAGTGACCAATCAGCGTGTTACACTTCATAGTGACACTGCATTGTTCGCTATGTGCTGTCTTATACTGACATATTAACGTTACTGAAGTGTTTAGACAGTGAATAGACATTCCTTCCAGCCAGGACAGGATTTCTACTCACAATTCCGACACTTCGGTAACGTTTCTGTGGCACTTACAGCAGAGCAATCGTAATCTAGCGAGATCACGCTGTAAATGACAGGTTACAGCGAGATTACGCTTTGCCGTACTGTAAGTCCCACACAAACGTTACCAAAGTGTCAGGATTGTGACTAGACATAATGTCCTGGCTGGAAGGAATGTCTATTCACTGTCAGGACACTTCAGTAATGTTAATGTGTGCGTATGTGGCTGCACATAGTGAACAACGCAGTGTCACTATGTGCTGAGTAAATGAATGGAGAGAAGTGTATGACGCTGATTGGTCACTGATTGGTCAGCGTCATACACTCCTCTGTACAACGCCCACTTGGTATAAAGTAAAAACACGCCCAGTTGGGCATTAAGAAGGTAATTAGCATAAAGCTAAAATCGCTAACAACGTGGTAAAAATAGATTGTTTTTCTAAATAAAAAGCACTACTGTCACCTACATTACAGCACCGATCTCCTTATGTAGGAGATAGGGCACTTATAATGTGGTGACAGAGCCTCTTTAAAATCGAGGGAATAATTCTAACAAAAAGGGATTATGCAAAAAACGTTAAGTTTTTAAAGCAGTTCTTCACTTTGGACAATCCCTACTTGTTATAAGGGTCCCATGACAATAAGTTGATCGTAAAGTGTCCCCCTGCTGAGACCCCAAGCGATCAGATGTAGCCTGTTGGGATACCTGGTAGTAAGTGTATAATTCACCTGCAGGGCCACCACAGGGGGTATTAGGCATTGTACAGTGCCCGTTCATATCAATGTGTTGTCTGTGTAATACAGGACAGGACAGTTCCTCAAGAGGGAGAGATGCTGTTAAAGGGGGTGGGGTAATAGCAGGATTCACTGGTTAGTGACACCCACTATTACTACCACCTTTATAATTAGGGTCACTAGGGTTATGCCTAGTTCCCCTACCTTTTCCTTATACTAACGTCGATCGAATTGCTTTTGCTGCTACTCAAGGGAATAAGACCGTATAGTAAATAAAGGTAATATTTATTATCATACAGTAATCACTCTCATATATAAAATACAGTAACTAATCACAGTACAGTATAAACACGGTATCACACTCCTAATTATACCGCCACCCACTTACCTAAACATACATATGAATACAGTTACGTTACAACACAATACACATAAGTTACTTGTGATTCTCACACGCTCACTATCTCTATCCCACTCCCTCCTAATATAACTTTCCCTATATACTAAGGGTTAATACGGGATAAGGAGGAACAAGGGGAATGGGTTTCTGTGTACCTGGGGATGTGCAGGTCAAGGGTCACTGCAGGGTACTTAGGGCAGCAAGAGTGAACAGGGTTTAGCAAGGGGTTAACTCAGGTACTGCAAGGGGTTAACTTGCACCAAGGGTTACTCAGGGAAGCAAAGGTTAACTTAGGGAACACAGGGTTACTCAGGGAAGCAAGGGTTAACTCTGGGACAGTACTCAGGGAGAGCAAGGGGTTAACTCAGGGAAGCAAGGGTTAACTTACTCAGGGGGAGTAGGGACAGTACTCAGGGAGAGCAAGGGGTTAACTCAGGGACTCAGGGAAGCAAGGGTTAACTCTGGGACAGTAGGGACAGTACTCAGGGAGAGCAAGGGGTTAACTCAGGGAAGCAAGGATTAACTTACTCGGGGAGTAGGGACAGTACTCAGGGAGGTCAAGGGGTTAACTCAGGGAAGCAAAGATTACAGCAGGAGACAGGGTTAAGTGCAGCTATTGCTACACTTGATAGTTAGCGTGACTGGACTTGTTGGTGGAGCAGAAGCAGAGGCAGAAGCAGGAGCCGTAGCAGGTCGTTGGAGGAGAGAGAGGTGAGCCGGTTCGTGGTGGTGAGGCAGGCAGGCAGCTCTCAGCTGGTAGTGAGGTCGTCTTCTGCTAGCTCCAGCTAGCATCGGATCCTAAGCGTACTGACGCAAAACTATTTAACCCTGTCGGTACGCTCGCAGCGGGGGATGTGGCGTTCGCCCCCGGCTAGCATGGGTCGGCATGGTGATAACGCATCACCAGCCGACTCATGAGCGCCTGCACGAGAATGTCCGTGCGTGCGGGAGACTTGAAATGGAGACAGGGGATAACGATCTCCTTTCTCCATGATTTCCAAACAAAGCAGGGCAATGCTAATTGTCCTGCTTTGCTTACAACCGCATTCATGACCAGGGCTGTTGTTGTTGTTACAGCCCTGGTTCATGATACATTATATGTATTATACATACACATATATATTATATACTGTGTATATATATATATATATATATATATATACATACATATATATACATGTGTGTATATATATATATATATATATATATATATACATCTTATCTTTTGCTTGTGTGATGTCCTGATCACTGTACATGTGGTTATCTCCCCTCTCCCTGTATGTCTGGACATCACACATCACATGTCTTTTACTTCCACTGATCCCTGTTTTCTCGCCTCCCTCCACGTCTCCGGCAGGATCTTGTTTTCACATGTGAAGCAGCATATGTTTGTGAGAGGAGAGAGGAATGATGGGAGCTGTAGTCTTTTACATTATAATTCCCGCCCAGAGCAAGCGCTAACAAAATGAAGACATCAGTTCTGCATAGAGTGGGTATGTGGACCACTATATCACCAGCATCTGGACATCTAGAACAACATTCCCTGTATGACTCTGCAACTACTGAGCTGGGCCGTTTGAGAGCTGGGAAATGTTCTATCCGTAAACCACGCATAAGACTGCTGCATGCACCGTTGGGATAAATTTGATGCAGTTTGTGCCATTTTCACATTCACACCTAAACGCATGGCTCCTACACCAATATTTATACATTCCCCCGTGTCTGACTGACTCGTTGGTACCCCCATGCATCTTACTTGTATCCAATTATCTCCTAGTGCTTCAATAGTATCCCCAGATTTCTAATTAATACTTCATGTGTTTGCTTTTAGTACCTTCATGAGTCTCACATTAGGGTGTATTCACATGGTAAATACATGTAGAAGTTTTAACTCAATTGCAGTAATTGCAATCATATTAATACACGTCAGAAAACACCATTCTGCACCATGCAAATACACAGTAGTACTCAGATGAGACACAAGGGGGCACTAACGGGGGACACGACAGTACTAATGGGAAGCACAAAGGGGTACTAATGGGAAACACTTGGGAGAACTAATGAGAAGCACATTGGGGTACTAAAGGGAGACACTTAAATAAACTAATGGGAAGAATGTGGAGGTACAAATGGGAAACACAAAGAGGTACTAACGGGAGACACAAATCATGAATTGAGCCAGCGGCACAGCCCACAGAGAAAAATGAGAACAAGGCGATAAGATGCCAAACCTTATCTTGTACTGTGCCCTTTGTTAACCCCTCCCTGCATGTTAGGAATATGGACCTGATCAGGTCAGAGTATTCCCATATGCGCAAAGAAAAAGGTATGATCCAGCACTTTGTTCAGCAGTGAGTAACTTGTCAGAAAGGTTGAGAACATCTAGTGTACTTGGTTTCAGTGTCGATTCCTCAAGCGTCGTGTGGTGGTAGGCAAAGTTCTTTCTGTGCTTCCTGCCCTCCCTCCTCCTTCGTTTTTTTTGCGAACGGTTACCTTTGGGATATTTAAAATAGGAGGGATTGTTACTGGAGCTATTGCCAGCTCCTTCAATCTCTGATCCATCAGTAAGTACATCTGAGGACTCTGGATCAGAGGAATTAAAGCTCACATGTTGTTTGGCAAGCGATCATTTGTTTTGTTTTCTTTATAATGGATCTTGGTGTAGTATTTATCCGATCTCTCCTACCCCATTCATATACTTGATTATTGACATATTCATGCAAATCATGCTGGAATTCGTTTTTTTTTAGTTGTTTTAATGATTCTTCCAGTTTAGCTATATTATCCTCAAGTTTTTGGTGTAAATCATCATATTTTGCATGATCTGTGAACATCTCAACGGATAATTTGATGGTGGTAATTTCCATCTGAATCTGCTTCAATTTTTGTTCCCTGTATCTAACAATCAGTCGCATCAGGCTTATTGTAATGTCTATGGCCGCGGTCCGTGATTCTAACTTACCCCTCGACGACCGCGGCCATGGACATCCTACTGCTTTGCTGCGTCGTCCCCCTGTGAGGCCTCGGCAAAAACTTCTGGGCATCGAGACTGTCTCCCGGAGGGTGCGCACGCTCGTGCCCGCTGTTAAAGGGCCAGCGCGCACACATGAAATCATCATCATTAACTCATGATTTCCTGGACTATAAGAAGGCCACCGCCCTTCTGATCCTAGCCTGAGCGTTGTTGTTGTTTCCCAAAGTTTGTCTTGCAAATGGTCTCCTAAGTGTCTTACAGTTCCCAGTGTTCCCCGTACCTGTATCCTGTGCTATCCAGTTCTATCCTGGTCTACTGCCGTGCTGAGCTGTTGTCATGTTGTGCTGCATTCCACGCCTGTTCTGCTACTCCACGCCTGACGTCTACATGCCGCCTGGTCCCGGCCGAGCCTGCCTTGCTACTGTCTACATTGCCTCAGGTACCCTTTCTGGACTATAGACTCTGTACCATACCTGTTTGGCCAGCTGCTATCCCGCTACGGTGTACGGCCCAGTGGGTCCACACCCCGCATCGTGACACTTATGGAACAGTTGGTTAATAATTTGTTCCATTCACCTACAAATTTCTCACAATATATGTTTGTAGCAGTGGCGTAGCTATAGGAGTCACAGCCAGGGGAGCCCACGGTTCCCCGCAGCACATCAATAAAAAGTTACTATAGTAACTCGGGCCGCGGGCCCCTGTTACTATAGTAACTGACAGTACTCACCCTCCTTGTTCCGGAGCGCAGTGGAGGTCCTGACGTAAAATTCGCATATGTCGGTGCACAAACGGTGCCCATTGCCGTTCCTTTTATTTGTTGATAAAATTTACGATCAAATAGGAAATAATTGTGAGTAAGAAGAAATTGAAGTAGTGATAATAGAAATTTATTGTGTGCATGAAATTGGGTGCCTTTAGTGCCTAGGAAGTGTGCGACTGCTGTGAGGCCGAATTGATGTTGAATGTTAGTGTAGAGTGATTCCACGTCAATACTAGCAATGAGTGTAGAAGAGGTAACATGGATCTCCTGGATCCTGTTAATGGTGTCCTTTGTATCTCTCAGAAATGAAGGGAGAGAAGTAACAAAGGGTGAAAGAATCTCGTCCAGATACATGCTGATACCCTGGGTCAGGCTATCATTGCCAGACACAATTGGTCTACCAGGCACTGGGCGAGATTCCTTATGGATCTTTGGCAGGGCGTAAAAAGTCGCCAAAGTTGGAACAGGATTGTAGATCCGTTTAAATTCCTCGTTGGTAATGAGGCTAAGTGTCTTCGCTTCCTCAAGTAGTGTGTGCAGCTCACCCAAGAACAGATCAGTAGGATTCCTGTCCAGGATGATGTAAGTCGTAGTATCATCCAAGAGTCTATGGGCCATGGCGACATAATCGCCCTGGTCCATAATGACAATGTTACCTCCTTTGTCAGAGGGTTTTATAGTGATTAAGTCATTGTGGCAGAGTTCAGTAAGTGCTGCTCTTTCTGGTTCGCTTAGATTAGCAAGCGCTCTCGTTCCGTCTGATCTGATCTTTTTGAGATCAGCACACACCAGTTTAACAAACACATCTATATGGGCAAATTGAGAGAATGGTGGGGGTTAGCTTAGATTTTGGACGCAGTGAGGAAAAAGGACCAACTGCAGCAGTGGGACCCTCTTCATTCTCATATAACAGAGCTTCAAGATCTCTAAGTGAAAATTGTGCAGATACACCATATGTACAAAAAAGGTGCTATTGTGTGCTATTTTAAATATGGAGCAGACGCAGAGGTTAGCTCTAGAAATTAGGTGCAATATGTGTGTCATGTATGCCAAGCCCAGTGACACCCTCTCCCAGGAACAGATTCAAATGATCTGCAAAATGAGACAGGAATAGAGCACAAGCTTTTATAAATGTAGTGAAGAGGATTCTGAAGGCCTGTAGCCCAGCAACAGCGACAATACATAAAAAACGACACATTTAATGTAAGTAGTTTGCAGCAATATAAAAGTTATCCAAAAGAGGGCAATATCGTATTGCCAAGCAAAGGTTACAGCTTGGAATGCATTTTTCAGAGAACACAATTTTGGACAGTGCATGGTGCTATTTTGTGTTTTACTGTTATTATAAGAAGTTGTCACAAGAGGGAGCTACAATCATGACTCAAATAAGTCGAGTCGTGTACCCCCCTTTATTTCCCTTTTATAAAGCAGACACTGAAACAGAGTTGGAATTTAATGGCCACAGCAGCCGTTTATTATTCTCATAAATAACCATAACTTTAAATAACCATATAACATAACTTTTTTGAATTCCCCTCCGAGGAATTCAACATAACATACTTAACCATATGACCCTCTCCGGGTCAACAAAAGAATGACAGGGGCAAGTCCTTGAAGCCACCAATAATTTTTGTATTTACAGGCCATCTGCCCACCAATACCTTACCCCCAGCTGTAACTCGGCTCGGGGGCACCGATTACCTTTTTGCAGATGACCTCCACCATATATGTCACAGCCTTCAAAAGGGGTAACACCCTAAGAAGCCGATTTCCAACAAAATTGGGGGGTGCATCCCGTGATACATTCCCCCCCACCACATTTTTCAACCTACTTCAAGGACTCCCCCCCGCAGCTGCAATGACAAAACCAGGATGAACACTTGACTTCTTCACACCAGTGTCCATCCCACCATATATATATAAAACTTTGACTCTCCAGGCTGGAAACCACCAGCCATCAAAACACCATCCAGCGACCACGACGAGACCCTCCAATCCACCATAGGGCGGGCGGGCGGGGACATGTTCCTGCTTCAGCGTCCTGGCGAAGAGAGGGAGAGAAAGCACAGGAAAAGGTACATCCCCTTACTTCCCCCCACCCCTTTTCTTACTAGCCCTCCTACTAGCTTATCCCCAACCCCCATAGGCCAATCCAACTCGTTACCCCTCCCATCTATTTCAGTCATGGAGGTTCCCCTTATTCTGTTCTTTTGTCTGCAGTACGGCCTCTTCTTGACTCAAATAAGTCGAGTCGTGTACCCCCCTTTATTTCCCTTTTATAAAGCAGACACTGAAACAGAGTTGGAATTTAATGGCCACAGCAGCCGTTTATTATTCTCATAAATAACCATAACTTTAAATAACCATATAACATAACTTTTTTGAATTCCCCTCCGAGGAATTCAACATAACATACTTAACCATATGACCCTCTCTGGGTCAACAAAAGAATGACAGGGGCAAGTCCTTGAAGCCACCAATAATTTTTGTATTTACAGGCCATCTGCCCACCAATACCTTACCCCCAGCCGTAACTCGGCTCGGGGGCACCGATTACCTTTTTGCAGATGACCTCCACCATATATGTCACAGCCTTCAAAAGGGGTAACACCCTAAGAAGCCGATTTCCAACAAAATTGGGGGGTGCATCCCGTGATACATTCCCCCCCACCACATTTTTTGACCTACTTCAAGGACTCCCCCCCGCAGCTGCAATGACAAAACCAGGATGAACACTTGACTTCTTCACACCAGTGTCCATCCCACCATATATATATAAAACTTTGACTCTCCAGGCTGGAAACCACCAGCCATCAAAACACCATCCAGCAACCACGACGAGACCCTCCAATCCACCATAGGGCGGGCGGGCGGGGACATATTCCTGCTTCAGCGTCCTGGCGAAGAGAGGGAGAGAAAGCACAGGAAAAGGTACATCCCCTTACTTCCCCCCACCCCTTTTCTTACTAGCCCTCCTACTAGCTTATCCCCAACCCCCATAGGCCAATCCAACTCGTTACCATCTATTTCAGTCATGGAGGCCTCCCCTTATTCTGTTCTTTTGTCTGCAGTACGGCCTCTTCTTGACTCAAATAAGTCGAGTCGTGTACCCCCCTTTATTTCCCTCTTATAAAGCAGACACTGAAACAGAGTTGGAATTTAATGGCCACAGCAGCCGTTTATTATTCTCATAAATAACCATAACTTTAAATAACCATATAACATAACTTTTTTGAATTCCCCTCCGAGGAATTCAACATAACATACTTAACTATATGACCCTCTCCGGGTCAACAAAAGAATGACAGGGGCAAGTCCTTTAAGCCACCAATAATTTTTGTATTTACAGGCCATCTGCCCACCAATACCTTACCCCCAGCCGTAACCCGGCTCGGGGGCACCGATTACCTTTTTGCAGATGACCTCCACCATATATGTCACAGCCTTCAAAAGGGGTAACACCCTAAGAAGCAGATTTCCAACAAAATTGGGGGGTGCATCCCGTGATGCATTCCCCCCCACCACATTTTTTGACCTACTTCAAGGACTCCCCCCCGCAGCTGCAATGACAAAACCAGGATGAACACTTGACTTCTTCACACCAGTGTCCATCCCACCATATATATATAAAACTTTGACTCTCCAGGCTGGAAACCACCAGCCATCAAAACACCATCCAGCGACCACGATGAGACCCTCCAATCCACCATAGGGCGGGCGGGGACATGTTCCTGCTTCAGCATCCTGGCGAAGAGAGGGAGAGAAAGCACAGGAAAAGGTACATCCCCTTACTTCCCCCCACCCCTTTTCTTACTAGCCCTCCTACTAGCTTATCCCCAACCCCCATAGGCCAATCCAACTCGTTACCCCTCCCATCTATTTCAGTCATGGAGGCCTCCCCTTATTCTGTTCTTTTGTCTGCAGTACGGCCTCTTCTTGACTCAAATAAGTCGAGTCGTGTACCCCCCTTTATTTCCCTTTTATAAAGCAGACACTGAAACAGAGTTGGAATTTAATGGCCACAGCAGCCGTTTATTATTCTCATAAATAACCATAACTTTAAATAACCATATAACATAACTTTTTTGAATTCCCCTCCGAGGAATTCAACATAACATACTTAACCATATGACCCTCTCCGGGTCAACAAAAGAATGACAGGGGCAAGTCCTTGAAGCCGCCAATAATTTTTGTATTTACAGGCCATCTGCCCACTAATACCTTACCCCCAGCCGTAACCCGGCTCGGGGGCACCGATTACCTTTTTGCAGATGACCTCCACCATATATGTCACAGCCTTCAAAAGGGGTAACACCCTAAGAAGCCGATTTCCAACAAAATTGGGGGGTGCATCCCTTGATACATTCCCCCCCACCACATTTTTCGACCGACTTCAAGGACTCCCCCCCCGCAGCTGCAATGACAAAACCAGGATGAACACTTGACTTCTTCACACCAGTGTCCATCCCACCATATATATATATAAAACTTTGACTCTCCAGGCTGGAAACCACCAGCCATCAAAACACCATCCAGCGACCACGACGAGACCCTCCAATCCACCATAGGGCGGGCGGGCGGGGACATGTTCCTGCTTCAGCGTCCTGGCGAAGAGAGGGAGAGAAAGCACAGGAAAAGGTACATCCCCTTACTTCCCCCCACCCCTTTTCTTACTAGCCCTCCTACTAGCTTATCCCCAACCCCCATAGGCCAATCCAACTCGTTACCATCTATTTCAGTCATGGAGGCCTCCCCTTATTCTGTTCTTTTGTCTGCAGTACGGCCTCTTCTTGACTCAAATAAGTCGAGTCGTGTACCCCCCTTTATTTCCCTCTTATAAAGCAGACACTAAAACAGAGTTGGAATTTAATGGCCACAGCAGCCGTTTATTATTCTCATAAATAACCATAACTTTAAATAACCATATAACATAACTTTTTTGAATTCCCCTCCGAGGAATTCAACATAACATACTTAACCATATGACCCTCTCCGGGTCAACAAAAGAATGACAGGGGCAAGTCCTTGAAGCCACCAATAATTTTTGTATTTACAGGCCATCTGCCCACCAATACATTACCCCCAGCCGTAACCCGGCTCGTGGGCTCCGATTACCTTTTTGCAGATGACCTCCACCATATATGTCACAGCCTTCAAAAGGGGTAACACCCTAAGAAGCCGATTTCCAACAAAATTGGGGGGTGCATCACGTGATGCATTCCCCCCCACCACATTTTTCGACCTACTTCAAGGACTCCCCCCCCCCGCAGCTGCAATTACAAAACCAGGATGAACACTTGACTTCTTCACACCAGTGTCCATCCCACCATATATATATAAAACTTTGAGTCTCCAGGCTGGAAACCACCAGCCATCAAAACACCATCCAGCGACCACGATGAGACTCTCCAATCCACCATAGGGCGGGCGGGGACATGTTCCTGCTTCAGCATCCTGGCGAAGAGAGGGAGAGAAAGCACAGGAAAAGGTACATCCCCTTACTTCCCCCACCCCTTTTCTTACTAGCCCACCTACTAGCTTATCCCCAACCCCCATAGGCCAATCCAACTCGTTACCCCTCCCATCTATTTCAGTCATGGAGGCCTCCCCTTATTCTGTTCTTTTGTCTGCAATACGGCCTCTTCTTGACTCAAATAAGTTGAGTCGTGTACCCCCCTTTATTTCCCTTTTTAAAGCAGACACTGAAACAGAGTTGGAATTTAATGGCCACAGCAGCCGTTTATTATTCTCATAAATAACCATAACTTTAAATAACCATATAACATAACTTTTTTGAATTCCCCTCCGAGGAATTCAACATAACATACTTAACCATATGACCCTCTCCGGGTCAACAAAAGAATGACAGGGGCAAGTCCTTGAAGCCACCAATAATTTTTGTATTTACAGACCATCTGCCCACCAATACCTTACCCCCAGCCGTAACCCGGCTCGGGGGCACCGATTACCTTTTTGCAGATGACCTCCACCATATATGTCACAGCCTTCAAAAGGGGTAACACCCTAAGAAGCCGATTTCCAACAAAATTGGGGGGTGCATCCCGTGATACATTCCCCTCACCACATTTTTCGACCTACTTCAAGGACTCCCCCCCGCAGCTGCAATGACAAAACCAGGATGAACACTTGACTTCTTCACACCAGTGTCCATTACACCATATATATATAAAACTTTGACTCTACAGGCTGTAAACCACCAGCCATCAAAACACCATCCAGCGACCACGACGAGACCCTCCAAACCACCATAGGGCGGGCGGGGAGGGACATGTTCCTGCTTAAGCGTCCTGGCGAAGAGAGGGAGAGAAAGCACAGGAAAAGGTACATTCCCTTACTTCCCCCCACCCCTTTTCTTACTAGCCGTCCTACTAGCTTATCCCCAAACCCCATAGGCCAATCCAACTCGTTACCATCTATTTCAGTCATGGAGGCCTCCCCTTATTCTGTTCTTTTGTCTGCAGTACGGCCTCTTCTTGACTCAAATAAGTCGAGTCGTGTACCCCCCTTTATTTCCCTCTTATAAAGCAGACACTGAAACAGAGTTGGAATTTAATGGCCACAGCAGCCGTTTATTATTCTCATAAATAACCATATCTTTAAATAACCATATAACATAACTTTTTTGAATTCCCCTCCGAGGAATTCAACATAACATACTTAACCATATGACCCTCTCCGGGTCAACAAAAGAATGACAGGGGCAAGTCCTTGAAGCCACCAATAATTTTTGTATTTACAGGCCATCTGCCCACCAATACCTTACCCCCAGCCGTAACCCGGCTCGGGGGCACCGATTACCTTTTTGCAGATGACCTCCACCATATATGTCACAGCCTTTAAAAGGGGTAACACCCTAAGAAGCCGATTTCCAACAAAATTGGGGGGTGCATCCCGTGATGCATTCCCCCCCACCACATTTTTCGACCTACTTCAAGGACTCCCCCCCGCAGCTGCAATGACAAAACCAGGATGAACACTTGACTTCTTCACACCAGTGTCCATCCCACCATATATATATAAAACTTTGACTCTCCAGGCTGGAAACCACCAGCCATCAAAACACCATCCAGCGACCACGATGAGACCCTCCAATCCACCATAGGGCGGGCGGGGACATGTTCCTGCTTCAGCATCCTGGCGAAGAGAGGGAGAGAAAGCACAGGAAAAGGTACATCCCCTTACTTCCCCCCACCCTTTTTCTTACTAGCCCTCCTACTAGCTTATCCCCAACCCCCATAGGCCAATCCAACTCGTTACCCCTCCCATCTATTTCAGTCATGGAGGCCTCCCTTTATTCTGTTCTTTTGTCTGCAATACGCCCTCTTCTTGACTCAAATAAGTCGAGTCGTGTACCCCCCTTTATTTCCCTTTTTAAAGCAGACACTGAAACAGAGTTGGAATTTAATGGCCACAGCAGCCGTTTATTATTCTCATAAATAACCATAACTTTAAATAACCATATAACATAACTTTTTTGAATTCCCCTCCGATGAATTCAACATAACATACTTAACCATATGACCCTCTCCGGGTCAACAAAAGAATGACAGGGGCAAGTCCTTGAAGCCACCAATAATTTTTGTATTTACAGGCCATCTGCCCACCAATACCTTACCCCCAGCCGTAACCCGGCTCGGGGGCACCGATTACCTTTTTGCAGATGACCTCCACCATATATGTCACAGCCTTCAAAAGGGGTAACACCCTAAGAAGCCGATTTCCAACAAAATTGGGGGGTGCATCCCGTGATACATTCCCCCCACCACATTTTTCGACCTACTTCAAGGACTCCCCCCCGCAGCTGCAATGACAAAACCAGGATGAACACTTGACTTCTTCACACCAGTGTCCATCCCACCATATATATATAAAACTTTGACTCTCCAGGCTGGAAACCACCAGCCATCAAAACACCATCCAGCGACCACGACGAGACCCTCCAATCCACCATAGGGCGGGCGGGGAGGGACATGTTCCTGCTTCAGCGTCCTGGCGAAGAGAGGGAGAGAAAGCACAGGAAAAGGTACATCCCCTTACTTCCCCCCACCCCATTTCTTACTAGCCCTCCTACTAGCTTATCCCCAACCCCCATAGGCCAATCCAACTCGTTACCATCTATTTCAGTCATGGAGGCCTCCCCTTATTCTGTTCTTTTGTCTGCAGTACGGCCTCTTCTTGACTCAAATAAGTCGAGTCGTGTACCCCCCTTTATTTCCCTTTTATAAAGCAGACACTGAAACAGAGTTGGAATTTAATGGCCACAGCAGCCGTTTATTATTCTCATAAATAACCATAACTTTAAATAACCATATAACATAACTTTTTTGAATTCCCCTCCGAGGAATTCAACATAACATACTTAACCATATGACCCTCTCCGGGTCAACAAAAGAATGACAGGGGCAAGTCCTTCAAGCCACCAATAATTTTTGTATTTACAGGCCATCTGCCCACCAATACATTACCCCCAGCCGTAACCCGGCTCGTGGGCACCGATTACCTTTTTGGAGATGACCTCCACCATATATGTCACAGCCTTCAAAAGGGGTAACACCCTAAGAAGCCGATTTCCAACAAAATTGGGGGGTGCATCCCGTGATGCATTCCCCCTCACCACATTTTTCGACCTACTTCAAGGACTCCCCCCCGCAGCTGCAATGACAAAACCAGGATGAACACTTGACTTCTTCACACCAGTGTCCATCCCACCATATATATATAAAACTTTGACTCTCCAGGCTGGAAAACACCAGCCATCAAAACACCATCCAGCGACCACGATGAGACCCTGCAATCCACCATAGGGCGGGCGGGGACATGTTCCTGCTTCAGCATCCTAGCAAAGAGAGGGAGAGAAAGCACAGGAAAAGGTACATCCCCTTACTTCCCCCCACCCCTTTTCTTACTAGCCCTCCTACTAGTTTATCCCCAACCCCCATAGGCCAATCCAACTCGTTACCCCTCCCATCTATTTCAATCATGGAGGCCTCCCCTTATTCTGTTCTTTTGTCTGCAGTACGGCCTCTTCTTGACTCAAATAAGTCGAGTCGTGTACCCCCCTTTATTTCCCTCTTATAAAGCAGACACTGAAACAGAGTTGGAATTTAATGGCCACAGCAGCCGTTTATTATTCTCATAAATAACCATAACTTTAAATAACCATATAACATAACTTTTTTGAATTCCCCTCCGAGGAATTCAACATAACATACTTAACCATATGACCCTCTCCGGGTCAACAAAAGAATGACAGGGGCAAGTCCTTGAAGCCACCAATAATTTTTGTATTTACAGGCCATCTGCCCACCAATACATTACCCCCAGCCGTAACCCGGCTCGTGGGCACCGATTACCTTTTTGCAGATGACCTCCACCATATATGTCACAGCCTTCAAAAGGGGTAACACCCTAAGAAGCCGATTTCCAACAAAATTGGGGGGTGCATCCCGTGATGCATTCCCCCCCACCACATTTTTCGACCTACTTCAAGGACTCCCCCCCGCAGCTGCAATGACAAAACCAGGATGAACACTTGACTTCTTCACACCAGTGTCCATCCCACCATATATATATAAAACTTTGAGTCTCCAGGCTGGAAACCACCAGCCATCAAAACACCATCCAGCGACCACGATGAGACTCTCCAATCCACCATAGGGCGGGCGGGGACATGTTCCTGCTTCAGCATCCTGGCGAAGAGAGGGAGAGAAAGCACAGGAAAAGGTACATCCCCTTACTTCCCCCACCCCTTTTCTTACTAGCCCACCTACTAGCTTATCCCCAACCCCCATAGGCCAATCCAACTCGTTACCCCTCCCATCTATTTCAGTCATGGAGGCCTCCCCTTATTCTGTTCTTTTGTCTGCAATACGGCCTCTTCTTGATTCAAATAAGTTGAGTCGTGTACCCCCCTTTATTTCCCTTTTTAAAGCAGACACTGAAACAGAGTTGGAATTTAATGGCCACAGCAGCCGTTTATTATTCTCATAAATAACCATAACTTTAAATAACCATATAACATAACTTTTTTGAATTCCCCTCTGAGGAATTCAACATAACATACTTAACCATATGACCCTCTCCGGGTCAACAAAAGAATGACAGGGGCAAGTCCTTGAAGCCACCAATAATTTTTGTATTTACAGGCCATCTGCCCACCAATACCTTACCCCCAGCCGTAACCCGGCTCGGGGGCACCGATTACCTTTTTGCAGATGACCTCCACCATATATGTCACAGCCTTCAAAAGGGGTAACACCCTAAGAAGCCGATTTCCAACAAAATTGGGGGGTGCATCCCGTGATACATTCCCCCCACCACATTTTTCTACCTACTTCAAGGACTCCCCCCCGCAGCTGCAATGACAAAACCAGGATGAACACTTGACTTCTTCACACCAGTGTCCATCCCACCATATATATATAAAACTTTGACTCTCCAGGCTGGAAACCACCAGCCATCAAAACACCATCCAGCGACCACGACGAGACCCTCCAATCCACCATAGGGCGGGCGGGGAGGGACTTGTTCCTGCTTCAGCGTCCTGGCGAAGAGAGGGAGAGAAAGCACAGGAAAAGGTACATTCCCTTACTTCCCCCCACCCCTTTTCTTACTAGCCCTCCTACTAGCTTATCCCCAACCCCCATAGGCCAATCCAACTCGTTACCATCTATTTCAGTCATGGAGGCCTCCCCTTATTCTGTTCTTTTGTCTGCAGTACGGCCTCTTCTTGACTCAAATAAGTCGAGTCGTGTACCCCCCTTTATTTCCCTCTTATAAAGCAGACACTGAAACAGAGTTGGAATTTAATGGCCACAGCAGCCGTTTATTATTCTCATAAATAACCATAACTTTAAATAACCATATAACATAACTTTTTTGAATTCCCCTCCGAGGAATTCAACATAACATACTTAACCATATGACCCTCTCCGGGTCAACAAAAGAATGACAGGGGCAAGTCCTTGAAGCCACCAATAATTTTTGTATTTACAGGCCATCTGCCCACCAATACCTTACCCCCAGCCGTAACCCGGCTCGGGGGCACTGATTACCTTTTTGCAGGTGACCTCCACCATATATGTCACAGCCTTCAAAAGGGGTAACACCCTAAGAAGCCGATTTCCAACAAAATTGGGGGGTGCATCCCGTGATGCATTCCCCCCCACCACATTTTTTGACCTACTTCAAGGACTCCCCCCCGCAGCTGCAATGACAAATCCAGGATGAACACTTGACTTCTTCACACCAGTGTCCATCCCACCATATATATATAAAACTTTGACTCTCCAGGCTGGAAACCACCAGCCATCAAAACACCATCCAGCGACCATGATGAGACCCTCCAATCCACCATAGGGCGGGCGGGGACATGTTCCTGCTTCAGCGTCCTGGCGAAGAGAGGGAGAGAAAGCACAGGAAAAGGTACATCCCCTTACTTCCCCCCACCCCTTTTCTTACTAGCCCTCCTACTAGCTTATCCCCAACCCCCATAGGCCAATCCAACTCGTTACCCCTCCCATCTATTTCAGTCATGGAGGCCTCCCCTTATTCTGTTCTTTTGTCTGCAGTACGGCCTCTTCTTGACTGAAATAAGTTGAGTCGTGTACCCCCCTTTATTTTCCTTTTATAAAGCAGACACTGAAACAGAGTTGGAATTTAATGGCCACAGCAGCCGTTTATTATTCTCATAAATAACCATAACTTTAAATAACCATATAACATAACTTTTTTGAATTCCCCTCCGAGGAATTCAACATAACATACTAAACCATATGACCCTCTCCGGGTCAACAAAAGAATGACAGGGGCAAGTCCTTGAAGCCACCAATAATTTTTGTATTTACAGGCCATCTGCCCACCAATACCTTACCCCCAGCCGTAACCCGGCTCGGGGGCAACGATTACCTTTTTGCAGATGACCTCCACCATATATGTCACAGCCTTCAAAAGGGGTAACACCCTAAGAAGCCGATTTCCAACAAAATTGGGGGGTGCATCCTGTGATACATTCCCCCCCACCACATTTTTCGACCTACTTCAAGGACTCCCCCCCGCAGCTGCAATGACAAAACCAGGATGAACACTTGACTTCTTCACACCAGTGTCCATTACACCATATATATATAAAACTTTGACTCTACAGGCTGTAAACCACCAGCCATCAAAACACCATCCAGCGACCACGACGAGACCCTCCAAACCACCATAGGGCGGGCGGGGAGGGACATGTTCCTGCTTAAGCGTCCTGGCGAAGAGAGGGAGAGAAAGCACAGGAAAAGGTACATTCCCTTACTTCCCCCCACCCCTTTTCTTACTAGCCGTCCTACTAGCTTATCCCCAAACCCCATAGGCCAATCCAACTCGTTACCATCTATTTCAGTCATGGAGGCCTCCCCTTATTCTGTTCTTTTGTCTGCAGTACGGCCTCTTCTTGACTCAAATAAGTCGAGTCGTGTACCCCCCTTTATTTCCCTCTTATAAAGCAGACACTGAAACAGAGTTGGAATTTAATGGCCACAGCAGCCGTTTATTATTCTCATAAATAACCATATCTTTAAATAACCATATAACATAACTTTTTTGAATTCCCCTCCGAGGAATTCAACATAACATACTTAACCATATGACCCTCTCCGGGTCAACAAAAGAATGACAGGGGCAAGTCCTTGAAGCCACCAATAATTTTTGTATTTACAGGCCATCTGCCCACCAATACCTTACCCCCAGCCGTAACCCGGCTCGGGGGCACTGATTACCTTTTTGCAGGTGACCTCCACCATATATGTCACAGCCTTTAAAAGGGGTAACACCCTAAGAAGCCGATTTCCAACAAAATTGGGGGGTGCATCCCGTGATGCATTCCCCCCCACCACATTTTTTTACCTACTTCAAGGACTCCCCCCCGCAGCTGCAATGACAAAACCAGGATGAACACTTGACTTCTTCACACCAGTGTCCATCCCACCATATATATATAAAACTTTGACTCTCCAGGCTGGAAACCACCAGCCATCAAAACACCATCCAGCGACCATGATGAGACCCTCCAATCCACCATAGGGCGGGCGGGCGGGGACATGTTCCTGCTTCAGCGTCCTGGCGAAGAGAGGGAGAGAAAGCACAGGAAAAGGTACATCCCCTTACTTCCCCCCACCCCTTTTCTTACTAGCCCTCCTACTAGCTTATCCCCAACCCCCATAGGCCAATCCAACTCGTTACCCCTCCCATCTATTTCAGTCATGGAGGCCTCCCCTTATTCTGTTCTTTTGTCTGCAGTACGGCCTCTTCTTGACTCAAATAAGTTGAGTCGTGTACCCCCCTTTATTTTCCTTTTATAAAGCAGACACTGAAACAGAGTTGGAATTTAATGGCCACAGCAGCCGTTTATTATTCTCATAAATAACCATAACTTTAAATAACCATATAACATAACTTTTTTGAATTCCCCTCCGAGGAATTCAACATAACATACTAAACCATATGACCATCTCCGGGTCAACAAAAAAAGAATGACAGGGGCAAGTCCTTGAAGCCACCAATAATTTTTGTATTTACAGGCCATCTGCCCACCAATACCTTACCCCCAGCCGTAACCCGGCTCGGGGGCGCCGATTACCTTTTTGCAGATGACCTCCACCATATATGTCACAGCCTTCAAAAGGGGTAACACCCTAAGAATCCGATTTCCAACAAAATTGGGCGGTGCATCCCGTGATGCATTCCCTCCCACCACATTTTTTGACCTACTTCAAGGACTCCCCCCCGCAGCTGCAATGACAAAACCAGGATGAACACTTGACTTCTTCACACCAGTGTCCATCCCACCATATATATATATATAAAACTTTGACTCTCCAGGCTGGAAACCACCAGCCATCAAAACACCATCCAGCGACCACGATGAGACCCTCCAATCCACCATAGGGCGGGCGGGGACATGTTCCTGCTTCAGCATCCTGGCGAAGAGAGGGAGAGAAAGCACAGGAAAAGGTACATCCCCTTACTTCCCCCACCCTTTTTCTTACTAGCCCTCCTACTAGCTTATCCCCAACCCCCATAGGCCAATCCAACTCGTTACCCCTCCCATCTATTTCAGTCATGGAGGCCTCCCTTTATTCTGTTCTTTTGTCTGCAATACGCCCTCTTCTTGACTCAAATAAGTCGAGCCGTGTACCCCCCTTTATTTCCCTTTTTAAAGCAGACACTGAAACAGAGTTGGAATTTAATGGCCACAGCAGCCGTTTATTATTCTCATAAATAACCATAACTTTAAATAACCATATAACATAACTTTTTTGAATTCCCCTCCGATGAATTCAACATAACATACTTAACCATATGACCCTCTCCGGGTCAACAAAAGAATGACAGGGGCAAGTCCTTGAAGCCACCAATAATTTTTGTATTTACAGGCCATCTGCCCACCAATACCTTACCCCCAGCCGTAACCCGGCTCGGGGGCACCGATTACCTTTTTGCAGATGACCTCCACCATATATGTCACAGCCTTCAAAAGGGGTAACACCCTAAGAAGCCGATTTCCAACAAAATTGGGGGGTGCATCCCGTGATACATTCCCCCCACCACATTTTTCGACCTACTTCAAGGACTCCCCCCCGCAGCTGCAATGACAAAACCAGGATGAACACTTGACTTCTTCACACCAGTGTCCATCCCACCATATATATATAAAACTTTGACTCTCCAGGCTGGAAACCACCAGCCATCAAAACACCATCCAGCGACCACGACGAGACCCTCCAATCCACCATAGGGCGGGCGGGGAGGGATATGTTCCTGCTTCAGCATCCTGGCGAAGAGAGGGAGAGAAAGCACAGGAAAAGGTACATCCCCTTACTTCCCCCCACCCCTTTTCTTACTAGCCCTCCTACTAGCTTATCCCCAACCCCCATAGGCCAATCCAACTCGTTACCCCTCCCATCTATTTCAGTCATGGAGGCCTCCCCTTATTCTGTTCTTTTGTCTGCAGTACGGCCTCTTCTTGACTCAAATAAGTCGAGTCGTGTACCCCCCTTTATTTCCCTTTTATAAAGCAGACACTGAAACAGAGTTGGAATTTAATGGCCACAGCAGCCGTTTATTATTCTCATAAATAACCATAACTTTAAATAACCATATAACATAACTTTTTTGAATTCCCCTCCGAGGAATTCAACATAACATACTTAACCATTTGACCCTCTCCGGGTCAACAAAAGAATGACAGGGGCAAGTCCTTGAAGCCACCAATAATTTTTGTATTTACAGGCCATCTGCCCACCAATACCTTACCCCCAACCGTAACCCGGCTCGGGGGCACCGATTACCTTTTTGCAGATGACCTCCACCATATATGTCACAGTCTTCAAAAGGGGTAACACCCTAAGAAGCCGATTTCCAACCAAATTGGGGGGTGCATCCCGTGATGCATTCCCCCCCACCACATTTTTCGACCTACTTCAAGGACTCCCCCCCGCAGCTGCAATGACAAAACCAGGATGAACACTTGACTTCTTCACACCAGTGTCCATCCCACCATATATATATAAAACTTTGACTCTCCAGGCTGGAAACCACCAGCCATCAAAACACCATCCAGCGACCACGATGAGACCCTCCAATCCACCATAGGGCGGGCGGGGACATGTTCCTGCTTCAGCGTCCTGGCGAAGAGAGGGAGAGAAAGCACAGGAAAAGGTACATCCCCTTACTTCCCCCCACCCCTTTTCTTACTAGCCCTCCTACTAGCTTATCCCCAACCCCCATAGGCCAATCCAACTCGTTACCCCTCCCATCTATTTCAGTCATGGAGGCCTCCCCTTATTCTGTTCTTTTGTCTGCAGTACGGCCTCTTCTTGACTCAAATAAGTCGAGTCGTGTACCCCCCTTTATTTCCCTTTTATAAAGCAGACACTGAAACAGAGTTGGAATTTAATGGCCACAGCAGCCGTTTATTATTCTCATAAATAACCATAACTTTAAATAACCATATAACATAACTTTTTTGAATTCCCCTCCGAGGAATTCAACATAACATACTTAACCATATGACCCTCTCCGGGTCAACAAAAGAATGACAGGGGCAAGTCCTTGAAGCCACCAATAATTTTTGTATTTACAGGCCATCTGCCCACCAATACCTTACCCCCAACCGTAACCCGGCTCTGGGGCACCGATTACCTTTTTGCAGATGACCTCCACCATATATGTCACAGTCTTCAAAAGGGGTAACACCCTAAGAAGCCGATTTCCAACAAAATTGGGGGGTGCATCCCGTGATGCATTCCCCCCCACCACATTTTTCGACCTACTTCAAGGACTCCCCCCAGCAGCTGCAATGACAAAACCAGGATGAACACTTGACTTCTTCACACCAGTGTCCATCCCACCATATATATATAAAACTTTGACTCTCCAGGCTGGAAACCACCAGCCATCAAAACACCATCCAGCGACCACGATGAGACCCTCCAATCCACCATAGGGCGGGCGGGGACATGTTCCTGCTTCAGCGTCCTGGCGAAGAGAGGGAGAGAAAGCACAGGAAAAGGTACATCCCCTTACTTCCCCCCACCCCTTTTCTTACTAGCCCTCCTACTAGCTTATCCCCAACCCCCATAGGCCAATCCAACTCGTTACCCCTCCCATCTATTTCAGTCATGGAGGCCTCCCCTTATTCTGTTCTTTTGTCTGCAGTACGGCCTCTTCTTGACTCAAATAAGTCGAGTCGTGTACCCCCCTTTATTTCCCTTTTATAAAGCAGACACTGAAACAGAGTTGGAATTTAATGGCCACAGCAGCCGTTTATTATTCTCATAAATAACCATAACTTTAAATAACCATATAACATAACTTTTTTGAATTCCCCTCCGAGGAATTCAACATAACATACTTAACCATATGACCCTCTCCGGGTCAACAAAAGAATGACAGGGGCAAGTCCTTGAAGCCACCAATAATTTTTGTATTTACAGGCCATCTGCCCACCAATACCTTACCCCCAACCGTAACCCGGCTCGGGGGCACCGATTACCTTTTTGCAGATGACCTCCACCATATATGTCACAGTCTTCAAAAGGGGTAACACCCTAAGAAGCCGATTTCCAACAAAATTGGGGGGTGCATCCCGTGATGCATTCCCCCCCACCACATTTTTCGACCTACTTCAAGGACTCCCCCCCGCAGCTGCAATGACAAAACCAGGATGAACACTTGACTTCTTCACACCAGTGTCCATCCCACCATATATATATAAAACTTTGACTCTCCAGGCTGGAAACCACCAGCCATCAAAACACCATCCAGCGACCACGATGAGACCCTCCAATCCACCATAGGGCGGGCGGGGACATGTTCCTGCTTCAGCGTCCTGGCGAAGAGAGGGAGAGAAAGCACAGGAAAAGGTACATCCCCTTACTTCCCCCCACCCCTTTTCTTACTAGCCCTCCTACTAGCTTATCCCCAACCCCCATAGGCCAATCCAACTCGTTACCCCTATTATCTATTTCAGTCATGGAGGCCTCCCCTTATTCTGTTCTTTTGTCTGCAGTACGGCCTCTTCTTGACTCAAATAAGTCGAGTCGTGTACCCCCCTTTATTTCCCTCTTATAAAGCAGACACTGAAACAGAGTTGGAATTTAATGGCCACATCAGCCGTTTATTATTCTCATAAATAACCATAACTTTAAATAACCATATAACATAACTTTTTTGAATTCCCCTCCGAGGAATTCAACATAACATACTTAACCATATGACCCTCTACGGGTCAACAAAAGAATGACAGGGGCAAGTCCTTGAAGCCACCAATAATTTTTGTATTTACAGGCCATCAGCCCTCCAATACCTTACCCCCAGCCGTAACCCGGCTCGGGGGCACCGATTACCTTTTTGCAGATGACCTCCACCATATATGTCACAGCCTTCAAAAGGGGTAACACCCTAAGAAGACGATTTCCAACAAAATTGGGGGGTGCATCCCGTGATGCATTCCCCCCCACATTTTTTGACCTACTTCAAGGACTCCCCCCCCGCAGCTGCAATGACAAAACCAGGATGAACACTTGACTTCTTCACACCAGTGTCCATCCCACCATATATATATAAAACTTTGACTCTCCAGGCTGGAAACCACCAGCCATCAAAACACCATCCAGCGACCACGATGAGACCCTCCAATCCACCATAGGGCGGGCGGGCGGGGACATGTTCCTGCTTCAGCGTCCTGGCGAAGAGAGGGAGAGAAAGCACAGGAAAAGGTACATCCCCTTACTTCCCCCCACCCCTTTTCTTACTAGCCCTCCTACTAGCTTATCCCCAACCCCCATAGGCCAATCCAACTCGTTACCCCTCCCATCTATTTCAGTCATGGAGGCCTCCCCTTATTCTGTTCTTTTGTCTGCAGTACGGCCTCTTCTTGACTCAAATAAGTCGAGTCGTGTACCCCCCTTTATTTCCCTCTTATAAAGCAGACACTGAAACAGAGTTGGAATTTAATGGCCACATCAGCCGTTTATTATTCTCATAAATAACCATAACTTTAAATAACCATATAACATAACTTTTTTGAATTCCCCTCCGAGGAATTCAACATAACATACTTAACCATATGACCCTCTACGGGTCAACAAAAGAATGACAGGGGCAAGTCCTTGAAGCCACCAATAATTTTTGTATTTACAGGCCATCTGCCCACCAATACCTTACCCCCAGCCGTAACCCGGCTCGGGGGCACCGATTACCTTTTTGCAGATGACCTCCACCATATATGTCACAGCCTTCAAAAGGGGTAACACCCTAAGAATCCGATTTCCAACAAAATTGGGCGGTGCATCCCGTGATGCATTCCCTCCCACCACATTTTTTGACCTACTTCAAGGACTCCCCCCCGCAGCTGCAATGACAAAACCAGGATGAACACTTGACTTCTTCACACCAGTGTCCATCCCACCATATATATATATATATAAAACTTTGACTCTCCAGGCTGGAAACCACCAGCCATCAAAACACCATCCAGCGACCACGATGAGACCCTCCAATCCACCATAGGGCGGGCGGGGACATGTTCCTGCTTCAGCATCCTGGCGAAGAGAGGGAGAGAAAGCACAGGAAAAGGTACATCCCCTTACTTCCCCCCACCCTTTTTCTTACTAGCCCTCCTACTAGCTTATCCCCAACCCCCATAGGCCAATCCAACTCGTTACCCCTCCCATCTATTTCAGTCATGGAGGCCTCCCTTTATTCTGTTCTTTTGTCTGCAATACGCCCTCTTCTTGACTCAAATAAGTCGAGTCGTGTACCCCCCTTTATTTCCCTTTTTAAAGCAGACACTGAAACAGAGTTGGAATTTAATGGCCACAGCAGCCGTTTATTATTCTCATAAATAACCATAACTTTAAATAACCATATAACATAACTTTTTTGAATTCCCCTCCGATGAATTCAACATAACATACTTAACCATATGACCCTCTCCGGGTCAACAAAAGAATGACAGGGGCAAGTCCTTGAAGCCACCAATAATTTTTGTATTTACAGGCCATCTGCCCACCAATACCTTACCCCCAGCCGTAACCCGGCTCGGGGGCACCGATTACCTTTTTGCAGATGACCTCCACCATATATGTCACAGCCTTCAAAAGGGGTAACACCCTAAGAAGCCGATTTCCAACAAAATTGGCTGGTGCATCCCGTGATACATTCCCCCCACCACATTTTTCGACCTACTTCAAGGACTCCCCCCCGCAGCTGCAATGACAAAACCAGGATGAACACTTGACTTCTTCACACCAGTGTCCATCCCACCATATATATATAAAACTTTGACTCTCCAGGCTGGAAACCACCAGCCATCAAAACACCATCCAGCGACCACGACGAGACCCTCCAATCCACCATAGGGCGGGCGGGGAGGGATATGTTCCTGCTTCAGCGTCCTGGCGAAGAGAGGGAGAGAAAGCACAGGAAAAGGTACATCCCCTTACTTCCCCCCACCCCTTTTCTTACTAGCCCTCCTACTAGCTTATCCCCAACCCCCATAGGCCAATCCAACTCGTTACCCCTCCCATCTATTTCAGTCATGGAGGCCTCCCCTTATTCTGTTCTTTTGTCTGCAGTACGGCCTCTTCTTGACTCAAATAAGTCGAGTCGTGTACCCCCCTTTATTTCCCTTTTATAAAGCAGACACTGAAACAGAGTTGGAATTTAATGGCCACAGCAGCCGTTTATTATTCTCATAAATAACATAACTTTAAATAACCATATAACATAACTTTTTTGAATTCCCCTCCGAGGAATTCAACATAACATACTTAACCATATGACCCTCTCCGGGTCAACAAAAGAATGACAGGGGCAAGTCCTTGAAGCCACCAATAATTTTTGTATTTACAGGCCATCTGCCCACCAATACCTTACCCCCAACCGTAACCTGGCTCGGGGGCACCGATTACCTTTTTGCAGATGACCTCCACCATATATGTCACAGTCTTCAAAAGGGGTAACACCCTAAGAAGCCGATTTCCAACAAAATTGGGGGGTGCATCCCGTGATGCATTCCCCCCCACCACATTTTTCGACCTACTTCAAGGACTCCCCCCAGCAGCTGCAATGACAAAACCAAGATGAACACTTGACTTCTTCACACCAGTGTCCATCCCACCATATATATATAAAACTTTGACTCTCCAGGCTGGAAACCACCAGCCATCAAAACACCATCCAGCGACCACGATGAGACCCTCCAATCCACCATAGGGCGGGCGGGAACATGTTCCTGCTTCAGCGTCCTGGCGAAGAGAGGGAGAGAAAGCACAGGAAAAGGTACATCCCCTTACTTCCCCCCACCCCTTTTCTTACTAGCCCTCCTACTAGCTTATCCCCAACCCCCATAGGCCAATCCAACTCGTTACCCCTCCCATCTATTTCAGTCATGGAGGCCTCCCCTTATTCTGTTCTTTTGTCTGCAGTACGGCCTCTTCTTGACTCAAATAAGTCGAGTCGTGTACCCCCCTTTATTTCCCTTTTATAAAGCAGACACTGAAACAGAGTTGGAATTTAATGGCCACAGCAGCCGTTTATTATTCTCATAAATAACCATAACTTTAAATAACCATATAACATAACTTTTTTGAATTCCCCTCCGAGGAATTCAACATAACATACTTAACCATATGACCCTCTCCGGGTCAACAAAAGAATGACAGGGGCAAGTCCTTGAAGCCACCAATAATTTTTGTATTTACAGGCCATCTGCCCACCAATACCTTACCCCCAACCGTAACCCGGCTCGGGGGCACCGATTACCTTTTTGCAGATGACCTCCACCATATATGTCACAGTCTTCAAAAGGGGTAACACCCTAAGAAGCCGATTTCCAACAAAATTGGGGGGTGCATCCCGTGATGCATTCCCCCCCACCACATTTTTCGACCTACTTCAAGGACTCCCCCCCCGCAGCTGCAATGACAAAACCAGGATGAACACTTGACTTCTTCACACCAGTGTCCATCCCACCATATATATATAAAACTTTGACTCTCCAGGCTGGAAACCACCAGCCATCAAAACACCATCCAGCGACCACGATGAGACCCTCCAATCCACCATAGGGCGGGCGGGGACATGTTCCTGCTTCAGCGTCCTGGCGAAGAGAGGGAGAGAAAGCACAGGAAAAGGTACATCCCCTTACTTCCCCCCACCCCTTTTCTTACTAGCCCTCCTACTAGCTTATCCCCAACCCCCATAGGCCAATCCAACTCGTTACCCCTCCCATCTATTTCAGTCATGGAGGCCTCCCCTTATTCTGTTCTTTTGTCTGCAGTACGGCCTCTTCTTGACTCAAATAAGTCGAGTCGTGTACCCCCCTTTATTTCCCTTTTATAAAGCAGACACTGAAACAGAGTTGGAATTTAATGGCCACAGCAGCCGTTTATTATTCTCATAAATAACCATAACTTTAAATAACCATATAACATAACTTTTTTGAATTCCCTTCCGAGGAATTCAACATAACATACTTAACCATATGACCCTCTCCGGGTCAACAAAAGAATGACAGGGGCAAGTCCTTGAAGCCACCAATAATTTTTGTATTTACAGGCCATCTGCCCACCAATACCTTACCCCCAGCCGTAACCCGGCTCGGGGGCACCGATTACCTTTTTGCAGATGACCTCCACCATATATGTCACAGCCTTCAAAAGGGGTAACACCCTAAGAAGCCGATTTCCAACAAAATTGGGGGGTGCATCCCGTGATGCATTCCCCCCCACCACATTTTTCGACCTACTTCAAGGACTCCCCCCCCGCAGCTGCAATGACAAAACCAGGATGAACACTTGACTTCTTCACACCAGTGTCCATCCCACCATATATATATAAAACTTTGACTCTCCAGGCTGGAAACCACCAGCCATCAAAACACCATCCAGCGACCACGATGAGACCCTCCAATCCACCATAGGGCGGGCGGGGACATGTTCCTGCTTCAGCGTCCTGGCGAAGAGAGGGAGAGAAAGCACAGGAAAAGGTACATCCCCTTACTTCCCCCCACCCCTTTTCTTACTAGCCCTCCTACTAGCTTATCCCCAACCCCCATAGGCCAATCCAACTCGTTACCCCTCCCATCTATTTCAGTCATGGAGGCCTCCCCTTATTCTGTTCTTTTGTCTGCAGTACGGCCTCTTCTTGACTCAAATAAGTCGAGTCGTGTACCCCCCTTTATTTCCCTTTTATAAAGCAGACACTGAAACAGAGTTGGAATTTAATGGCCACAGCAGCCGTTTATTATTCTCATAAATAACCATAACTTTAAATAACCATATAACATAACTTTTTTGAATTCCCCTCCGAGGAATTCAACATAACATACTTAACCATATGACCCTCTCCGGGTCAACAAAAGAATGACAGGGGCAAGTCCTTGAAGCCACCAATAATTTTTGTATTTACAGGCCATCTGCCCACCAATACCTTACCCCCAACCGTAACCCGGCTCGGGGGCACCGATTACCTTTTTGCAGATGACCTCCACCATATATGTCACAGCCTTCAAAAGGGGTAACACCCTAAGAATCCGATTTCCAACAAAATTGGGCGGTGCATCCCGTGATGCATTCCCTCCCACCACATTTTTTGACCTACTTCAAGGACTCCCCCCCGCAGCTGCAATGACAAAACCAGGATGAACACTTGACTTCTTCACACCAGTGTCCATCCCACCATATATATATATAAAACTTTGACTCTCCAGGCTGGAAACCACCAGCCATCAAAACACCATCCAGCGACCACGATGAGACCCTCCAATCCACCATAGGGCGGGCGGGGACATGTTCCTGCTTCAGCATCCTGGCGAAGAGAGGGAGAAAAAGCACAGGAAAAGATACATCCCCTTACTTCCCCCCACCCCTTTTCTTACTAGCCCTCCTACTAGCTTATCCCCAACCCCCATAGGCCAATCCAACTCGTTACCCCTCCCATCTATTTCAGTCATGGAGGCCTCCCCTTATTCTGTTCTTTTGTCTGCAGTACCGCCTCTTCTTGACTCAAATAAGTCGAGTCGTGTACCCCCCTTTATTTCCCTTTTATAAAGCAGACACTGAAACAGAGTTGGAATTTAATGGCCACAGCAGCCGTTTATTATTCTCATAAATAACCATAACTTTAAATAACCATATAACATAACTTTTTTGAATTCCCCTCCGAGGAATTCAACATAACATACTTAACCATATGACCCTCTCCGGGTCAACAAAAGAATGACAGGGGCAAGTCCTTGAAGCCACCAATAATTTTTGTATTTACAGGCCATCAGCCCACCAATACCTTACCCCCAGCCGTAACCCGGCTCGGGGGCACCGATTACCTTTTTGCAGATGACCTCCACCAAATATGTCACAGCCTTCAAAAGGGGTAACACCCTAAGAAGCCGATTTCCAACAAAATTGGGGGGTGCATCCCGTGATGCATTCCCCCCCACCACATTTTTTGACCTACTTCAAGGACTCCCTCCCCCCCGCAGCTGCAATGACAAAACCAGGATGAACACTTGACTTCTTCACACCAGTGTCCATCCCACCATATATATATAAAACTTTGACTCTCCAGGCTGGAAACCACCAGCCATCAAAACACCATCCAGCGACCACGATGAGACCCTCCAATCCACCATAGGGCGGGCGGGAGGGGACATGTTCCTGCTTCAGCGTCCTGGCGAAGAGAGGGAGAGAAAGCACAGGAAAAGGTACATCCCCTTACTTCCCCCCACCCCTTTTCTTACTAGCCCTCCTACTAGCTTATCCCCAACCCCCATAGGCCAATCCAACTCGTTACCCCTCCCATCTATTTCAGTCATGGAGGCCTCCCCTTATTCTGTTCTTTTGTCTGCAGTACGGCCTCTTCTTGACTCAAATAAGTCGAGTCGTGTACCCCCCTTTATTTCCCTCTTATAAAGCAGACACTGAAACAGAGTTGGAATTTAATGGCCACATCAGCCGTTTATTATTCTCATAAATAACCATAACTTTAAATAACCATATAACATAACTTTTTTGAATTCCCCTCCGAGGAATTCAACATAACATACTTAACCATATGACCCTCTCCGGGTCAACAAAAGAATGACAGGGGCAAGTCCTTGAAGCCACCAATAATTTTTGTATTTACAGGCCATCAGCCCTCCAATACCTTACCCCCAGCCGTAACCCGGCTCGGGGGCACCGATTACCTTTTTGCAGATGACCTCCACCATATATGTCACAGCCTTCAAAAGGGGTAACACCCTAAGAAGCCGATTTCCAACAAAATTGGGGGGTGCATCCCGTGATGCATTCCCCCCCACATTTTTTTACCTACTTCAAGGACTCCCCCCCCCCGCAGCTGCAATGACAAAACCAGGATGAACACTTGACTTCTTCACACCAGTGTCCATCCCACCATATATATATAAAACTTTGACTCTCCAGGCTGGAAACCACCAGCCATCAAAACACCATCCAGCGACCACGATGAGACCCTCCAATCCACCATAGGGCGGGCGGGCGGGGACATGTTCCTGCTTCAGCGTCCTGGCGAAGAGAGGGAGAGAAAGCACAGGAAAAGGTACATCCCCTTACTTCCCCCCACCCCTTTTCTTACTAGCCCTCCTACTAGCTTATCCCCAACCCCCATAGGCCAATCCAACTCGTTACCCCTCCCATCTATTTCAGTCATGGAGGCCTCCCCTTATTCTGTTCTTTTGTCTGCAGTACGGCCTCTTCTTGACTCAAATAAGTCGAGTCGTGTACCCCCCTTTATTTCCCTTTTATAAAGCAGACACTGAAACAGAGTTGGAATTTAATGGCCACAGCAGCCGTTTATTATTCTCATAAATAACCATAACTTTAAATAACCATATAACATAACTTTTTTGAATTCCCCTCCGAGGAATTCAACATAACATACTTAACCATATGACCCTCTCCGGGTCAACAAAAGAATGACAGGGGCAAGTCCTTGAAGCCACCAATAATTTTTGTATTTACAGGCCATCTGCCCACCAATACCTTACCCCCAACCGTAACCCGGCTCGGGGGCACCGATTACCTTTTTGCAGATGACCTCCACCATATATGTCACAGTCTTCAAAAGGGGTAACACCCTAAGAAGCCGATTTCCAACAAAATTGGGGGGTGCATCCCGTGATGCATTCCCCCCCACCACATTTTTCGACCTACTTCAAGGACTCCCCCCCGCAGCTGCAATGACAAAACCAGGATGAACACTTGACTTCTTCACACCAGTGTCCATCCCACCATATATATATAAAACTTTGACTCTCCAGGCTGGAAACCACCAGCCATCAAAACACCATCCAGCGACCACGATGAGACCCTCCAATCCACCATAGGGCGGGCGGGGACATGTTCCTGCTTCAGCATCCTGGCGAAGAGAGGGAGAAAAAGCACAGGAAAAGATACATCCCCTTACTTCCCCCCACCCCTTTTCTTACTAGCCCTCCTACTAGCTTATCCCCAACCCCCATAGGCCAATCCAACTCGTTACCCCTCCCATCTATTTCAGTCATGGAGGCCTCCCCTTATTCTGTTCTTTTGTCTGCAGTACCGCCTCTTCTTGACTCAAATAAGTCGAGTCGTGTACCCCCCTTTATTTCCCTTTTATAAAGCAGACACTGAAACAGAGTTGGAATTTAATGGCCACAGCAGCCGTTTATTATTCTCATAAATAACCATAACTTTAAATAACCATATAACATAACTTTTTTGAATTCCCCTCCGAGGAATTCAACATAACATACTTAACCATATGACCCTCTCCGGGTCAACAAAAGAATGACAGGGGCAAGTCCTTGAAGCCACCAATAATTTTTGTATTTACAGGCCATCAGCCCACCAATACCTTACCCCCAGCCGTAACCCGGCTCGGGGGCACCGATTACCTTTTTGCAGATGACCTCCACCATATATGTCACAGCCTTCAAAAGGGGTAACACCCTAAGAAGCCGATTTCCAACAAAATTGGGGGGTGCATCCCGTGATGCATTCCCCCCCACCACATTTTTTGACCTACTTCAAGGACTCCCTCCCCCCCGCAGCTGCAATGACAAAACCAGGATGAACACTTGACTTCTTCACACCAGTGTCCATCCCACCATATATATATAAAACTTTGACTCTCCAGGCTGGAAACCACCAGCCATCAAACACCATCCAGCGACCACGATGAGACCCTCCAATCCACCATAGGGCGGGCGGGAGGGGACATGTTCCTGCTTCAGCATCCTGGCGAAGAGAGGGAGAGAAAGCACAGGAAAAGGTACATCCCCTTACTTCCCCCCACCCCTTTTCTTACTAGCCCTCCTACTAGCTTATCCCCAACCCCCATAGGCCAATCCAACTCGTTACCCCTCCCATCTATTTCAGTCATGGAGGCCTCCCCTTATTCTGTTCTTTTGTCTGCAGTACGGCCTCTTCTTGACTCAAATAAGTCGAGTCGTGTACCCCCCTTTATTTCCCTCTTATAAAGCAGACACTGAAACAGAGTTGGAATTTAATGGCCACATCAGCCGTTTATTATTCTCATAAATAACCATAACTTTAAATAACCATATAACATAACTTTTTTGAATTCCCCTCCGAGGAATTCAACATAACATACTTAACCATATGACCCTCTCCGGGTCAACAAAAGAATGACAGGGGCAAGTCCTTGAAGCCACCAATAATTTTTGTATTTACAGGCCATCAGCCCTCCAATACCTTACCCCCAGCCGTAACCCGGCTCGGGGGCACCGATTACCTTTTTGCAGATGACCTCCACCATATATGTCACAGCCTTCAAAAGGGGTAACACCCTAAGAAGCCGATTTCCAACAAAATTGGGGGGTGCATCCCGTGATGCATTCCCCCCCACATTTTTTGACCTACTTCAAGGACTCCCCCCGCCGCAGCTGCAATGACAAAACCAGGATGAACACTTGACTTCTTCACACCAGTGTCCATCCCACCATATATATATAAAACTTTGACTCTCCAGGCTGGAAACCACCAGCCATCAAAACACCATCCAGCGACCACGATGAGACCCTCCAATCCACCATAGGGCGGGCGGGCGGGGACATGTTCCTGCTTCAGCGTCCTGGCGAAGAGAGGGAGAGAAAGCACAGGAAAAGGTACATCCCCTTACTTCCCCCCACCCCTTTTCTTACTAGCCCTCCTACTAGCTTATCCCCAACCCCCATAGGCCAATCCAACTCGTTACCCCTCCCATCTATTTCAGTCATGGAGGCCTCCCCTTATTCTGTTCTTTTGTCTGCAGTACGGCCTCTTCTTGACTCAAATAAGTCGAGTCGTGTACCCCCCTTTATTTCCCTTTTATAAAGCAGACACTGAAACAGAGTTGGAATTTAATGGCCACAGCAGCCGTTTATTATTCTCATAAATAACCATAACTTTAAATAACCATATAACATAACTTTTTTGAATTCCCTTCCGAGGAATTCAACATAACATACTTAACCATATGACCCTCTCCGGGTCAACAAAAGAATGACAGGGGCAAGTCCTTGAAGCCACCAATAATTTTTGTATTTACAGGCCATCTGCCCACCAATACCTTACCCCCAGCCGTAACCCGGCTCGGGGGCACCGATTACCTTTTTGCAGATGACCTCCACCATATATGTCACAGCCTTCAAAAGGGGTAACACCCTAAGAAGCCGATTTCCAACAAAATTGGGGGGTGCATCCCGTGATGCATTCCCCCCCACCACATTTTTCGACCTACTTCAAGGACTCCCCCCCGCAGCTGCAATGACAAAACCAGGATGAACACTTGACTTCTTCACACCAGTGTCCATCCCACCATATATATATAAAACTTTGACTCTCCAGGCTGGAAACCACCAGCCATCAAAACACCATCCAGCGACCACGATGAGACCCTCCAATCCACCATAGGGCGGGCGGGGACATGTTCCTGCTTCAGCGTCCTGGCGAAGAGAGGGAGAGAAAGCACAGGAAAAGGTACATCCCCTTACTTCCCCCCACCCCTTTTCTTACTAGCCCTCCTACTAGCTTATCCCCAACCCCCATAGGCCAATCCAACTCGTTACCCCTCCCATCTATTTCAGTCATGGAGGCCTCCCCTTATTCTGTTCTTTTGTCTGCAGTACGGCCTCTTCTTGACTCAAATAAGTCGAGTCGTGTACCCCCCTTTATTTCCCTTTTATAAAGCAGACACTGAAACAGAGTTGGAATTTAATGGCCACAGCAGCCGTTTATTATTCTCATAAATAACCATAACTTTAAATAACCATATAACATAACTTTTTTGAATTCCCCTCCAAGGAATTCAACATAACATACTTAACCATATGACCCTCTCCGGGTCAACAAAAGAATGACAGGGGCAAGTCCTTGAAGCCACCAATAATTTTTGTATTTACAGGCCATCTGCCCACCAATACCTTACCCCCAACCGTAACCCGGCTCGGGGGCACCGATTACCTTTTTGCAGATGACCTCCACCATATATGTCACAGTCTTCAAAAGGGGTAACACCCTAAGAAGCCGATTTCCAACAAAATTGGGGGGTGCATCCCGTGATGCATTCCCCCCCACCACATTTTTCGACCTACTTCAAGGACTCCCCCCCGCAGCTGCAATGACAAAACCAGGATGAACACTTGACTTCTTCACACCAGTGTCCATCCCACCATATATATATAAAACTTTGACTCTCCAGGCTGGAAACCACCAGCCATCAAAACACCATCCAGCGACCACGATGAGACCCTCCAATCCACCATAGGGCGGGCGGGGACATGTTCCTGCTTCAGCATCCTGGCGAAGAGAGGGAGAAAAAGCACAGGAAAAGGTACATCCCCTTACTTCCCCCCACCCCTTTTCTTACTAGCCCTCCTACTAGCTTATCCCCAACCCCCATAGGCCAATCCAACTCGTTACCCCTCCCATCTATTTCAGTCATGGAGGCCTCCCCTTATTGTGTTCTTTTGTCTGCAGTACGGCCTCTTCTTGACTCAAATAAGTCGAGTCGTGTACCCCCCTTTATTTCCCTCTTATAAAGCAGACACTGAAACAGAGTTGGAATTTAATGGCCACATCAGCCGTTTATTATTCTCATAAATAACCATAACTTTAAATAACCATATAACATAACTTTTTTGAATTCCCCTCCGAGGAATTCAACATAACATACTTAACCATATGACCCTCTCCGGGTCAACAAAAGAATGACAGGGGCAAGTCCTTGAAGCCACCAATAATTTTTGTATTTACAGGCCATCAGCCCTCCAATACCTTACCCCCAGCAGTAACCCGGCTCGGGGGCACCGATTACCTTTTTGCAGATGACCTCCACCATATATGTCACAGCCTTCAAAAGGGGTAACACCCTAAGAAGCCGATTTCCAACAAAATTGGGGGGTGCATCCCGTGATGCATTCCCCCCCACATTTTTTGACCTACTTCAAGGACTCCCCCCCCCGCAGCTGCAATGACAAAACCAGGATGAACACTTGACTTCTTCACACCAGTGTCCATCCCACCATATATATATAAAACTTTGACTCTCCAGGCTGGAAACCACCAGCCATCAAAACACCATCCAGCGACCACGATGAGACCCTCCAATCCACCATAGGGCGGGCGGGCGGGGACATGTTCCTGCTTCAGCGTCCTGGCGAAGAGAGGGAGAGAAAGCACAGGAAAAGGTACATCCCCTTACTTCCCCGCACCCCTTTTCTTACTAGCCCTCCTACTAGCTTATCCCCAACCCCCATAGGCAAATCCAACTCGTTACCCCTCCCATCTATTTCAGTCATGGAGGCCTCCCCTTATTCTGTTCTTTTGTCTGCAGTACGGCCTCTTCTTGACTCAAATAAGTCGAGTCGTGTACCCCCCTTTATTTCCCTTTTATAAAGCAGACACTGAAACAGAGTTGGAATTTAATGGCCACAGCAGCCGTTTATTATTCTCATAAATAACCATAACTTTAAATAACCATATAACATAACTTTTTTGAATTCCCTTCCGAGGAATTCAACATAACATACTTAACCATATGACCCTCTCCGGGTCAACAAAAGAATGACAGGGGCAAGTCCTTGAAGCCACCAATAATTTTTGTATTTACAGGCCATCAGCCCTCCAATACCTTACCCCCAGCCGTAACCCGGCTCGGGGGCACCGATTACCTTTTTGCAGATGACCTCCACCATATATGTCACAGCCTTCAAAAGGGGTAACACCCTAAGAAGCCGATTTCCAACAAAATTGGGGGGTGCATCCCGTGATGCATTCCCCCCCACCACATTTTTCGACCTAATTCAAGGACTCCCCCCCGCAGCTGCAATGACAAAACCAGGATGAACACTTGACTTCTTCACACCAGTGTCCATCCCACCATATATATATAAAACTTTGACTCTCCAGGCTGGAAACCACCAGCCATCAAAACACCATCCAGCGACCACGATGAGACCCTCCAATCCACCATAGGGCGGGCGGGGACATGTTCCTGCTTCAGCGTCCTGGCGAAGAGAGGGAGAGAAAGCACAGGAAAAGGTACATCCCCTTACTTCCCCCCACCCCTTTTCTTACTAGCCCTCCTACTAGCTTATCCCCAACCCCCATAGGCCAATCCAACTCGTTACCCCTCCCATCTATTTCAGTCATGGAGGCCTCCCCTTATTCTGTTCTTTTGTCTGCAGTACGGCCTCTTCTTGACTCAAATAAGTCGAGTCGTGTACCCCCCTTTATTTCCCTTTTATAAAGCAGACACTGAAACAGAGTTGGAATTTAATGGCCACAGCAGCCGTTTATTATTCTCATAAATAACCATAACTTTAAATAACCATATAACATAACTTTTTTGAATTCCCCTCCGAGGAATTCAACATAACATACTTAACCATATGACCCTCTCCGGGTCAACAAAAGAATGACAGGGGCAAGTCCTTGAAGCCACCAATAATTTTTGTATTTACAGGCCATCTGCCCACCAATACCTTACCCCCAACCGTAACCCGGCTCGGGGGCACCGATTACCTTTTTGCAGATGACCTCCACCATATATGTCACAGTCTTCAAAAGGGGTAACACCCTAAGAAGCCGATTTCCAACAAAATTGGGGGGTGCATCCCGTGATGCATTCCCCCCCACCACATTTTTCGACCTACTTCAAGGACTCCCCCCCGCAGCTGCAATGACAAAACCAGGATGAACACTTGACTTCTTCACACCAGTGTCCATCCCACCATATATATATAAAACTTTGACTCTCCAGGCTGGAAACCACCAGCCATCAAAACACCATCCAGCGACCACGATGAGACCCTCCAATCCACCATAGGGCGGGCGGGGACATGTTCCTGCTTCAGCATCCTGGCGAAGAGAGGGAGAAAAAGCACAGGAAAAGGTACATCCCCTTACTTCCCCCCACCCCTTTTCTTACTAGCCCTCCTACTAGCTTATCCCCAACCCCCATAGGCCAATCCAACTCGTTACCCCTCCCATCTATTTCAGTCATGGAGGCCTCCCCTTATTCTGTTCTTTTGTCTGCAGTACCGCCTCTTCTTGACTCAAATAAGTCGAGTCGTGTACCCCCCTTTATTTCCCTTTTATAAAGCAGACACTGAAACAGAGTTGGAATTTAATGGCCACAGCAGCCGTTTATTATTCTCATAAATAACCATAACTTTAAATAACCATATAACATAACTTTTTTGAATTCCCCTCCGAGGAATTCAACATAACATAATTAACCATATGACCCTCTCCGGGTCAACAAAAGAATGACAGGGGCAAGTCCTTGAAGCCACCAATAATTTTTGTATTTACAGGCCATCTGCCCACCAATACCTTACCCCCAACCGTAACCCGGCTCGGGGGCACCGATTACCTTTTTGCAGATGACCTCCACCATATATGTCACAGTCTTCAAAAGGGGTAACGCCCTAAGAAGCCGATTTCCAACAGAATTGGGGGGTGCATCCCGTGATGCATTCCCCCCACCACATTTTTCGACCTACTTCAAGGACTCCCCCCCCGCCAAAGCGACATAAGCCTTGACCACCTCAAGCCTGTGAGCTCCTCCACACGCCCACCGCTCTTTCAATCCCTTCAGACAGGGCCAGACTCCACATATCAATTCCCACATCATTCAAGTGCACTCCATCTTCCCTCCAATAATTGCCTGTCCCAGCCTCCAGATTCCAATGCCGCACAGCCACTCCCCCACTCCGTGCCACAAAACCAGATATGGCCCTGTTGGCCTTGATACGAGCCTTATTGACCTTCTCCACGGAGCGAGCCCACCGCCAACTTTTTCACGGGACGATCTCCGACCATACGGTCACCTGTTGGGGATGTGATGACCACAAGCACAACAGGTCATGTTTGACGTCCCGCACTAGTTCCCGAAACGGGCGTAAGCCCAAATCATTCCCTCCCACATGCAAAACCAACACCCCCGGTACCCTGTCCAACAGTACAAAGGTGTTAAACTGCTGTAACACCCTGCCCCAGGTCATACCACAGAAACCCATCCATCGCAAAATTGCTGTGTCCCGCTGAATCCTGAGCTGTCTGCCGTCGGGCCGTACATCCGCCCGTATGGCACCCCAGTACACATACGAATGCCCCATGATCCACACCAAACAAGGAGGAGGGCCTGCAAAACAAAGAAAAACATACTCACACACCATTCACCCTTGCACACAACACCACATCACAGGCGGGAACGCACACACCCAGATCAGTAATGCAGAAATACACAAATTACAGCATATGAGGACGAACATACGAGCGAAAGCGCGCTGACTTCCAGCGCCCGATACGCTGCACCCCGGCGTCGTCCAAACCCCACCTTACAGCTTCCGTCACCGCTCCTATCCGAAAGGAATGAGACGAGTACTGTTCCGCCCGCACCTGACACGCCACCAAACATTTTCTAAACACTGCCACAAACTGAAAACGCGACAGGAAAGTACCGTCCGAATGCCGAAGTAACGGGGAATCCGAAATAACTGCGCCCGCCGAGAACTCCCTGAGGCAGGAAACCGGACATACCGCGTTCCCTGGCAAAGCGAACAACACCAACCTCCTTCCCCTACCCATTTGATCAGTTTTGGAATAACGAAGCACTATCTCCACTCTATCCTCATACACATCCACATCATCCTGCCTCACACCACCCGGCGTAGACGCACTAGGGGACACCAGCTCCCCCACCTGGAAAGCCCCATAAAAGGCTAAAGAAAAAGCCAAACGAAACAGCTTACTTTCAGAAGGTGATTTACACACCTGCCACACCACCTCACCCAACTCACAAAGCAACTGAAATGACACTGGACGCCTTCTGTCCCTTACCACCACACCCTTTCTCAAACCCCGCAATACTTGGCTCACCAAGAAATGCTTTGTGACGTCCACCAATCCCCGGAGCTTCAAACCAAAAGCAATGGCCGCCATAAAGCGATTGACCTTGGCAACCGTGCAACCCTGCAGAAAAAGCCTCCCCCAGCCAAAACAGCAACACAAGTATCCTGTCATTGTCAGACACCACATCCCCCAGGGACCTAATCCACTCATCCCACTGACGCCATCCCGCGGAATATGCTGCCCACGTCGATCTGGCTAGGGATCGTTCAATCAAGGCACCGGCAGCCCGTACACCAGCTCCCAAAGATGACTGGGACAGTCCATCCCAGTCAAGTCCACGTCCGGCACCAGCTGACGAAAACGACCCCACTGTGAGCGAGAAAGTGCGTCAGCGATACAATTTTCCACCCCCGGTACATGCACCGCCACTACCCACGCATTGAACTGCAGACAAGTGAGCACCAACTTTCTTAACAAGCGAATAACCGGAGGAGACGACGCCGACACATTATTTATTGACATAACAACCCCCATATTGTCGCAATGAAAACAAACTTTTTTGTCCCGGAACCTATCCCCCCAAATGGTGACAGCCACCACGATGGGAAATAGTTCGAGCAGGGCCAAGTTGCACGTCAAACCCCCCTCCACCCACGAGGCCGGCCACGTGCCCGCACACCACTGACCTCTAAAGAACGCTCCGAAACCCACCGCCCCCGACGCATCAGTGAACAACTCCATATCGAAAATATTCAACGCCTGAGACATCCATAAGGAGCGCCCATTGTAGGTAGCCAGGAAATGAAGCCATACTTGCAAATCCTCTCGGTGATCAGCAACCAACCTAATAAAATGATGCGGCTCCTTAACCCCTGCCGTCGCAGCTGACAGCCGACGGCAAAACACCCTACCCATCGGCATGATGCGGCAGGCAAAATTTAACTTCCCAAACAGCGACTGCAACTCCCGTAACGTGATCTTTTTAAGACGACACGCTCTGTCCACCTCCAACCGCAAAGCCACCAGCTTATCCTCCGGCAATCTACACTCCATTTCCACCGAATCTATAGCAATCCCCAAAAAACAAATGGATGACGTCGGACCTTCCGTTTTATCAGCCGCTAAAGGAACCCCAAATTCCCGGGACACCCACGTAACCGTCTCCAGCAAGTTCGCGCACATTCTCGAACCCGCCGGACCGACACACAAAAAGTCGTCAAGATAATGTATAACCGAATTCACTCCTGCAACACTCCTAACAACCCACTCTAAAAAGGAGCTAAAAACCTCGAAATATGCACACGACACAGAACAGCCCATTGGCAGACAACGATCAACAAAATATCCCCCGTTCCAGTAACACCCCAAAAGCCGCTGGCTGTCAGGGTGCACCAGCAGCAAACGAAAAGCTGCCTCGATGTCAGTCTTTGCCATCAAAGCCCCCCGTCCGTACCCGCGCACCAGCTCTACCGCCGCATCAAATGACGTATAGACGACCGAACACAAGTCAGGATCTATCCCATCGTTAACCGACAACCCTTTTGGAAACGACAAGTGGTGTATCAGACGGAACTTGTTCAGTTCCCGTTTTGGCACCACGCCCAAGAGTGACACTACCAAATCCGGCACCGGAACCGACGTGAAAGGGCCCGCCATTCTGCCCAGCTCCACTTCTTTCTTAAGCTTTTCTGATACTACCCCTGCATGCTGATAAGCCGACCGCAAGTTGCGCTGCGTAAAAGGGACCGCGTAAGGCGGCGGAATAATAAAACCCAAACTAAAACCTGAACTAAACAGCAACGCACCTTCCTTGTCGGGGTATCTACTTAGATAGGGGGCCATCTTTCTGACCATCACTGGCGTCACCCCCATGACCAGAGGACCCACTTGTTCCCCCTTGTCGTCGCCCTTTTTTAAAGCATTTTGCCGCCCCATGGGACTGACCGCTACAATGGGAACAGACATGCTTAAACTTACATGTGGCTCTGAATTTAAATTGGCCTTCATTGAATTGCCAACATGTTCCAAGCTTGGAGCCCAATGCCTGCCCTGCCTGAGCAGAGGTTCCCGCCCCGCTCCCGGGAAAGGACTGACCCTGCTTGTACAACGCAGTTACCTTCAACCACAGGGCTATGTCCTTGTGGTCCCACCGGATGTTTGGCCGCACTGCCTTTCGCTGACTAAATTGTTCTTCGTACCAGAGCCACGCCTGACCCCCATAAACCCTATGAGCCTCCCCTACCGCGTCTAAGCAGCAAAACAGCGCCGAGCAATTGTCCAATAACACTCGCCAATATTGTGAAAGCCTGCAACCAATTGACGAATGTTTTCGGGATTAACCGATACCGTCTCTTCTCCTCCTCATCCTTCTTAGTTTCGTCGCGCTTAACCTTATCCAAATTAAACTTTTCCAAAGACAGAAGGGAAAAAATCTCAACGTACTCGTCTTTCCAAATATGCTCTCTAACCTCCTGTTTCAAATGGGCTCCCAACGGGCCCTCGTAACACACATAAACCTCACCCCCTGCGCACGATCATCTAAACGCACCCTATTCACCTCCTTCGGCGACTCCGTCTGCACCGAGACCGCTACCGCATCCCCCACCTCCCCAGGTGATATAACTCCCGTACCCAGGATTGGGGCGCTAGTATGTTGACCAGTCCAAACCTCAACTGGGGACGCAACCGCCTGCCCGGGGGACGTGGCCCCCCCCTAACCGCCCCACTAACTCTTTTAAGCAACCCACTAAGTCCGCCAGATTATCCCTATCCCCACGCGCTTGCGACGCAGGAACTCCAGAACACCCTGCCCCAACTACATCCGCCCCGACACCCGACATTAATAACGCAGGAAAAGGTAATGTAGGAGTCAACTCACCAAGCTGCCCAGGGGCTGTGTACCCATCAACCGGACCCGCATGTCCACGTGCAGAGGCCCGCCGCTCACCATCATCCAATGCTCCGGTCCCGCTGTGGCGTTGTCCGCATTAACAATGTGTGCACGGGGAATTCCAGCTCCTGGAAGGGACTTGAGGATGGGACACCACATCATCCTGGCGGCACTCGACTCCTCTCTGCTGTGCTGAAACACCGGCCCCTTGGTGCCCATTGTCTGGCACGCACACCACTGACTGCAGACGTCGATCACCGACACCCTCGCCGACTGTCATCTCCTCGTCTGATCCAGCCGGCCCTCTGGCTGGAACCTCGCCATGCAGGGCCGCCGATAAACTTCTTCCCCGTCTGGACGAAGGAGGAGGGGTGGCCGGAAGTGAAGGCCTCCGTCTTGTGGACGTCGCCGCCGGGCACAGCCGCGTTCTGGGATTCCTCCCAGGACCAGCCCGCGGAGCAGCAGGCGTCTGCACCGCAGCCCTGCCTGAAGGGTCCACAGAGGGGCTACTCCTGCAGCGCCGTGCCCGCGGGATCACCGCCGGACTCAGCCGAGCCGGAGGTCGCGAACGCCTCGTGGTGCGCTTCGCACCGGAAGTGCCGGCTGCATCCGGCGTCGTCGGGGAGACAGGCTCTCCTCGCCCGCTCCCTGTCCCCTGCGAGCGACGCGTTCTCACCTCCGGCAGCTCCTGCATCGAAGGAGCTGATGCTGCGGGGGAGCGCTCCCGGCCTGCACCCTGAGCCTCCGATGAGTCCCGGACATCAGCTGATGATCAGCGCCGCATTCTCCCGCTGCAGCCAACCCGGCTCCCTGGAAGCAGCTGCGGCCAGCAGCTGCTGCAGCACTTTAGCATCAGACGCCATAGAAGCAGAGGAGGGGAAGGACATGTTCCTGCTTCAGCGTTCTGGCGAAGAGAGGGACAGAAAGCACAGGAAAAGGTACATCCCCTTACTTCCCCCCACCCCTTTTCTTACTAGCCCTCCTACTAGCTTATCCCCCAACCCCCATAGGCCAATCCAACTCGTAACCCCTCCCATCTATTTCAGTCATGGAGGCCTCCCCTTATTCTGTTCTTTTGTCTGCAGTACGGCCTCTTCTTTCTGTGTTTCAGATGGAGTATACTGAAAGTATCAGGAAGGCAAAAAAAATAAAAAATCAGTACGGCATAATCTAAATTTTAAAAAGCACTCTTCTCATAAATATACCGGACTCATAACTGTAAGTCTGCTGTATTTTTTGATCGCTCCTATTAGACACATGGCACAATATTTTACCTTATGGCAGCTTATTCAGTTGAAAGATCCAGCAACACTATGAAACACAACAGTATTCTCATTAACCCCTTCCCGACATTTGTAAGTATACTTCATGGAAAGGCGGTGCTTCCCGCAATTTGTCGTATACTTACGACAAATGGATGACACGGGCTCAGAAGCTGAGTCTGTGCCATCATCCCCAGGTGTCAGCTGTATGTTACAGCTGACACCCTGCTGTAATGGCGGGGACCTGTCATTTCCAAAATGGGGTCACTTCTCAGGGGTTTCTTTTATTATTTTACATCAGAGCCTCTGCAATTGTGAACTAATACTTTGTAAATTGCCAAATTAGGCTTCAATTTCGCATGGTACTCTTTCACTCCTGAGCCATGTCGAATGTCGAGGCAAAAGATTAGGGCCACATGTAGGGTGTATGTTTCTAAAACCAGGAAACACAGCATAATAATTAGAGATCTGTCTTGTTATGGTGGCACAAGCTGGGAACAACAATAGAAAAATTTCCATTTTCACTCTGCCACATGGAGTGCACACTAATTTCTGGAAAACACCTGTGGGGTTAACGTGTTCACTACACCCCTAGGTGAATACCTTGTGGGGTGTCGTTTACAAAATGGGGCCACTTCTCGGGGGTTTCCACTGTTTTGGTCGCACAGGGGCTTTAGAACCCAGAAACCAATCCAGCAAAATCTGCACTCCAAAAGCCAAATGGTGCTCCTTCCCTCCTGAGCCCTACTGTGTGCCCAAACAGCAGTTTATGACCACATATCAGATATTGCCGTACTCGGGAGAAATTGCTTTACAAATGTTGGGGTGCTTTTTCTCCTTTCATTTGTTGAGAATTTTTTTAATTTTGAGCTAAAACTAAGTCTTATTGGAAAAAAATATATTTTTATTTTTTTACTATTTAATTCTAATAAAATCTATGAAACACCTGTGGGGTAAAAATACTCATTACACCCCTAGACTAATTCCTCAAGGGGTGTAGTATTCCAAATGGAGTCACTTTTGGGTGTTTCCACTGTTTTGGTCAATCAGGGGCTTAGCAAATACGACATGGTGCCAAGAAACGAATCCAGCAAAATATGTACTCCAAAAACCAAATGGCGCTCCTTCTCTTCTGAGCCCTGCCATGTTCCCAAACAGCAGTTTATGACCACATATGGGGTATTTCCGTACCCTGGAGAAGATGCTTTACAAATGTTGGGGTCTTTTTCTTTTTTTATTCCTTATGGACATTGTTTTGCTTTTTTTAGCTAAAACTCCATCTTATTGGAAAAAAATGTAATTTTTCATTTTCACGTCTAAAGTCTAATAAAATCTATGAAACACCAGTGGGGTCAAAATGGTCACTACACCCCTAGATGAATTCCTTGTGGGGTATAGTATCCAAATTGGGGCCTCTATTGGGGTGTTTCCTTTGTTTTGGCATCATAAGACCTCTTCAAACCTGACATGGGGCCTAAAATATAATCTAATAAAAAGAAGGCCCAAAATCCAGTAGGTGCTTCTTTGCTTCTGAGGCCTGTGCTTCAGTACATTAGCACACTATGGCCACATGTGAAATATTTCTAAAAACTGCAGAATCTGGGCAATAAATATTGAGCTGCATTTTTCTTGTAAACCCCACTATGTTACAGAAAAAATATTGATCACATATGAATTCCTGTAAAAAAAAATTACATTTGTAAATTTCACCTCTACGTTGCTTGTGTAATTCTTGTGTAATTCTTGTGTAACACCTAAAGGTTTAAGAAACTTTCTAAATTCTGTTTTGAATACTTTGAGGGGTGCAGTTTTTAAAGTGGGGCAGCATGGTGGCTCAGTGGTTAGCACTATTGCCTTATCGCTCTGGATCCCACATGTGGGGCACTCTTTACAGGGGGCTGTATGTAGGGCGCTATCTACAGGGGTTCTATGTAGGGAACTATCTACAGATGCTCTATGGGGGTCACTAGCTACAGGGGGCCATGGGGGCACAATCTACAGGGGGCACGGTGTGTTTGTTTGTGTGTGTGTGTGTGTGTGTGTGTATGTGTGTGTGTGTGTGTGACACAGTGTACTATTATAAGCATGGACACGGTGTATGGTGCTATTATATTTAGGGGTGTTGCGCATTTTGTTTTCATTTACAGGTGCAGAAATGTTTTAAAAGTGAGAAGCTGAAGAGATCTGAGTGGAAAACTGCAGAAATGGGTTGTGGCTGGGAGAAGTCATCATAGAGGTCTGAACTGGATGGAGAAGAAAATAGAAAACTAACTAGAATCTGAGACGTCACTGGTGAGTAACTTAAAGGGAATGTGTCCTGAATTAAACCTTTTTTTTTTATTTTTTTTAAAGTAAGTTACTTATTTCTATTATATTTTTAAAGGTTTTTTTCTGCATCTTTTTTTCTTCCACATGGTGGAAAGTATTAAAAATGAAATAATAATTTGACATGTTTTCCTATGTTAGCCACCAGAGGGAGCACTTCCCAGAATTACAGCAAGGTGAATAAGGCAAAGCAACCTGACTCACAGCTGCCGTAAATGTGGGAGGGAATCTCACCCCCCTCCTACAAGCCTGGAAAAGGTGTCTTCAAATTGCTAAGCAGTGTCCGGCTGACATTTTGGGTGTGATTGTACAAATGGCAGCTGGGAGAAGCTATAGAACACACCAAAAGGCTAAGGGTATGTTCACACGCTTACTAAACAAAGGGAAAACAGCTCCTGATTTTCAGCCATTTTTTTTATTAAATTCGCGTTTTTGGCGGCATTTTTAGAGCTGTTTTTCTATAGAGTCAATGAAAAATGGCTCCAAAAACGTCCCAAGAAGTGATATGCACTTATTTTCGGTGGGCGTCTTTTTACGTGCCGTTTTTGGAAAACAGTCGCGTAAAAAATGTCCCCTCGGAACAGAACGCCATATTTCCCATTGAAACCAATGGCCAGATGTTTGTAGGCGTTCTGCTTCCGATGTTTGAGCTATGAAGGATGAGCGCCCGTGCATACTCCGCTACACAAAAATAGAACACAGCTCTGCTGCGCATACTACACACACAGCTTTGCTGCGCGAGCGCACACACATAGTACTTCTACATACAGACACACACTCAGCTCTGTGCACACACACTCAGCTCTGCTACATACTGACACACACTCAGCTCTGCTCCACACACACACACACACACAGCTCTGATTCATACAGACACACACTCAGCTCTGCTGCACTCACACTCAGCTCTGCTACATACAGACACACACTTAGCTCTACTGCACACACACACACACACACACACACACACATACACACTCGACTCTGCTACATAGACACACACTCAGCTCTGCTGCGCACACACACACACACACACACACACACACACACAGCTCTGATTCATACAGACACACACTCAGCTCTGCTGCACACACACTCAGCTCTGCTACATACAGACACACACTTAGCTCTACTGCACACACACACACACACTCAGCATTGCTATAGACGCACACACACACACACACACACACACACACTCAGCACTACTACATACAGACACACTCAGCTCTGCTACATACAGACACACACTCAGCTCTGTACATACAGACACAGACACACTCAGCTCTGCTACATACTGACACACTCAGCTCTGCTACATACAGACACACTCAGCTCTGCTGCACACACACACACTCACTCAGCTACATACAGAAACACACTCAGCTCTGCTGCACACACACACTCAGCGTTGCTACACACAGACACACACACAGCACTGCTACACACACACTCAGCTCTGCTACATAGAGACACACACACAGTTACAGCAGGTGTGGGCGGCGCCGCCGGGGGGGGGGGGGGTCTGAGGGCGGGTCACGAGAGCGGGGGTCTGTGAGAGAGGGACAGATAGAGAGACACATACACCTTACCTGTAGTCTTCATAATGGCGCCTGCTATCACCCTACAAACCAGCTTCTCTGCTGTGTGGCTCTGAACTCCGGCTGCGCAGTACATGTGTCCTATGCACTGTGCTGCCGTATTCCATTTGTATATGTGTTGTTAAGAGACACATACACAGATGAAATAAAATATTGCAGACCCAGTAAAGTAAGAAAGTGTTAATAAAAAACTTTGTGTGTGAAAAATTAAATAAAGTCAATAGAATATTTTATTAAATAAAAACACATAAAATAATTAAAAAAAATAATCATGACACTGTCCCTTTAATGTAAATCTTTATTCTGCCTCTAATCAATACTGTAGTCATTGTATGATCTGCAGCGAGAGCATGGGTGGTATGATTATGATATGATTTTTTGGGTGAAACAGCATCTCCCAGCATATTCTTACCATTGTTCGGACCATGCTGGGAGCTGTAGTTTTACACCGTACAAACCTATACGGCAGGGGTTGTACTAAATTGAGCTGTATTTGTTCTGGTGCTGTATATATGTACTGATCTTCGTTCTGGGGCTGTATATATGTACTGAGCTTTGTTCTGGTGCTTTATTTATGTACTGAGCTTGGGTCTGGATACGTAATTAGTACGGTTTAAAAAAGAAACATGTCCATTGCTCTGGTACTGTATATATGTACTGAGCTTGGTTCTGGGGCTGTATTTATGTACAGAGCATGTTCTGGGGCTGTATTTATGCACTGAGTTTGGTTTTGGTGCTGTATTTATGTACTGAGCTTTGTCCTGGTGCTGTATATACGTACTGAGCTTTGTTCTGGTGCTGTATTTATGTACTGAGCTTGGGTCTTGTGCCGTATATATGTATGAGCATGGTTCTGGAGCTGTAACCATATAGGATATATTTATAACAAAATTGCAGGGCAGAAGAATGGTTTTCAATTCATTGTATATTTAATGGGAACCTGTCTTGTAGTTTTAACCCAAGAATCCTTGAATCGCCACCATGCGGTAATACATAACCTGACAATATTTCCAAATGTATGTTTTTTTCAGATGCAGCAATATCTATAAAATCAACTTTTAAAACGGCTCATACTATATGCTAATTACTTATTAAAGGGTCATGGGGCGGTGCCGCCATCCTGAAGAGTCACATAGTCCTGCCTCCAAACCCACCTTTCCATGTTTGATTGACATCCCCCTGGCTGATATAACTTTCTCGGATGCGCTAATGCCTTCTACTACTTGGGCACTCACCGTGCAGCGAGGTGTACTCTGCCCGGCTTCGTTGCTGCACCGCGCATGCCAGGGGAGTACAAGGCAACGGGCATCCGCAAGAGTTCGAGGAGGCTGGTAGTGATGTAGAACAGCCAGGGATGTCAATCAAAATCTGGGGGGGGACCAATTCAATTTTCGCCTCAGGCAGCTGAAATCTAGAATTGGCCCTGAGGCTGCAGGCCACTTTAGGCCTGCAGCCTAAAAGGTGCTGGGAAAACTCTATGCGCAGGCTGGCATGATGACGTCAATGCATCACGCAGGTCTGCACATGGGTCCTGACCGGAGCCTGTGCAGCGCTCCGTCCGTCGCAAGAATGGGGTAAGGTAAGTACAAAATATTTTTTTTTGGTGGGGCTGTGAGGCACTATATACAAGACGGGGGAGCAGGGTTGCACTATATTCAAGCAGGGGAGCAAGGTGGCACTATATACAAGGGGGGGGGAGCAGGGTGGCTCTTTATACAAGGGGGTAGCGTGGTGGCACTATATACAAGGGGGAGCAGGGTGGCACTATATACACGTGTGGGAGCAGGGTGGCACTATATACAAGGGGGGAGCTGGGTGGCACTATATACAAAGGGCTACAGGGTGGACTATATACAAGGGGGAGCAGGGTGGCACTATATACTAGGGGGGTTGTGTGGCACTATATACAAGCGGCTGTGTGGCACTACTAAGGGGGACTGTAAGAATATTGTCCATCAAAAAATAGGACATGTCCTATTTCTGTCAGTTGTCACGGCCAGAAGGCTCCCATAGAAGTCAATGGATCAGTTTTTACCGGCCGTTTTTTAGGAAACAATCCTTGTAACGGCCGGTAAAAACTGATCCTGGCCAAGGACTCCCTGCACACAGTGCTACTTTGAGCGCTAAGCCCGGGGAAGCCCCTGACATTACTGTCCATAGAAGGACAGTGATGTCGGGCTTTCCACAATTGAATCCCCGGCAAGAGCATCACAAGATCTCTGGCCAGAGACTTCAGTGTTGTAGCTAGCACTCCTCCAAGTAGATAGTACCCCCTGCCTGAAGATAGCAATCACCCCGCCCATCCCCCGTATATAGCGGGCCCTGTAGGTGCGAAATCCCCAGCGGCTAGACCCCGCTCTAGCAGGGGATTACGCTCCTGGAGAAGCCCCCAGCGTCACTATCCATATATGGACAGTGACGTCAAGATGTTAGTCCTGGAGCGGAATCCCCGGTCTGCTCTGGCAAGGGATTACGCTCTCCTGACGTCACTGTCCATATATGGACAGAGACTTCAGGGGCTCCATCTATGAGGAATCTCCGGCCAGAGGGATTCCGCTCCTACAGTGGATCTATCTACAGGGGAGGGGGCGTATATGGGTGGTGTGGCACTATCTACAGGGGACTCTGTGGTGCTATCTACATGGGCACTGTGGCATTATGTAGGCACTGGCACTTTATATGTGGGCACTATGGCACTTTATATGTGGACACTGTGGTACTATGTGGGCAATGTGGCACTATCTACAATGGGCACTGTGGCACTATGTGGGCACTGGCACTTTATATGTGGGCACCGTGGTATTATCTGGTCACTGTGGCATTATTTACAGTGGGCACTGTGGCACTATCTACAGGGACATTGCAGCACTATCTACATGGCACTGTGGTGATTTCACGGGGTTGGCACAAAAAAAAACCTGACAAATTAAATCGATTCTTTTTTTTTACGGCCATGAATAACGGATGGCAAACAGAACACAAACGGCCAACAAAAACGGACAGACAGACTGGGTATGGAAGAAAATTTAGAGACACACAGATGCAAAACGGCCATGAAAAACTGACAGTTGATCAGTCTTTAATGGCCAGTTTTTAATTGTCGTGTGAATGTAGCCCGTGTTAAATAAAAAAAGAAAAATATGGCCTCCTTCACTCCCTAATAGTCGGCCATTTCGCACCTTTTCCCCTCACCTATGACAGACTTGTCATAAGTAGGAGGAAATGTAATTACCGGTAGCTTTTCTTATTACTACATATAGAGCACATCTCTATGTGTAATATAAAAATATTCTAAATATCTTAGACATGGTCTGTGGTCTCAGTTACAAAATAAAAAATCCGGCCTCCTCCACCCCTTAATAGCCGGCCATTCCGCACCTTTTCCCCTTACCTATGACAGACTTGTCATGGGTAGGAGGAAATGTAACTACCGGTATCTTTTCTTATGTACTACATATGGAGTATAGCACTATGTCTAATATAAAAATATTCTAACTATCTTAGGCGTGTTCTAAAGTGCTAGTTTAAAAAAAAGGCCTTCCCCACCCCTTAATAGCCGGCCATCGCACACTTTTTTATTTCTTCCTATCACATGATGGCACCACCAGTTGGTGCTATCATGGGCTTGAGGAAATCAGTAAATATTTAAGCTAAAATGTATTACATATGCCTAGGATTTATTGAAGCACAGATGTTTTTGTGCTCCCACTTACCACCAGTAACCATTATGGTCTGTCGACTTCTCCATCTAGTAGGGTTCCTTAGCATCTTGTGGACACATTCTACTTCAGTGAACAAGAATTGCTGCTGTGAAAAATCCTTACCTCAATGTTATAAAATACTGTAACTATACCTCCCAACCATGCCGGGCGGCCGGGGCTATGTTTCGCTGTCAACTGTATCTGCATCCTTAGGACGCAGATAAAGTTGAACCCAATGCTGAAGCAGGGAATCAGCTCCCTTCTTCAGAATTAGTTCATAGCGGAAGAACAAAGGGAGCTCCTCTGCTCGCTGAGGACTCCCTGGGCACAGCGCTACCTTAATTGATGTCAGGGGCTTCCCCTGGAGTGGAATCTCCGGCCATGGAGTAGCCACTGACGTCACTGTCCATATATGGAGAGTGACATCAGGGCTTCTCTCTAGGAGCGTAATCCCTGGCCTATGCTCTGGCTTTGGATTCTGCTCCTAGCGGGAGTCCCAATGGCGCTATCTGCAGGGTGGGGGCGTTGGCGATATCTACAGGGGGTGGCGCTATCTTCAAGGGGGTTGTGGCCCTATCAACTTGGATACTGTGGCACTATACATGGGCATTATCTACATGGGGACTATCTACATCATGGGCACTGTGGCACTATCTACACAGGCACTGGCACTAGGTCATCTTTGGGAGTATTATACTATATAAGGGCAGCTAAGGGGGCATTATGCTGTATGGGGGATTAAGCCATATGGGGCAGCTATGGGGCATTATACTGTATGGTGGCAGCTATAAGGGAATTATGCTGTATGGGGGCATTAAGCAGTATGGGGGAAACTATAGGGCATTATACTGTATGGGGGCATTAAGCAGTATGGATGAAACTTTAGGGCATTATACTGCATGGAAGAATCTGTGTGGGCTTTATACCGTATGGGGGTATCTGTGTTGGCTTCATACTGTATGGGTGCATCTATTGGGGCATTATACTGTATGGGGGCAGGTATTTGGCATTATACTGTGTGGGAGACACCATGGGAGCATGATTCTGTGTGGGCTGAAGCGGGTGTGTATGGGTGGGGATTTGGTGGGATTAGGGGTGTGGCTTAAAATAAAAAAGGGTTGTCCCTCTTTGTGATATTTGAAAGATGGGAGGTACAATTGCCAGGTGTACCTTTGGTACACCATGTACGGTTCCTGTATCTCCCCACTGCCATGCATGTGCACTTTCTTGTGTTGCTGTGTCTGACTATAGGGCAGGCGCGTGCTCACTTCCTGCATCTTATAGGGCCAGCGCGTACTCCCAAATCCATCCCCAGCCTATCCATGTCAATCACCAGGTATATTAGTCTGTTTCACTGGACACACCATGCCTGAGCAATATTGGAACAACCTACCTAGAATTATCCAGCTAAGGATCCTGAATGCAGAGGCATAGCTAGGTTCTTCAGCACCCGGGGCAAAGTCCCCCCCCCCCTCCCGAACTTCTTCCCTGAGATCTTCCTCCCCTCGCCATGTTTGCTTTCTCTACCAATCAATGAGGTGTAATTTTTTTTCAAAATCATTTTTGTATGTCGAGTATAAAACCATTTCTAAATTTCCAAGCAATATAGTTAGAAAAGTTAGTTAACATGACAATAAATTAAAAGGAAATAAATGAAAGAAGTCAGTGTGCCTAACTAAAACAGATTGTATAACTGAGGCTAAAGAGACTATATGGTGAGATAATGAACAACCACTTCTTGCAGATAGTGCAATACACCTCCCCTTGTACATAGTGCCACACAGTCCCCTCTGTAGATAGCGCCACACACCCACAATTGTAGATACTTCCACACAGCTCCCACTTGTAAATGGTGTCCCCCACATCTCTTATAGATAGTACCACACTCCCCGATATTAGATAGTGCCACCCCACATTGTAGATATTGCCACACTCCCCCCTAGTAGATAGTGCCACATTCCCCCCTAGTAGATACTGCTACACTCTCCCTTTAGGAGATACTGCCGCACAGCCCCCTTTTGTAGGTAGGGCCACACCCCCCTTGTAAATAGCGCTACAGCCCCCTCCTTGTACATAGCGCATTTAAGGGTATATGGATAGTGAAATCAGGGGCTTCTCCAGAAGCAGAATCCCCGGCCAGAGTGTCGGCAATAATCTTGCCAGGGATTCCGTTCCGACGTCATTGTCTATACAGGGCTGCCATCAGGAATTTCTGGGCCCCGTACAGCCAAGATATCTGAGGCCCCCCACCCTCCATTACCGTGGCCGGGCAACGGAAAGTGTGGCACTCACGTTTGTACGTTATACGCATTAACTAATTTTGGTGCTGATGTCAATTACAGTGAACGAGACCATGGAGCAGGCAGTGACCGGTTAATGCTCTGGATTTTGATATATTTAGCCAAACTGTATCCCACTGTATGGCATACAGCGGGATACGTCGCCCGGGCAATGGCCCAGGGGAAACTCCTGAAGTCACTGTCCATGAATGGTAGTGACGTCTGGAGCTTTCCCAGGGCTGGAGCCTTCTACTAGCGCTCTGCCCAGGGACTATGGCGCTGTTCCTGATATCCATATACGTAAAGTGATGTCAGAAGCTTTGCAAAGCCGGAGTACACGACCGGAGCGTCGGCAACGCCCTGACCAGGGATTCCGACCCTGACGTCACTTTACATATATGGACAGGGCCGCCATCAGGAATTTCAGGGCCCCCTACAGCTAAATTTTCGGGGCCCCCCTACCGTGGCACTGCCCGTTAACGGTACTCCGCCCAACACCATATCACGCTCTGTGTGTGATACATAACTAATAACTTTTTATTTGGCCAAAAGATTTTGAAGCCTGCCACCACGACAAGGTAGACTCTTTTGGCAGGGCCCTACTCTACTCTAACTCATTTCAAATTTCTCAATAACCCTATATGTATCTAACAATAGTAAATTTAGCTGCCTAAGATCCTAATGTTGTGGATCTATAATATGGAGCTAATAGAATTCTAAGAGCTGATACTGTACCGCCATGTCTCAATTTGTACACTGAGGCACATGGCGTTTTTCCTTTTTCTCATTGACTCCTGTAAAATAAAATATAACGAGCTCCACTATATGTCTATCTGAGAATATTATGCCGCACATACGGCCTCTGGGTCCATTTAATGAATCCATAGGCATGTCTACAAACCCTTAGGCTGTTCAAAGGTTGTTTGTATTAATTGTTCCCGTACTCTGCAAATTTTTAATAGTGCCTTTTTAAGATGTACAAAATTACATCATCTTATTTGTGGTCTGTTTATTTGTTGAATGCTTCTAAAACTTTTTACCTATTCTGGTGAACAAATGTTTTTTTTTTTTGTTTTGTTTTTTAAATTTAGAGTCATTCAGTTAAATCTTTTGACCAAATATGGTAATTCGATTCAATACTATAGTGCAAGTGAAACATCATTCCAAAAAATTAAGAACCACCAAACGTTAACATAAGAAAAAAAGTTTAACGGACAACATATATAACAAATATAAAATGATAAAGTGCTTCAGTCACATTAACATATAACTAACAAACAGAATAGTGCAAACGGTTTTACAGATTGAGCATAAATATAAACAATATTACTATCAATAACAAAGAAAAGCAGCAAAAGGGGGCAAACATTCTTATTTTACATTTAAACATCATTAATCATATACTTACCTATTGCGCAAATAGCTATTGCGCTGTTTTAGCTGTGATAGATGAGGATTGTTTCATGCTTGGCTCAGAGCAAAAATAAGAGCAAATTTAGATTTGTAGATCAGACAATCTTCTAACTTTCTGATTTGCAAAATCTTTAATAAGGTCTTTATAATTGAGCTGTCTGGCAAGCCCATGTTCAATGGAAAGAATTGCTAGGCTGTTTAAACGTTGCTCGCTCATTGTAGAACGCAGATAGTTCTTGACCAATGAAAGTTTGCTAAATGCCCTTTCTCCTTCCGCTACTGAAAGTGGGAGGGTGGTGAAAATCCGAAGAGCAATACACACCTCTCCAAATATTCCCTGAAGCTCTAGTTCATAGATAGAGTTTAGCAAATCTAGTGGACCCAAGTTTTCGGGGAATGTAGCGCAATACACTTTACGGAGATGTTGCAGTTCACAGAGTAAAGATGATGTGAAGTCATCAGGGTATGCGGAGATCAATTCTTCAGTGGATGTCACCAAGTCTTCTTCACTCATTGTTCTCAGTTTAAGGATTGGAGCGAATAATTTGCATACATCTTCCATTGATTTGAAGCGCTGATGAAGATCAGAAATGATTGTGTCCATTGCCACAAGGAAGACATTAGCTTTAAAATGATCTTCAGGATTTATGGCATCATGGTGCTTTGACTTCCTTTGGCGCAATTGCTGAGAATTCAGTAGCTCCTTTGGAATCTCCATACAATCAGCTACAGATTTGGCTTCAGAGAGTAGAGCAGGCCACTTTTCCCGAAGAAGTTTCATTTCTTCCGAGAGGGCTTTAATGTTGGCGGCTCCAATTTCCATGGAAATAGATCTTGATTGAAGAATTTTGTTTCTCTGCTCAAAACTGGTAAGCACTTTTATCCAGAATGTTGCTAAAACTACTGACCGGAAAGATGAAAAATAGTCATGGAGACCTTGAGCGTCTGAGTGTGCATCACTTGTAAGTTTTTTGGAAGCAAGAACTTTTTCCAGAGCCTTCAGAACGCTTGGGAGTTTCTGAGCAATTGGACGCACAGCCTCTATTCTTGAACTCCACCTGGTGTCACTTAGACCTTGCAAAGACCTTCCAACTTCTTCAAGCAGTGTGTTCCATCTCTCAGGGCTGCTGCTAAACAGAATGTATAGCCTGTTTACACTTCCAAAAAATGTCTTCATTTCAGGGCAGCTTGCGGCAGCGTGTACACCCACAAGGTTTAACGAATGGGCAGCGCAGGGACAAAATATAGCTGTTGGATATCTCTCCTGGATTCTGGCTCTTACACCTTTAATCCTGCCGGACATGTTTGCACCATTGTCATATCCCTGACCTCTGCAGTCTTTGAGGTCAATGGCATGTTCACTCAATCTTGAGATAATCATTTCAGCAATTTCTTCACCAGTCTTCTGGAAAAAATCAAAAAATTCCAAGAACCTTTCTTGAATATGCCAACTTCTTTTTTGAGGCTCTCTGTAAACATATCTTACAACTATAACATTCTGTTCGGTGTGTGAAATATCTGGTGTAGCATCACAAACTACAGAAAAATAAATCGCTTCTTTCCTTTCTAGTAGTATGGCATCCAGTACATGTTTTCCACAAATATTTATAAATTCATTTTGTGTGGCCCAGGAGAGATAATGAGCTGGAAGTTTCTTTCCCTTTTCTTGACTGGCCTTGACTTTTTCTAAATGCTCGCGTAGTAAATTGTCATATCGTGACAGGATTTCCAACGTTCCAAGGAAATTGCCATTATGGATTTCTCCAATTCTTTGCGTTGTTCCCCTGAATGCCATGTTGCGTGAAGCCAAATGCAGTGTCACGTCCAAGAGTCTTTCTAGAAGAGCCATAAACTTATCCACTTCCTTCGCTAAACTTCTTTGCATCTCGAAGTCAACACCATGACCGCCTATGGACTTTTGGAGTGTTCTCCAACTCCAGTAGTGCTTTCTGTGCTGTGCGGAATGTTCATGCTCCGGTAATTTCTTGTACAGTCGATGCCACCGTGGACATAGTGCAGGAACATGGTGTCTCTACAGCTTCTTCTGTCACTGCAAAAGTTGACATATTGCTAGAAGTAGCATTCTCTTCTTCCATAACTGACGAAATGCTTGCAGGCGCAGCCACCTGGCTGGATGATGCCGTTTGCGCAAGTATTTGATGAGAAGCTTCTATGTGTAGTTCAGGTAATTCTTGGATTTCAACATCACTTCCCTGGTTGGATTGTGGCTTCTTAAAGTAGTCCAGTATCACTTTTTTCTTTATCTTTTCCTCTTCTTCACGCTCTCTTTTTTTCTTGCGTTTTTGAAAGCCAGATTTATGGTGGTACATTTTTTTTGGTCTCAATAAGTATTAACTAAGAGCAAAATATATGTATTTTTTCTAGAAAAGCAAGATTGGCGAAACACTGCTTGGTACCTCTAATAGCCCCAAAACTTATAATGAGGAGTATTGATAGAAGACAATTGAAAAAGGGGAACTTAATTTGCTATAGAGAAAATAAAATTGTTAAATGGTTCAAAAATCTTCACCAAGGAAGGAAAACCGTGTGAAATAACAATGAAACTGAACTAGTAGAACGTCTGAACAAAATGAAATATATTAACTCACAAACCTGTACTAAAGTCCTGATAAATCACTGCTAAAAAAAAAAAAAGGGTACAAGACAAATGTCAGTTCATACTACATACAGTGAAGGAAATAAGTATTTGATCCCTTGCTGATTTTGTAAGTTTGCCCACTGTCAAAGACATGAACAGTCTAGAATTTTTAGGCTAGGTTTATTTTACCAGTGAGAGATAGATTATATTTAAAAAAAACTGAAAATCACATAGTCAAAATTATATATATTTATTTGCATTGTGCACAGAGAAATAAGTATTTGATCCCCTACCGACCATTAAGAGTTCAGCCTCCTCCAGACCAGTTACACGCTCCAAATCAACTTGGTGCCTGCATTAAAGACAGCTGTCTTACATGGTCACCTGTATAAAAGACTCCTGTCCACAGACTCAATTAATCAGTCTGACTCTACCCTCTACAACATGGGCAAGACCAAAGAGCTTTCTAAGGATGTCAGGGACAAGATCAAAGACCTGCACAAGGCTGGAATGGGCTACAAAACCATAAGTAAGACGCTGGGTGAGAAGGAGACAACTGTTGGTGCAATAGTAAGAAAATGGAAGACATACAAAATGACTGTCAATCGACATCGATCTGGGGCTCCATGCAAAATCTCACCTCGTGGGGTATCCTTGATCCTGAGGAAGGTGAGAGCTCAGCCGAAAACTACACGGGGGGAACTTGTTAATGATCTCAAGGCAGCTGGGACCACGGTCACCAAGAAAACCATTGGTAACACATTACGCCGTAATGGATTAAAATCCTGCAGTGCCCGCAAGGTCCCCCTGCTCAAGAAGGCACATGTACAGGCCCGTCCGAAGTTTGCAAATGAACATCTGGATGATTCTGAGAGTGATTGGGAGAAGGTGCTGTGGTCAGATGAGCCAAAAAATTAGCTCTTTGGCATTAACTCAACTCGCCGTGTTTGGAGGAAGAGAAAAGCTGCCTATGACCCAAAGAACACCGTCCCCACTGTCAAGCATGGAGGTGGAAACATTATGTTTTGGGGGTGTTTCTCTGCTAAGGGCACAGGACTACTTCACCGCATCAATGGAAGAATGGATGGAGCCATGTACCGTCAAATCCTGAGTGACAACCTCCTTCCCTTCACCAGGACATTAAAAATGGCTCGTGGCTGGGTCTTCCAGCACGACAATGACCCGAAACATACAGCCAAGGCAACAAAGGAGTGGCTCAAAAAGAAGCACATTAAGGTCATGGAGTGGCCTAGCCAGTCTCCAGACCTTAATCCCATCGAAAACTTATGGAGGGAGCTGAAGATCCGAGTTGCCAAGCGACAGCCTCGAAATCTTAATGATTTACAGATGATCTGCAAAAAGCAGTTGGTCCAAAATTCCATCTAACATGTGTGCAAACCTTATCATCAACTACAAAAAAACGTCTGACTGCTTTGCTTGCCAACAAGGGTTTTGCCACCAAGTATTAAGTCTTGTTTGCCAAAGGGATCAAATACTTATTTCTCTGTGCATAATGCAAATAAATATATATAATTTTGACTATGTGATTTTCTGTTTTTTTTTTAAATATAATCTATCTCTCACTGGTAAAATTAACCTATCCTAAAAATTCTAGATTGCTCATGTCTTTGACCATGTCCATTAGGGTATGGTCCTGGTGTGTGGATGTACGACGCTAGGAGTCCCTGCCTCGCTGCAGGACAACTGTCCCGTACTGTAATCATGATTACAGTACGGGACAGTAGTTCCACGCAGAGGCAGGGACTCCTAGCGTCGTACATCACTATGATGCTAGGAGCCCGGCTCCCTGCAGTGTGTTTGGTCCGGGTCTTCCGGCCGAAATACGTTCCGTACATTACGGACGTAACATGGTCGTGTGAACCCAGCCTAAAACTGGATCCATGTATTTAACAAAGCGTTAGGACGGTGTATGCTGCGTCTCATATAATTTCCTGCTGCTGCCCGGCTGGATGTGGTAGTGGGCCTTGTGTAGCAGGCCATGAAGGCAAGAGGAGCGAGTAGTGGGGAGTACATTTTTTTTATATTTTTATGTTGGTTCTGGGGTCCATGCTTAGGGGCTCTGTCACAACATTATAAGTGCCCTGTCTCCTACATAAGGAGATGGGCGCTATAATGTAGATGACAGCAGTGCTTTTTATTTAAAAAAAACGATCTATTTTCACCACTTTATTAGCGATTTTAGATTTATGCTAATGAGTGTCTTAATGCCCAAGTGGGCGTGTTTTTACTTTAGACCAAGTGGGTGTTGTACAGAGGATTGTATGACGCTGACCAATCAGCGTCATACACTTCTCCCCATTCATTTAGGCAGTTAATAGAGATCCTTTTAGATCTCTATGTGCTGTTTACCAAACCGAACAATGCCCCAAAATGTACCAATGGTCCTAGTGACTGATATAACAAACCAGAAAAAGAGACAGGTCACGCACGACCAGATAAATAGAAAAGTTACGTACAATCTTTATTAAAGGCAATTAGACACAAGAAATCACATAAAAACAACTATACACAATAAAATAACATAAGCCCTCGTAAAAAGATGGAATCAGAACAGAAAAGCAGCGTGGCCCCCCCCCCCCCCAGATGGTAAATTGGTCATGCAATCACACAGAGAGCTAAAGTGCATGCATCAATAATTTAAAGCAGGTGCTAGGTATGGTACGTTTGCACAGATAGATAACTATACTTGGGAAAGATGCAAGTGCAATCTTACACAAAATTAACATACAAATGGCAGTATACCTACACCTACACAGTACAAGGATAGCCAGGAGATCAGGACCTGGAGGGGGGGACCGCTGCTGGACCCGACACGCGTTTCGCTGATGCTTCGTCAGGTATCTCTATGTGCTGTCTTATACTAACATATTAACAATACTGAAGTGTTTAGACAGTGAATAGATATTTCACGGAATGTCTATTCACAATCCCTGCACTTTGTAACTCTGTCTGTGGTAGTTACAGCAGAGGAAGCGTAATCTCGTTGTAACCTGTCATCTACAGCGTAATTTCGCGAGATTACGCTTCCTCTGCTGTAACTACCACAGGAACTGTAACAAAGTGCAGGGATTGTGAATAGATTTCCTGTAGAATGTCTATTCACTGTCTAAAAACTTCAGTATTGTTAATGTGTTAGTATAAGACAGCACATAAGGATCTAAAAGGATCCCTATGCGCTGCCTAAATGAATGGAGAGGAGTGCATGACGCTGATTGGTCACTGATTGGTCAGCGTCATACACTCCTCTGTACAACGCCCACTTGGTCTAAAGTAAAAACACGCCCACTTGGGCATTAAGCAACTCATTAGCATAAATCTAAAATCGAAAATAAAGTGGTGAAAATAGATTGTTTTTTTAAAATAAAAAGCATTACTGTCACCTACATTATAGCGCCGATCAGATTATGTAGGAGACAGGGCACTTATAATGTGGTGACAGCCTCTTTAAGGTGGATGAGGCTATTCCAAAGTGTGGCATGGGGCACAATGTAGTTACACCCCTGTGTGTAAATATTATTCTAATTCTCTATGTAACCCATTTATTCATTTTACACTTACCTTTGCAGTCTTCTCTTCTCTTCAGCAGGGGGGGATCAAGCTCACAAGCGCTTACCACACACTGAAGCTGAGCCGCTCCCTCTGCCCTATCCAGACACAGCAGTTGGCGTCGCTGGGACTGCTCTTCAGCGCTTTGGATCTTTAGAAATAATAAAAATTATTAAGTGAAAGAAAAAATAAATATATATAAATTTTGTAAAGAGCTTCGTCATTAGTTCTACAGAGTTTTAAACTTTAGGGTTAACGCTTATGACATTGAGCGTGATGTCAAGATGTGCTAGATTGCAGCATGAGACCGCTCAGCAACGTAAATACACCCCAGCTAGACGCACACTGGAGCTGCTGCTTACTGGTTAAAAAGCAACCATTCAGTCCAAAAAAACAACTAATTAAATACTGCAAAATTATTGATAACTTACCTGCTGGCCTCACTTGTTTCTGATTCTGCTTACTCATTCCGGTCCCCGTTTTCCAGAATCCAAGATGGCTGCTACTGTCTCAGACTTGTATATAGAAAGCATTAACTGCAAATCTGAGACATGCGCCTTCTTCACTGCTCTCCAAAGGACAAGCACTGATGATGTCAGCACTGTGTTCATCTCTTCTGACACTTGTCCTGCTGGCTTCTTGACAGGGGTTCCGGCTGCAGCAACATCCTCACTGACAGCACGTCAGTGGAGGACGGAGCAAGACAGCGCCAGGGTTGGCATGAATCATCTTCTGTATTTAAAGAGGCTCTGTCACCAGATTATAAGTGCCCTATCTCCTAGATAATCTGATCGGCGCTGTAATGTAGATAACAGTGGTTTTTATTTTGAAAAACTATCATTTTTGACCAAGTTATGAACAATTTAAAATTTATGCTAGTATAATAGACAACTGGGTGCTTTTTAACTTTTTACCAACTGGGCATTGTACAGAGAAGTGTATGACGCTGACCAATCAGTGACCAATCAGCGACTAATCAGCGTCATACACTTCATCGTTCTAGCCCAGCTTCTTTCACTGCACAGCGTGACCTCACGAGATCACGCTGTGCTGTGAGTAAGTCCCACAGAAACTTTACCAAAGTTGTGGCATTGTGAATAGACATTGTGTCCTGGCTGGAGGTGATGCCTATTCACTCCCAAGACACTTCGGTAAAGTTAATGTGGGAGTATGTGACAGCACAGCGTGATCTCGCGAGATCACGCTGTGCAGTGAAAGTAGCTGGGCTGGAACGATGAGAAGTGTATGAAGCTGATTGGTCACTGATTGGTCAGCGTCATACACTCCTCTGTACAACGCCCAGTTGTTAAAAAGCACCCAGTTGTCTATTAAGAAACTAATTAGCATAAATCTAAAATTGTTCATAACTTGGTCAAAAATTATCGTTTTTCAAAATAAAAAACAATTATCTACATTACAGCGCTGATCAGATTATGTAGAAGAGAGGGCACTTATAATCTGGTGACAGAGCCTCTTTAAGTATATCACATTGTATGCTTGTAACGGTCTTCTATGTTTTATTGTCTGTTATTTTTAAAGGTTTCCGTGTCTTGGACTACGTTGGATTGTCGTGGGATCGAATTTTTACCAATAAAATGGTCAAAGCGGGCTGTAGAGGGGGGGGGGCAGTTTATTTCAATAAAGTGTTTGTTATATTTTTTTCAATTGTATAACAGAACTAGTAATCGATGTGTCTGACTGACACCTCTCCATTACAATCGCTAGGGCTTGGTGTCAGTCAGTGATGTGCTATGTCCACTTTTGGCTGACACCAACCCCTTTTCCCCAGTACCCAACGCACCAGGGCTACTGGGAAGAGCCGAGGACTATTGGGTGGCCCCTGGGACGGCCACAGGCTGGTGTTTTTAGGATAGGAGGGGACCAATAGCCATGGTCCTTCCCATCCGGATAATCAGACTGCAGCTATTGATTTTCTCCATGTTTTTATATATATATTTGTATTTATAGCATAGTGTAATGCTTTTCTTAAAAATGATTAAACAAAAAAACATGTGGGGTCCTCCTATTGCTCTATTCAGCCAAGAAAAACCAACAACCGCAGTTTGAAATTCTCAGGATGGGAAGGTCCATGGCTATTGGTTCCCTCCCATCCTAAAAATACCAGCCTGTGGCCGTCCCAGGGGCCACCCAATAGTCCTCGGCTCTTCCCAGTAGCCCTGGTGCGTTGGGTACTGGGGAAAAGGGGTTGGTGTCAGCCAAAAGTGGACATAGCACACCTCTGGCTGACGCCAAACCCTAGCAATTGTAATGGAGAGGTGTCAGTCAGACACCTCGATTACTAGTTCTGTTATACAGTGGAAAAATGTATAAAAAATACTTTATTGAAATAAACTGCGCCCCCCCCCCCCCCCACAGCCCGTTTTGATCATTTTATTGGTACAAATTTGATCCTACCACGATCTTAAATAGTCCAAGATACTCAAACCTGTAAAAAAAAAACAGACAATAAAACATATAAGGCCATTACAAGCATACAATGTGATATACTTACATACACAAGATGATTCATGCCAACCCTGGCGCTGTCAGTGAGGATGTTGCTGCAGACGGAACCTCTTTCAAGAAGCCAGACGTGTCAGAAGAGATGGACACAGAGATTCCGAGAGCAGTGAAGGAGGTGGCGGCATGTCTCAGACTGGCAGGCAACGCTTTCTATATGCAAGTCTGAGGCAGTAGCAGCCATCTTGGATCCCGGACAATTGGGACCAGAATGAGGGAACGGAGCGGCCAGCAAGAAAGTGAGGCCAGCAGGTGGGTTAACAATAATTTTACAGTTTAATTGGTTTTTTTTTTGTGTTCATAAGAACGAGGGTCCCAAACCCCCAGATCCTCCTCACTGCACCCCCACAGTGAGGGGGACATTGAATTGAGCGGCGGTCAAGCGTGCACACTTCCATTTCATTCAAAGTCTATGGGAATGACGGAAACAGCATAGTACATGCTTGACCGCCGCTCCGTACCAGCTCCGCCTGCATGGGAGTGCAAATTTTATTTTACTCAAAATGTTAGGCTGGGTTCACACCTGCGTTCAGCTTTCCGTTATTCTCCTTTGTCAGAGCAGAGCAACGGAAAAATAAGAAGCGCCTGTTCCGCTGCACAACAGACAACACCTTCCGCCAACGAAACCCACTTTAATTGACTTTAATGGGTTTTGTCGGATTTCCGTTGGGGTGTTGGTTGTTTTAACGAAAACAATAGTGCAGCATGCAGCACTACTGTATCCGTTATTCTCTGTCAGATCTGCAACGGAGCTTCCTACGCAGCTGTGAACAAAGCCTCAGGCTGGGTTCACACGAGCATGTTACGTCCGTAAAGGACGGAACGTATTTTGGCCGCAAGTCTCGGACCGAACACACTGCAGGGAGCCGGGCTCCTACCATCATAGTTATGTACGACACTAGGAGTCCCTGCCTCTCCGTGGAACTACTGTCCCGTACTGAAAACATGATTACAGTACGGGACGTTTGTCCCGCAGCGAGGTAGGGACTCCTAGCATCGTACATAACTATGTTGCTAGGAGCCCGTCTCCCTGCAGTGTGGTCGGTCCAGGACTTGCGGCTGAAATATGTTCCGACCTTTACGGACCGAACATGCTCGTGTGAATCCAGCCTCACACAAAAGAATGTGTCGCTAGAATTATTTTTTGTTTTTAGTTAAATAATGTATTAAACATTGTTCTAATTTTTTCATGAGTCAGGAAATATTATAAATTAGATTCTAATTTATAACATTTCCCAGCGCTGGTCACTAGATGGAGCAATTCCCAAAATTGCAGCATTGCATGTGGTAAAGCAACCACATTGCTTTATGCTTGCAAAATTTGAGAATACACACTCGCTCTAGTGAGCTCACAGAATCCCCCTCCCTCCTTTAGCCTGGCTAGTGCCACGAGAAAGGAGGGGATTGAACGGTCTAACCTCCTACACTGTGTGTCACCATTTTTTTTTAGCTAATACACAGTGTAGTAGGTTTAGATAAAGTAGTAATCACACACTAAAACACGTACATACACAGACCTAACTTACCTGCTCCTGCCGCCACCGCTCCCTCTGGTCCGTCCGCTCCCTCCAAGTGCACAAGTCCGGAAGCCGCGACCGGAAGTAGTAATCTTAAAGTCCGGCCGCGGCTTCCGGTCCACAAGAAAATGGCGTCGGATGTCACTCAGCCGAAGACCTTAAATTTGGACTGTGTGGGAGCGGCGCATGCGGCGTTCCCACGGCGTACAGCATAGTGGATGGAACGGGCCCCGTTCGCATTCACTATGGGGCTGTATGTGCCGTTAATCGACACATACAGAGATGGAAAAAAAAATGGCAGCCCCCATGGACAAGAAAAAGTGCAAAAATAAAAAAAAGTAAAACACAAACACACAAATAAATAAAACATTTTTTAATAAAACACAAAAAGCAAATTGATATAAAAAAAAAATAATTTCACGACACTCGTCCTATAAGCTGGTTCACAAAAAAATATAATTACAAATTCTACTGGACCAACTGCCTATTTAGAGACCGGCAGCAGCTCCATGAGCGACATCATAAGGGACACACTAGGCGGATATGCTGAGTAAAACTACACAGCTTATCCGCCCCGGTAGCCGCAGGGAATTCTGCCAGCAAAACCGCACCAAATAGTGGCGCAGGTTTCGGGAGGCATGTCCGCTGCGGGAATCCTGCAGGGAAAGTTTAGACTTTCCCCGGCCGTAGTCCTGGTGACGCATCTCTCTCTTCTGAACGTAGCCCCGCCTCCTGGGATGACACTGTAGACCATGTGACCGCTGCAGCAGTCACATGGTATGAAACGTCATGACAGGAGGCCGAGCTGCTCTAAGAATAGAGGATCGCGTCACCAGGACTACGGCCGGGGCAAGTCTAAACTTTTTTATCAATTTTAAAAAATACCTTTTTTTTTTTTCTCATTCGTGATTTTTGCGGCAGAACCGCAGCATTTCCGCAACAGAGGAGCAGCGATTCCACAGAATACATTGACATGCTGCAGCTTAAAAAGCCACACTGCAGGTCCATTATTTTTGCAGCGTGTGGATGAGATTTGTTCATATCTCATCCACTCTGCTGCGACTGTAATACGCTGCGGATTCTCTACAATAAAATGTGTTGCATAAAATCCGCAGTGTTCACGCCTAGTGTGTTCCTAACCTAACAATAAGGCCCAGTTCACAGAGTTTTTGGGCCTTGATATTGACTCGGACACTGCGTCAGAATCAGCACCAAAAAACTCCAAAAACCGCCTCCCATTGATTTAATCTGAAATCAATGGGAGCCAGTCGCGGAAAAAATAAAAAGCAGCACGTCCTTTCTTGCCGCGGTTCCGCCTCTGACCTCCCATCGAAATCAATGGGAGGCAGAAAATGCATTTTTCGCTGCGTTTTTTGTCTGCTGTCCTCAATCGCAGCGGGCAAAAAACGCAGCAAAAAACGCAGCAAGATAGTGTGTGCAGGTCAAAATCTGCCTCAAAATTCTTTAAGGAATATTGAGGCAGATTTTTTCGGCCTGCAAAATACTCTGTGTGAACAGGGCCATACTTAAACAGCACTTTGAGACACTTTACTCACCGTGTCAGAAGAGCTGCTCCAACTCCAGTCCTCTTCAGGCGATGTCTTCGGTCCAGATGTCGTCCTTCACCTCCAGGCTCCAGGCTCCAGAAAATGGCGGGGATCGTAGAACTTCCGCCGCGCAACTAGACTCCCCCCCCTCTCCTTACGCAGCTACGCTCTGGAGAAGGAGGAGGAGGCGGAGTCGGACGAGGAGGCGGAGGAGGAGGAGGACGAGGAGGCGGAGGAGGAGGCGGAGTCAGACGAGGAGGCGGAGGAGGACAAGGAAGACAAGGAGGACGAGGAGGCGGAGTCGGAGGCGGGCCAGCAGGTAAGTAACCGTGCGCCGCTGTCCCTGTGTGGCTGTCCTTCCCCGTCGATGTACTTGTGTTGCTCCCTCTCGGCGGCGCGCCTGGTCGTTCGCGCGTGGGCTCGTGCGCGGTCGTGGGCTCGTGCTTGCGGTCGTGCGCGCTCGTACGCGCGCAAGCGGTGGTGTTTCGCGCGGCGGTGATCAAAGGGGGGCCCGCTGCCGCAGCTCGGGGGCCCGCAGCAGCTCACGACATTGTTTTGGTGAAAAGAACAGGCCCCATTGCAGGGGCTTGTTTTTTTCTACCAAAAGCAAGTCGCGGCAGTTGCCGGGCCCCCCTTTCAATTAAGTTTGGCCGGGCCCCCTACAGTACTACCCCTAATACCCCCCTGATTGCGGCCATGTATATGGACAGTGATGTCAGGAGCTTTCCCAGGGACAAAGTCCACGGGTAGAGCACTTGTGATGCTCTGCCTGGGGACTCCTGACATCACTTTCCACATACTAATGTCAGGAGCGGTATACTGTTTTTTGTGCATTCTCTCAGGATGGAATAACAAAGTCTACTACGCTATTCCATCCTTCAAAAATAAGGTATACCGACGGCTGCCAGCCTGACCGAGGCTAATAGGACATAATGGAGCCTTGTGAATTATGGTTTACGTTGTATATAGTGTACGTTAGGAGATTCCCAGACGTACACGATAAACTTAGGGCAACAACATGATGTGAAGGGAGCCTTAAGTGGTGGGGGGGCGCTTGTGAGGATATAAGGTGCACTAATGCTCCGTTCTTATGTTGCCATTAAAGTTCAATGTGTTTTTCAACATCAAAAATCTGAGGCTTTCCCTTTGATTTCTGACGCAGATGTGCCATAAGCGTGTAGCAGATACGCACAAGAATAAGGCCCTGTTCACACAGTGAGTTTTTTTCCGCATTTTTAGCCACGGAAACCGTGTTGGAAACTGCGGCAAAAAACGGCCAAAATCGCCTCCTATTGATTTCAATGGGAGGTGAAGGCGTTTTTTTCCCGCAAGTGGAAAAAGTGGAAAAAAACACGTGCGGAAACAAGAAGTGACATGCCCTTTCTTCGGGCATTTCCGTCTCTGACCTCCTATTGACATCAATGGGAGGAATAGAAAGCGTGAAAGAATTTCTAGGCAGATTTTTCTGCCTGCAAAAAACTGTGTGAAAAAGGCCTGAGTCCCATTGTCATTCAAAGTTGCTTATCCTCGGCTTTTCCATGCAAAAATAATCAGGATGCTACTTATTGCTGTGGCGGATTTCTTTTCATGGTGCGGACAAAAATACAGGTGGAAAATTTGTCACAGCATGTGAACTGGGTTGCGGAAACCTCATATGCATGGGATGCAGAATCATCGGCATGTCATCGTTATCCGTATCAAATGCAACATGTGTGAATACGGCCTTAGGGTGAGTTAAAAAAAACCTCTGTTAGGCCAAATGCACACGATACTTATTACGTGCAAATTTGTCGCGGGTATTTTCGCAGGGTAATACAGTACCAGCAAAGTAAATGAGATCAAGAAAGTTCATCTACGTATCGCAGATATTTTCTGCATAAAAATTGACTAGCGGTGCGTGTTTGAAAATATGGTACATGTCAATTTATCTTGCGTTTCCACTCACAAATTGTTTCTGACTAGTTTAAAAAAAATTACAAAAAATCTGCTGCATAAAACCTGCACCTATTTCCGCATCAAAATGTAAAAACCACACATAAAAATGTATCAAAAAATGCATTATTGCATGCAGATTTTACCTGCAGAATTACCTGCGGTTTTGATGCAGATTTTGTGCACCCAATTCCTCAATGTATTCGTGTAGCCTTACAGAATTTGCTAGGGATTTACAACAAATTAACCCTTTACATTGTAAAGGACAGTAAAAAATCCCAGAATGGGTACATTCTACATGTTACCTAAAATACATAAAGAAGGTAATCCAGGGAGACCAATCATTTGAGGTGTTGGGACTTTAACTGAGAATATTTCTGGCTGGGTGGAAAATCTTCTAAAGCCCTTGGTGAGGTGCACACCCAGTTATGTCCAAGACACCACAGACGTCCTCTGCAAACTCTCAGCCCTAGGTCCACTACCAGAGGGAACAATATTGGCAACTATGGATGTGGAGTCTCTGTATTCTAACATCCCCCATGAGGATGGTATAGCCGCATGCCAACACTTTCTTCAAAAGAACAATCTAGCGACAGAGCCAGCCAGGGCCGCCATCAGGGGGGTATTAGGGGTAGTGGTGTGAGGGGCCCGGCCAAACCTAATTGAAAGGGGGGCCCGGCAACTGCCTCGACATTCTTTTGGTAGGAAAAAACGGGCCCCTGCAATGGGGCCCGTTTTTTTCACCAAAAGAATGTCGTGAGCTGCTGCTGCTGCTGCTGCAGCGGGCCCCCTCCCCTCGTCATGGGGGGCCGTCAAACCGTCCGCCCGCGCGCGCGCACCCGATCGCGCGCACAATGAAACTCCCGCGCGTGCGCACTCGCGAGCGCGCATCCACGAACGCCCGCACTGGAGACCGCCCACGCGCGCACCCGCGATCGACCGCGCGCGCACCCGCGACCGGCCGCCCGCGAACGAAGCGCGCGCAGCCGCGGACCCACATGGACAAAACTTACCTGGAGCCTGGCTGGAGGTGAAGGACTGGACGTCTGGACCGAAGACCTCCCCTGGAAGACATCGCCGGAAGAGGACTGGAGTGGGAGCAGCTCTTCTGACAGTGAGTAAATTATCTCAAAGTGTTGTTTATGTATGGCCCTGTTCACACAGTATTTTGCAGGCAAAAAAAAATCTGCCTCAAAATTCTTTAAAGAATTTTGAGGCAGATTTTGCCCTGCCCACACTATCTTGCCGCGTTTTTTTGCTGCGTTTTTTGCCCGCGGCGATTGAGGACAGCAGACAAAAAACGCAGCGAAAAATGCATTTTCTGCCTCCCATTGATTTCGATGGCAGGTCAGAGGCGGAACCGCGGCAAGAAAGGACGTGCTGCTTTTTCTTTTTTCCGCGACTGGCTCCCATTGATTTCAGATTAAATCAATGGGAGGCGGTTTTGGAAGTTTTTTGGTGCTGATTCTGACGCAGTGTCCGAGTCAATATCAAGGCCCAAAAACTCTGTGAACTGGGCCTTATTGTTAGGGCTTATTCAGACGAACGTGTAATACGTCCGTGCAACGCGCGTGATTTTCACGCGCCTCGCACGGACCTATGTTACTCTATGGTGCCGTGCAGACTGTCAGTGATTTTCACGCAGCGTGTGTCCGCTGCGTAAAACTCACGACATGTCCTATATTGGTGCATTGTTCGCGCATCACGCACCCATTGAAGTCAATGGGTGGGTGAAAATCACGCCCAGCGCTTCCGCAGCCGTATAAACTGTGAATGAAATTAGAAAAGCACCACGTGCTACAAACATACAAACAGAGTGTCATAATGATGGCGGCTGCGCGAAAATCACGCAACCGCGCATCATACGCTGCTGACACACTGAGCTGTTATGGAACTTTTGCATGCGCAAAACGCCACGTTTTTTGCGCGTGCAAAAAGCACACGCTTGTGTAAATCCGGCCTTAGGGTAGGAACACACTAGGCATGAACACTGCGGATTTTATGCCACACATTTTATTGTGGAAAATCCGCAGCGTATCACAGTCGCAGCAGAGTGGATGAGATTTCAACAAATCTCATCCACACGCTGCAAAAATAATGGACCTGCCGTGTGACTTTTTAAGCCGCAGCGTGTCAATGTATTCTGTGGAATCGCCGCTCCTCTGTTGCGGAAATGCTGCGGTTCTGCCGCAAAAATCACACATGAGAAGAAAAAAAAGGTACTTTTTTAAATTGATAAAGTTTAGACTTGCCCCGGCCGTAGTCCTGGTGACGCGATCCTCTATTCTTAGCGCAGCTCGGCCTCCTGTCATGAAGTTTCATCCCATGTGACTGCTGCAGCGGTCACATGGTCTACAGCGTCATCCCAGGAGGCGGGGCTACGTTCAGAAGAGAGAGATGCGTCACTTAAACTACGGCCGGGGCAAGTCTAAACTTTTTTTTCCCTGCAGGATTCCCGCAGCGGACACGCCTCACGAAACCTGCGCCGCTATTTGGTGCGGTTTTGCTGGCAGAATTCCCTGCGGCTCCCGGGATAAGCTGTGGAGTTTTACTCAGCATATCCGCCTAGTGTGTCCCTTATGATGTCGCTCCTGGAGCTGCTGCCGCTCTCTAAATAGGCAGTTGGTCCAGTAGAATTTGGAATTATTTTTTTTTGCGAACCAGCTTAAAAAAATACAAAACTTTTGTGTTAGGGCCTGTTCACATCACTGTTCGCTTCCGCTCCGGGGTTCCGTCTGAGGTTTCTGTCGGGTGAACCCCGCAACGGAAAGTGAAAGTGACAGCACAGCTTCCGTTTCAGTCACCATTGATCTCAATGGTGACGGAAACATCGCTAATGGTTTCCGTTCGTCACCATTCCGGCTGGTTTTCGGACGGAATTAATAGCGCAGTCGACTGCGCTAATGGTGATGGAAACGGAAGCTGTGCTATCACTTTCACTTTCCGTTGCGGGGTTCACCCGACAGAAACCTCAGACGGAACCCCGGAGCGGAAGCGAACGGTGATGTGAACAGGCCCTAACACAAAAGTTTTGTATTTTTTTAAGCTGGTTCACAAAAAAAAATAATTCCAAATTCTACTGGACCAATTGCCTATTTAGAGAGCGGCAGCAGCTCCAGGAGCGACATCATAAGGGACACACTAGGCGGATATGCTGAGTAAAACTACACAGCTTATCCGCCCCGGTAGCCGCAGGGAATTCCGCCAGCAAAACCGCACCAAATAGTGGCGCAGGTTTCGTGAGGCATGTCCGCTGCGGGAATCCTGCAGGGAAAAAAAAGTTTAGACTTACCCCGGCCGTAGTTTAAGTGACGCATCTCTCTCTTCTGAACGTAGCCCCGCCTCCTGGGATGACGCTGTAGACCATGTGACCGCTGCAGCAGTCACATGGGATGAAACGTAGTTGACAGGAGGCGGGGCTACGCTAAGAATAGAGGATCGCGTCACCAGGACTACGGCCGGGGCAAGTCTAAACTTTTTTATAAATTTAAAAAAGTGCCTTTTTTTTTTTCTCATTTGTGATTTTTGCGGCAGAACCGCAGCATTTCCGCAACAGAGGAGCAGCGATTCCACAGAATAAATTGACATGCGACTGCAGTCACACTGCAGGTCCATTATTTTTGCAGCGTGTGGATGAGATTTGTTCATATCTGACCCCCTCGGCTGCGACTGTAATACGCTGCGGATTTTACACAATAAAATGTGTTGCATAAAATCCGCAGTGTTCATGCCTAGTGTGTTCCTACCCTAAGGCCGGATTTACACAAGCGTGTGCTTTTTGCGCGCGCAAAAACGTGGCGTTTTGCGCTTGCAAAAGGTCCATAACAGCTCCGTGTGTCAGCAGCGTATGATGCGCGGTTGCGTGATTTTCGCGCAGCCGCCATCATTATGACACTCTGTTTGTATGTTTGTAGCACGTGGTGCTTTTCTGTTTTCATTCATAGTTTATACGGCTGCGGAAGCGCTGGGCGTGATTTTCACGCACCCATTGACTTCAATGGGTGCGTGATGCGCGAACAATTCACAAATATCGGACATGTCGTGAGTTTTACGCAGCGGACACACGGACACACGCTGCGTGAAAATCACTGACAGTCTGCACGGCCCCATAGAGTAGGATAGGTCCGTGCGAGGCGCGTGAAAATCACTGACAGTCTGCGCGGCCCCATAGAGTAACATAGGTCCGTGCAACGCGCGTGAAAATCACACACGTTTCACGGACGTATTACACGTTCGTCTGAATAAGCCCTAACAATAAGGCCCAGTTCACAGAGTTTTTGGGCCTTGATATTGACTCGGACACTGCGTCAGAATCAGCACCAAAAAACTTCCAAAACCGCCTCCCATTGATTTAATCTGAAATCAATGGGAGCCAGTCGCGGAAAAAAGAAAAAGCAGCACGTCCTTTCTTGCCGCGGTTCTGCCTCTGACCTCCCATCGAAATCAATGGGAGGCAGAAAATGCATTTTTCGCTGCGTTTTCTGTCTGCTGTCCTCAATCGCCGTGGGCAAAAAACGCGGCAAGATAGTGTGGGCAGGTCAAAATCTGCCTCAAAATTCGGTGCGCGGTTCCAGGCGGTCGCCGGTGCGCATGCGCGGGAGTTTGCGGGTGCGCGTGATCGGTCGCACAGGCGGCGGTGTTTGACGGCCCCCATGCTACCCAGGGCCGCCATCAGGGGGGTATTAGGGGTACTGATGTGAGAGGCCCGGCCAAACCTAATTGAAAGGGGGGCCCGCAGCTCATGACATTCTTTTGGTGAAAAAAACGGGCCCCATTGCAGGGGCCTGTTTTTTTTTCTACCAAAGGCAAGTCGCGGCAGTTTGCCGGGCCCCCCTTTCAATTAGGTTTGGCCGGGCCTCTCACATCAGTACCCATAATACCCCCCCTGATGGCGGCCCTGGGTACCATGATATAGTACTGGACGGAGTACCGTTAACAGGCGGTGCCACGGTAGGGGGGCCCAGAAAATGTAGCTGTAGGGGGCCCTGAAATTCCTGATGGCGGCCCTGGAGCCAGCCCTACAACTCATCAGGTTCAAACTCCATCACAATTATTTTTTATTTGACAAAGACATATATCTGCAATGTATGGGAAGCGCTATGGGTAGCAGAATGTCACCACAATATGCTAACCTGTTCATGGCCAAACTAGAGGAAGAGTTTTTATCAACCTGCGCAACTAAACCTTTAGCATATTTCCGGTACATTGATGACCTGCTGATAATCTGGACAGGCTCTGAACATGAACTGCTTTCTTTCCATAAAAACTTCAACAAGTTCCATCCTACCATCAAACTCACTCTCAACTACTCTACATCTCAAATATATTTCATGGACATGACCATATACATGGGAAACAATACCATACAAACAACAATCTACCATAAACCTACAGGCCGTCCAGCATATCTGAGATGGAACAGCTTCCATCCGAGACACATAAAGAAATCCATCATCTACAGCCGGGCAATGCACTACATACGGATCTGTTCAGACAGTGAAGACAGAAAACAACACCGGCTATCACTGGAATACATTCCTACAAAAGGGATACCATCCAAGGATTATAGACGATCAGATCTGCAGAGCAACAAGAATTCCAAGGAGCAATACTCTGGAGAACAAAAAGAAGGAAGACAACAGCAGGGTGCCCCTAGTGGTCATATACAACCCACAAATTAACATCTTGAGAAAAATTGCTGCTGATCTCCAACCTATATTCAACAAAGACAATAAACTGAAGGAAATATCCCCGGATTTACCTCTCCTTGCATACAAACAGCCACCAAACCTAAGGAATCTCCTGGTCAGAAGTGCCCTTCTCATCACCATCAGAGACTGGCAACTTTCCTTGCAACAGTAGAAAATGCAAGACCTGTACCAACATCTTGTCATCAAATACCATCCACATACCAAAGACAACCGGACTATAAAATCACTGGCACCTTCTCCTGTACATCCTCCAATGTAGTGTACATGATCCTGTGTACAAGGTGCATCAGTAAAGGAATCTACATTGGGGAAACCATACAAAAACTACAAACCAGGATGAATCTTCACAGACATACAATAAAACAGGAGTTGGATCCACCCGTGGGAAAACACTTCTCTGGACTAGGGATGTCACGATACCAGAATTTGGACTTCGATACCGATACTTTGTGTAGTTTTGCGATTTCAATACCAAAACGATACTTTGCGAACAGTAATAAAAAAAAAAAGGTTCTTCCATTTTCTGATGTGAGGCGCGTGGTGTGATGATGAATTTAACCTCCACGTGCCTCACATTAATAGTAATCAACCCCTTTATGTTTCTCAGTCATAAGTATTGAGACTTATTTTAATGTTTATTGTAAAAAAAGGTGTATGTGCATTTTTTAAACATTTAATATTACTTTATGTTTTTACTTTATTTTTAAACTTTAATGCACTGGCATATATATATATATATATATATATATATATATATATACTGATATTAAACAGGCGTATATCTATATACCAGTACATTAGCCTGTGTACGGATACTACACGGGCAGTTGTTAGGACATACCTAAGTATGCCCTAACAACAGGAAATATGGTAAGGCAGGCCAGAGGTCCTTCAATGGACCCTGGGCTGTCTGGCCATATATGGTATGGCCCTCGATCGTGTCACAGGAATTCTCATTTTTCCCTGAATGCTGCGGTGGTGGTCAGCTTTGATCGCAGCATTCAGGGGAATAGAGGCGGAGATGAGATTTCTCTGACCTCCAGCGTTATAGAGTAGGGCTGCAGCTGTATAATACAGCCATTGCCCTGCTCCTGACAGTAAGTGCGCACGCGGTCAGCCTGAGGTGATGGTGCTGGACTAATGAGCGGCGGTTTAGGCACTGAAGACAGAACATGGGGGTGTTTTGCAGTGCGCCCGCCATCTTCTGTCTTCAGTGCCGCCGCTCATTAGCACAGTATCGAAACAGTATGGAAGTTTCGATGCATCGTGCATCCCTACTCTGGACCTCATCACAGTTTGGCAGATTTAAAGGTCCTAATACTGAAGGGTCATTTAAAAAACAACAGAGAAAGAAAAATTTGGGAATTCAAGATGATAAAATTCCAGTCATTGAGACAAGGCCTCAATCTAACACCTGAATTTATGAGCCACTACATGGACACACGTCACATCCCCCATCAGACTGACTCCAGATGCCTTAACTCCTAAGTCATCACCCCTATAACCTCAGTTTTATTGCCCCGGCTTATCCTAATGATGTATCACCTCATGTACTAATTGTGTTTGTGTAACATCTTAAAAAGTTGTGCTTTTTTTTTTTATCAGTCATTCATTTGTAAATTGACTGACGAAGGGGCCTGTGTGCTCTGAAAGCTGCATATAGAACTTTTATGGTTAGCCAACAAAGGTATCATACCTACTATACTTTTTTCTTTTTTGACACAAAAGTATTTAACATTGCACATTGTAAAGGATGAATTATGTTACAATTCTGCAACGTAATAGGCATGCAGCTGATTTAAAAATCAGCAGCACGTCCTAAATTCCACGCAGATTTTTTTACTGTTGCATGTGCATGGGGTTTTGTTAATCGTCTGTGTGAAGGACGTTTTTTTAATGGTCATCACACAGCTGCATGGATTTCTATGGGGCTATTCACACGGTCATTGCTTTAATGGACCGTGTGAAGGGCATGTAAAAAAAATTGGACATGTCCTATTTTTGTCCACTTTCACTGATCTCGGGTGCAAATCGGCTGTGAAAAACGGCCATTATTGACGACTGATTTCACACACGTTCGTCTGAATATAGCCTTATATTGTAATTTGTAGTGAATTTTCAGTGCCCAGTCCGCACCAAAAATAGGAGACAAGTGGACAAGTGGCCTTATTCAGACGTCCATGTTCGGTCTGTGATATACGGACCGTGTATCGGCCATATTTCCCAGACCGACCGCAGTTCAGGGAGCCGGGTTTCTTGTATCACAGTTTTTTATTGAAAGCCCGAGCCGTGCTTTCTATCACCCAAGTGCAAAAAAAAAGTGCAGGAGTGCCACACAAAAAGTGCACAAGGATGCGATCTATCGCAGCCCTTCTCTTAAAAGAGAGAGGCCCCGCATAACCATTCCCTGACCCTCCAAGCCTGAGGCCAAGAGGATCGAGGATCGATGATTCCCCCTTGCCGGAGCTTAGGGAGACCCAACAACACTCCAAGGCTTCAACCTAGGCTGCCACCCCAGTGTCCACCTTGGAGCCTGCTTCTACTTACACCTCGCATCCGAAATCCTGTAAACAAACGTGACAAACACACAGTGAAAAACAAAATTAAATAAGTGGATGTACGCTGTGATACAGCCTGGACATCCGCCATGTATAAAAATTCCTCATCTCCCAGCCAGAAGGCCGGGAGAATAAAGGTGTGTGCTCATATAGTGTGAAAGAGAGTGCGTGCAAATGTACCTTCACTCAGTGGGATCCCACCGCCAGTGAGTTAGGGCACCCCAGGGTCACCAGCCCTGGGGCACATAGCAACTCGGGCTTCCAAACTACCCGACCTCCTGACCTCGATCCGGTGGTCGCCTGGTCACCTACAAATGGTACCTTTAAACCAAATGCGTACACCAGAGCCATGACCGTTGTGGTTCCCTGCCCTCACCTCGGCGTTCTGTCATCCCCCTACGATGGCCGCTGAACCACTGGCAGGGATGATTACTAACCTCAGCTTGAGCAGGTACTACACTTGATCTTAGCCAAAAGGCAGAGAAGCGATCACAGTTATCTATAATCATAGGAGTCCCTCCCTTTCCCGTGGGAATACTGTCCCCAGTCCCGTACTGAAAACATTGTTACAGCATGGGGCAGCATTCCCGCGGAGAAGCAGGGTCTCCTAGCAGCATTGATAACTGTGATGCTAGGAGTCTGGCTCCCTGAATTGTGGTCGGCCTGGGAAATACACGCTCCGTATATCACGGACCGAACACGGCCGTCTGAATAAGATCTTAGTCTAGTTACACAGTGCGGTCAAATCCCATTTTTTTGGGCACAATTTTTGCAAAATCGTGGCAAAAACATGATTTGACCGCACTGTGAGAATATAGCCTAACAGCACTATTTTTTTATATTTTGTATCCTTTTTTTATGCAATTTTCGTAATCGCGGCACAAATAGCGTGTATTGCCGTGATTTTTATATTATCGTGGCAAAACTGCGCCATTTTTGTCACGATTGCGAAAATCGAGGCAAAAAGACACTAGGGAAACAAAAAAAAAATCAAAAACATTTTAACATACTTTATATATTCTACAAGTGGGGTCAGGGGGAATGGGAAGCGGGATGGAGAGGGGGGGACACTCACCAGCCTGCAGGTCCAGTCGGCTGTGTAGAGAGGGACGTGTCTGATGGACGGCTCTCTCCACACGGAACTTCTGCTTCTCATGCTGCATCTTCCTCTTCTGTAAGTCCTCTCAGGGCCCCAGCGTTAGTTACTTCAGAGTAAGGAATGGGCCCTATTACATTGCAGGGTCCGTCCTATCTCCAATTGACTAATGCTGGGGCCCTTATTCAAATGTTTAAAGCAGCTGAGAAGTGAGCGGGCCCCTATTTTTTCATCACTCTGGTCAAGCCCCTGACGGCAGTACCAGTAGTACTGCCCTGATGGCAGCCCTGTGTCTATATATGGACAGAGACATCAGGGTCTCCTTCTAGGAGCGGAATACCCAGCCAGAGTGTCCTCAACGAGCTGGCCGGGGATTCCTCTCCTGGAGGAGGACTTGACATCACTGTCCATATATGGATAGTCACAAGATTAACCTAGCACATATATATATATATATATATATATATATATATATATATATATATATATAGATCAGTCATAAATGCATAAGCGACTAAAATCCAAGGATGCTCTGAAAGGAGACCTCCTTTCAGAGTGTCTGGCAGACAGACGCCTTAGGCTCCTATACCCTCATCTTTCTCTGTGCACAGCGGCAGTGATAAAGGCCTGTAATGGGCCTTTATCATCCTCAGACTTTGGTCGCCTATGCATTCATGATTGATCTATATATATATATATATATATATATATATATATATATATATAAATTTAAATATATGAAAAATACGACAAAGATTTTAAATAATCGTTGCATCAATGACATTTTCTCCTTTTTTTCTGTGTGCTGGGTTAATCTTGTGACTGTATTCTGGGAATCCACACCAACCCTATAAACCGAGACGTCAGGGGCTCCCTTTAGGAGCGCAATACCCGGCCAGAGCGTCGACAACGTTCTTGCTGGGGATTCCGCTTCAGAAGGAGTAAATGGCAGAGCAGGGACTGGATAGTTTCTTGCTCTGACATAATATTCAATTGTGTCTGCATCCTGAGGACACAGGTACAATTGAATATGGTAGTTGCTGGGACACGTGCGGCAAATTCGGGACTGTTGGCAAATATTCCACACTGATGTACTGTTTTATTAAAAAAAAGAAAAGAAAAAAAAAGTTTTCAAAGGTGTACATAGCCTTTAATTAGTTTGTATGGGGAGATTTGACCATATCTGCCATGTGTTTGGCCTTCTTTAGCATCTATTCACAGGTTATGGTCATATTGCGTTTTTCATTTGTAGAGATTTTCGCAAATCTGTGATAATGACATGGTTATAAAAGTAATTTTACAACTACTGTTGCAAAAAAACGTGATTTGACCTCAACGCGTTGGAGTTCAGTTGTGTAGGGTAAGGGGGCTTTGCTGTAGATGTTATGCGAGGGGAAAGTTTAGTTATAGTTTTTGTGTGGGGGAAGGAGGCTTGACTGTTTTGTTCTGTTAGGGTATATTCACATGTAGCAGTTGAGGTGCAGTTTAAAACAACACATTAAAACTGCTTCTAAAAATACACAAGCGGTTTTATTATGATTTGCCGTGGTTTTGTGATGCAGTAATTGGCCGCTTGCATTGTTTATATACAGTTTTAATCACTCCTTAACCGCTACGTGTCCATTTTATATTTGACTACAGACTTTAACGGCTATGCAAATATTTGAAGCCATTTATTGTTAATAAATCAATGTTTTATTTCATTTTAAACAACTTTTAAATTTGTCATTTATTTAAAAAAATCTTTCTCTTCAGATACAGTTTCTATGTATTCTGTATACATAGAAGCTGTATCTTGCCGTCAAAGCTAAATACTTCAGGTCTGCAGGACTGACGGCTTAAACCAACGCTGGTCTTGTGTGTCTCTGACAAGCAGGATCCAGCTAATAACGATCACATCTAAGATCATGAACTTAGATGTGATCGATAATAACATCATTCATACGGGCAACTATCGGCCGAGGAATGAGCAAGCGCTCGTTCATCAGCTAATCGACTTGTTTACGAGGCCAATAAATTGTTTGCTAGTCGGCAGCACATGTCCCTGTGTAAACAGGGAGGTGTGCTGCCGACATGATGGAAATGTATGGCAATTAACGATCGTAGTAACCATCGCTCGTCCCCATACATATCCAAGCATTGCCCCTTGTTAAAGGCGCAAAAGAGCGCCGATTAATGGGCTGTTTCGTGGATCAGCGCTCATTTTCATGGCTCTTGTCTGGCCGTGTAAAAGGACCCTAGACAAATGCATTAGTTGAAAGGGTTTCTGTGTTTCTTTTTTGATAAATCTTGTCATATGACACACTTACGTTGCTGATTTTTGGCTGTTCCACCACTGATGGTTTCCTGGTTCGACTGCTGCTCCTTTATTTATAACTTGAGGTCATGTCTGTCATCTATAACAATGTCACATCACGCTGTGGTAATGTGGGATTGTTATGGACGATACTCAATGGCACTAGGTTATAAAAAAAAAGGAAGCATCAGGTGACCCAGAAACCATCAGTGGTGGAACAGCCAAGAAACAGCAACCTAAGTGTATGACTGACAACGTTTCTTATGTTTTCCCCCAGGCTAACATCTGCCAGTCAGCCCGGGCTGCAACCTATAAGACACTGGGACAGGATCACACCAGCCTACGCAAGGGTCTCGTCTCGGCATGTGGCACCATCTACAAAGATGGAATTGTGTGGTATCATCTACAGGGGAAGTGTGTAGCATGATCTACAGGATGTGTGTGCGCGCGTAGCGCTATCTACAGGGGGGCGGTAACTATAGCGGCCACAGTCTTACAGAAATCTTTGAGATGTATATGGTTTTTTTGTTGGGGGGTAAACATATATCCTGGGGCTTGTGCCGCTGATATTTTACGTCCCTAGCAACGCTCCTGGTTATAGGTCAGATCTTGCCTGATAATATGAAGTGGACATTCTAGTTCTAAATCTGGCCATATAAATAAAATACACGCTGGCGGGATCTGCCAACAACCTAATATGTATGACGGGAACTCGACTGTCCTTTGACAATCTGTTGAGGGAAATGAGGAGCGAGCATTCTTTTTTTACCAGGAGAAAAACCCTGCCAGAGGTGAGTCCCTACTGAAATAAACAAGCACGATCAGCAGATCTGAGTCTGGGTAGATAGTTGTCTAACAGCTATCATATGTGTATGGCCAGCATTATGCTACCCGCCTGTTACTTCTACTAGATTATTTTATTCTGGTGCTTGCTATAAATTACAGATCTAGCTTGCTATTCTACATTTCTGCTAAATTATTAGTTCCTGCAGCTGCCCTTCTGTTTCCAATGTGACCTATCAGACTGCACTTCCGCCTGCTAAGCTGGTCAGGTATATGTGTTATTACTTGCTGCTGCCCTCTGCCACATACTCGTTTGATGCTTAGTGTTCCTTAGTCCCCAGCATATAAGAGGCTATTCTGTCATGTACGTCTAAATTTTTTTGTAAACTTTCTTTGAAAATAAATAAATCTGGACTCCTCCACCCCCTTAATAGCCAGCCACTCCGCACCTTTTATCTTCACCTATGACAGACTTGTCATAAATGGGAGGAAATATAATTACCGGTAACTTTTCTCATTATTATATATAGAGCAGATCTCTATGTGTAATATAAAAATATTATAAATATCTTAGGCATGTTCTGTGGTGCAAATTAAATAAGAAAAAAAAAAAAATCCGGCCTCCTCCACCCCTTAATAGCCGGCCATTCCGCACCTTTTCCCCTCACCTATGACAGACTTGTCATGGGTAGGAGGAAATGTAAGTACCGGTATCTTTTTTCATGTACTACATATAGAGTAGATCTCTATGTGTAGTATAAACATTTTCTAAATATAATAGGCATGTTTGAGATGTTAGTTGAAAAAAAAATAAAAAATCCGGCCTCCTCCACCCCTTAATAGCCGGCCATTCCGCACCTTTGTATTTCCTCCTATCGCATGACAGCACCACCAGTTGGTGCTGTTATGGGCTTGAGCAAATCAGTACCGGCAAATTTAAGCTAAAATGTATAAAACATGCCTAGGTGTTAATGTAGCACGGATGTTGTTGTGCTCATACTTACCAACTGTAATTATGATCGTCTGTTGTCGTCCATTCTTCTGGTCTTCCGTTGATCTTCTCCCAGGAGCTCAGGAGGACAGCTTGCTCTGATGACATTAGAGATAGTGTTTTGTAGAGGGTTTACCAGGTGACAAATGAAAACCCTCTAAACATGGCCTGATCTTCCATGGATAAAGGTCCCTCCTCGGCCTCTGCTGCCTCCATTCTGCCCAGATGGAATTGTCCGGCATGGCGATGAGGTGTAGATGGCTATAAGAAGGAGAATTAGAAGAATATGATTTGAAAGCTCATAAAGACTAAATGGTTGATCCGAAAAATTTAAAAATCTATTATGATAACTTTTAGGGGTTTCTCAGAAGGGGAGGAAATCTCCAATAGGCAGAACCTAAAAGCCATATTAGGACAGTAGACTATGCCCATTACAGTTGGCTGGCATTGAGTCAATACATACCACGGCATTAGTGCATTTATGACTATGCAAACAGTTATGTGCCATTTCTCCCATTTGACTTTAAAAAAATGACAGAGAAAAAAAAAAATTTCTAGCCGGCATACGTTTTTTCTTAGAAAAAGTTAATGGACCATTTCCTAAAAGTTTTTTTTTTTTCATTTGCAAAGGCATTGGGCACAGTATTTTTTACATAAAAGAGTGCCATGTGTTAAGTGCTATAATAGTACACAGAGCATATACTGTATATAAAGTTTATTTCTGCTTATTTACTTACTATAGGGATGTATGGTGGGGGCATCCGAAGGGCTTCCACAGAGACCCAGTCAATATGCTGAAAGAACTGGTGGCTTCTGATGTTACCATTGACTCCTAAGCGCCTGGCAGGATTTCTCTGGAGGAGCTGAAAATGACAAAATGTATTTATACATTAGTTACTACAACTTGCTCTGAATCTATGCAGTAAAGTCAATACCAGTGATCACTCAGAGCTCAGTATCAGCAGCGTTCTGCGACTGGACACAATGGCGCACATTTATTAATAATGGCCTATTTTGCACCAATAAAATAGCAAGGGTACTGGGCAAGAATTGTGCCTAATTTAACACACACCTCTTCATAAATCTGGTACCTTTGGAATTATCTGACATTTCTTTTTACACCTTCTATGAATTTGAAACCCCTCTCTCGAAAAATCCTGCCTCTGCTCCAGACTTAGTATAGAGTCCAGTATTTGTAACGTATTACAGTAAGATACTGACCTCCTTGATGATGTCTTCGGCGCTGGAGTGTGTTTGATGGAATAGTGCAGGATGGTAAGTGCACTTACTGGTAATCATTTCATTTAAGATGACACCAAATGAATACCAGTCCACTCCAGCGTCATACTCCTCCTCAGCCAGCATCTGCCATAAAGGAGAGAACAGTTACTAGTGTCTATGTCACCACACTAGTCTATCACTCTCTATGTCATGTATGTATGTCATTATGTAGGACAACCATGCTGAGATTTATTATTAAGGTGCTGACAGATCATTTTTAATTACCCTGAAGAATTGAAAACCAATATGGAGGTGTACCACAATTGTGGCTACCATAATAAAAAAATTAATTATCTCTGTAATGAAAAATAAAACAAAACACAGGACAAAGATACGTTGGGTCTCTCTAACTTCTGTTTTTACAATATAAGGATATCTTTAAATTAATCTTAAATGAGGTACATGAAAAATAGTAAAATTGTATGCGTCTCACCTCAGGAGCCACAAAGCCTAGCGTCCCAGCATATCCAGTGGCTGTGCAGTCTCCAAGCATGTTCTCAATTGCGAGACCGAAATCTGCGATCTTAATATGGCCCGTATCAGCCACCAGGATGTTCTCGGGCTTGAGATCTCTGTGAAATATAAGAGGAAACATTGGATGTATGGTCAGTGTCCAGTCTGTGATCAGCTGTGGAGAACGGCATATTATATGTGGTTTATTACAATATTAGTCACTAGGTACAATATTATTTTATTGTGAAGCTTTTCTGCTTTACCATAAGCTTTGACTATACCACATTAGGGTGTGGACTATGTGGCCAGTGACAGTCCCATCAGAAAGAGGACAAGTTCCTGTCCATCAGATGTTATCTCGTGAGAAACATACTTTGGAAAATAATCTATGAATGTAATTACCTGTGGACGATGCCCTTAGAATGGAGATATTGGATGCCACACACGAGCTCAGCGGCATAGAATCTGGTACAAAAGAAAAAGTATCAGTGTAACATGTGGAGGATAACACAAAACCCAGAAACCCAAACTATTCAATAAACTGACAGATAATTGTTTCCTATTAGTGTCCACTGATAGGAGAATTTCACATATATTTGTCTTTATGCTGCACATATTTTTATTTTCATTTTTTATTCCATTTACTATGAACATAAATTTATTTTAGGTAAATAATTGTAGAAATGTCCCGGTTTTATATAAATAAATCTTAATAATATTATGAAAAGTTCTGCAACTTTCTAAATTGTTTTGTATTTCAGTTCTTTGCTATTTTTAAGATCTCTGTTTGCTGGAAGATAATGGAAGCTTTCATTGTTACATTCAGTGAGTTGATAGCTTCTATAGACCTAAGGGCTTATTCAGACAAGCGTAATACTCGTCCGTGTACTGTGCGTTGAAATAACTCACAGCAGGAGGACCCATTCATTTCAATGGGGCTATACAGACATGCGTGAGTTTTCACACAGTGAGTGTCCGTTGCGTGAAACTCACTGCATGTCTTATATTAGTGGGTTTTTGCGCACCTAGTCGCCCATTGAAGTCTATGGGTCCATGAAAAACAGGGACAGCACACGGATGACATCCGTGTGCTGATCTGTGTTTAACGCATCAGTTACAAAGAAATTCAGAGAAATAAAAAAAAAAAGTGCTTGCACGGACGTGAAAAATGCATGCCACACACAGAGCACACGGTTGCATTTTTTACGCGCGCAAATCGGACACGCTCGTCTGAATGTAGCCTTAATCTTGCCATACATTTCAGATAGCTGTGGCTAAATGTTCGTTCGGTTGACAGCTATTAATCTTGACCCCCATAAACATCCACACTCGGCCGAGCCTGCATGTGTTCTCAAGAAGGAGAAAGCCTCTGCCAGCGGCTTATCTCTTTGCAAACAGAAGTCTGGCATGCTGAAATCCAATATGCCTGACCCTTCTCTCCTCGACATCTGTTGTTGGGGAAGAATCAGAACACCACTATACAAATTAGATGGTGGGCCAGACAACTGAAATTGGTGGGTTGACTTTTATCTAATGTGTATAGCCTCCTTAACACAGAGTCCACCACAATTGTATTTAATCTAGGTAATCCTAGTATTATAATAAGTAAATTATACGAGGCATACAGTGGCGTAACTACCGCTGTAGCAGCCATTGCGGCTACTACGGGGCCCGCGGTTTGAGGGGACCCGTGCCGCCCGCCGACACGCCCCCGCATATGCCTGGTGGTACGTTTAGCAGCCGTTATGGCTGCTACAGCGGTAGCAACACTACTACGGGGCCTGCGCCGCCGTGCCTCTAACATTTATGGGTCAGGCGGTGAAAACCCTCTCATGCCTGGGGGCATCGCTGGCACCGGAGGGGGCCCCGGTGCAAGCGACAGCCACCCCCTCTTGCAGTAATTGTACCTGCGTCTAAAGCACGCAGGTACAAATACATGCATTAATTCTGAATAGCCGAGCACGTTCCGTGCCCGACCGTTCAGCGCCTTACAATGATGCTGATTGGCGGGATAAAATTACTTGCCCCGCCAATCAGCACTTTTCAACGATGCTAGCAGAGCGATGACTTCATTGCATCGCTTCCGTGGTTGAAAGGTGCTGATTGACGGGCCAAGTCATTGTGCCCTGCCAATCAGCGCCTTTCAAAGACACGCCGCTTGCGTTGTTCAGCTCCAGCAGACCTGCTCAGAAGAGAGCAGATCTGCATTGCCACCGGACGGCGCGGGAACGGGATCAGGGTGAGTACGTACATTTTTTTTTCACTACTAAAACTGTGAGTGGCATTATCTACAGTGGGTGATCTATCTACAGGGGGGGGTCTATATGTGGGGATGTGGAGCGGTATCTATAGGGGGAGCTATTTATAGGGCACCATCTACAGGGGTAGGCTATATGTGGGACACTATATATAGGGATGGGTTACCTGTGGGGCACTATCTACAGGGGGGCTATATGTAGGGCACTGTCTACAGGGACGGGCTATATCTGAGGCACTATCTATAGAGGTGGGCTATATGTGGAGCACTAGCTATAGTGGAAGCTATATGTAGGACAGCATGGTGGCTCAGTGGTTAGCACTATTGCCTTGCAGCTCTGGAGTCTATATACGGGCACTAACTACAGAGGCTCTATGGGGGTCACTATATACAGGGGGCTATGGGGGCACTATCTACAGGGGGCACGATGTGTGTGATACAGTGAATGGTACTATTATAATCAGGCACACAGTGTATGGCGCTATTATAGTTAGAGGTGAATTGTATGGTACTTTATTATATTTAGAGGGGTTGAGAATTTTATCTTCCTTTATAGGTGCAGAAATGTTTTAAAAGTGAGAAGCTGAAGACTTCTGAGCTGAACACTGCAGAAATGGGTCATGGCCATAAAGGTCTGGATCGGAGGGAGAAGAAAAGAACTAGAATCTGAGACGTCACCGGTGAGTCACTTAATGTAAATGTTTATTCTGCTTCTTATCAGTACTGTAGTCACTGTATGATCTGCAGCGAGATGATGGGTGGTATGATTATTTTTTTGGGTGAAACAGCATCTCCCAGAATATCCTTACCATTGTCCGGAAAATGCTGGGAGTTGTAGTTTTACGCCGTACAAACTTATATGGCAGGGGTTGCACTAAATTGAGCTGTATTTGTTCTGGTGTTGTATATATGTACTGAGCTTGGTTCTTGTGCTGTATTTATGTACTGAGTTTGGTTCTGGGGCTGCATTTATGTATTGAGCTTGGTTCTGATGCTGTATTCATGTACTGAGCTTGGTTCTGCTGCTATATTTATGTACTGATCTTGGTTCTGGTATTGTATATATGTACTGACCTTGCTTCTGGTATTGTATATATGTACTGAGCTTGGTTCTAGTGCTGTATTTATGTACTGAGGTTGATTCTGGTGCTGTATATATGTCAGAGCTTTGTTCTAGTGCTGTATTTATGTACTGAGGTACTTTATGGCAATATCTACAGGCGGGCTGTATGGCACTATCTACAAGGGGGAGGTGGTGGGCACTATCTACAAGTGAGGAGTGACACTGCCTACAGGCGGAGCTGTATGGCACAATCTATAAGGGGGATGCGTAGGTCACCTGGGGGGCCCCAGTCAAGAATTTGCTATGGGGCCCAGTCTTTCCTAGGGGCATACAAGCATTAAGAGGAATTTAGGACCATTACTACTTTTCAGTCCCCACAGAACTTGTCAAATAACATTTAAGGTGTTATTTACACAGGATTACCCCTGTACAAAAGATATATTAGGTCATGTTTATGACATAGAGGGCGGTCCCCTGCTCTACACCCCATAAATCCACCAGAGTAAAAGAGTTGCTGCAAAGAGCATCTGTCGCTCTGGAGAACTTGGCACAACCATAAATTACATGGTTGTTCATTGAGTTCAGTGGGTATCAGGTGAAGCTACATTTTCCTGAGATAACATTCCTATAAATCAGGAGTATCATTGGATCTAGTGTGGAGTTGACCTAAGGGCTCATGCACACGACTGACCGGTTCATATGGAATCCATGGGTAAAGAAATTGTAGCATGTTCCATCAGATGCCATATTATAGAGGTATTCTCCCCTTTAAGCATTGCTTCTAGGGAGAGTGCCTCCATAAAAAGATGTTGTGCAGAGGCACCATATGGCGACACACGAAGTGCCTACAACTCTTTCGTGTGCAGAAGGCCTAACACTGTAATCTATCTAATATCTAATTTATTTTTAGATTCACTCAGGTTTTTACTTAAAACTTTACCTTGCACTGGGGATGTCAAGCCGCCCCTTCAGCTGTAGAAATTGTTGGAAGTCCCCGCAGCTCATGTATTCCAGCCCAAGTAGCACGAGCATCTGTAACATAGAAGGGACATACCGCCATCATTGTTTACAGGGCATTATTTCTAAATCATGAGAACATCTACATTTACTATATACAATAGATCAGCATTAACATAGGCTAAATGGCAATTAGGATGTTTGTATTTGACATTAAATGTGGATTCTGTCATTCCTGCACACCTCCCTACATCACCCTATGAGCCCTGCTGAATAAGCTATATGAGGGTATCCCCACCCCAAACACACCATGCAATTGATTTCCCTACTATTTCTCCAGCGATCATAAACATTGCTAAGAGCTGGAAAGTAATTGATGAGAAATTGTCTACTATATTATGGGTTATACAGCAGGCCCAGACTGACAGGAATTAGAGCAAAGTAGAGGTAAACATTTTTTGCAGAAATTAATTTTTAATCCATTTTTGTCTGTAACACAAAAAGGTTTAAACGGAGAAACGCAACTCAATATTTATTGCGCAGATTCTGCAGTTTTTAGAAATATCCTGACTCATGAGCGTATTTGGTCTGTCTTGTACGGTTTGTATGTCGCGCGCATTTCCCGGACCAAAACACACTGCAGGGGGCCGCGCTCCTAACATCATAGTTATCTATGACACTAAGGGCAAGGCCCCACGTAGCGGAATTGCTCTGGAATTCCGCTGCGGACACTCCGCAACGTTAATCCGCAGCGGACCCATTTCTCCATTGCCTTCCACTGCTTTTTAGTAGTGTTCGTTTGGACGATGCGGAAAATTCCGCTGCGGAGCATAGGATGCGGTGCGGAATTTGGTGTCCGCAGCATACCATGGTTGTTGCGGAGGTGTGGCGGACTGTTTGCGGACTCATTGCGGAATTTCTCCATTGACTTCAATGGAGATTCTAAGTTCCGCAATGAAGTCCGCAGATGTAATGTAGATGTTATGTGTGCTGCGGAGCGTATTGTTTTTTTTACATGACATTTCTTCATTCTGGCTGGACCTATGTATTTCTAGGTTTACAGCCAGACTGAGGAAGTCAATGGGGCTCCCGTAATTACGGGTGACTACGTGTGTGCACCCATAATTACGGGAGCGTTGCTAGGCGACGTCAGTAAATAGTCACTGTCCATGGTGCTGAAAGAGTTAAGCGATCGGCAGTAACTGTTTCAGCACCCTGGACAGTGACTACCGATCACAATATAGATCAACGAGTAAAAAAAATAGAAGTTCTTACTTACCGAGAACTCCCTGCTTCTTTCTCCAGTCCGGCTTCCCAGGATGACGTTTCAGTCTAAGTGACGGCTGTAGCCAATCACAGGCTGCAGCGGTCACATGGACTGCCGCGTCATCCAGGGAGGTCGGGCTGGATGCCGAAAGAGGGACGCGTCACCAAGACAACGGCCGGTAAGTATGAAATTAGTTTACTTTCACTAGGGAAAGTGCTGTCCCTTCTCTCTATCCTGCACTGATAGAGACAAGGGAAGTACTTTCACCTCAATACGCAGCTAGTCCGCATCAATTTACTGCACATTTTAGGCAGATCCGCAACAGAATCTGCAACGCAGATTCTGTGCGGCATTGATGCGGACAGTTGCGGAAGAAATACGCCACGTGTGTCACTGCTTCTCTGCGGGACATCTGTCCTTTACTGAAAGCATGATTACAGTACGGGACAGTTTTCCCGCAGCGAGGCAGTGACACCTAGTGTCATAGATAACTATGATGTTAGGAGCCCGGCTCCCTGCAGTGTGTTTGGTTCGGGTAATGCGGCCGACATACGGACCGTATATCACGGTCCGAACATGCTCCTGTGAATCCAGCCTGAGAAATGAAGGAGCACCTAGTGGATTTTTTGACCTCCTTTTTATTGGAATATATTTTAGGCACCATGTCAGGTTTGAAGAGGTTTGAAGGGATCTCATGGTGCCAAAACAATGGAAACCCCATTTGGGAAACTACAACCCACAAGGAATTTATATAGGAGTATAGTAAGCATTTTGACCCCACAGGTTTTTTGCTGAAATCATTGTAATTAGGCCGTGAAAATAAAAATAAAATCTCATAAAATGTCGTTTTAGCTCAGATTTTTTCATTTTCATAAGATATAAAGGAGAAAAAGCACCCCAACATTTGTAAATCAATTTCTCCCGAGTTCGATAATACCCCATATGTGGTCAGAAACTGATGTTTGGACACACGGCAGGGCTCAGAGCGGAAAGAGCACCATTTGGCTTTTGGAGCTTAAATATTGCTGGAATGGTTTTTGGGTGCCATGTCACATTTGCAAAGCCCCTTAGGGACCAAGACAGTAGAAACCTCCCAGGAGAAAAAAAAAACTAACATTTGTAAAGCAATTTCTCCCGAGTACGGCAATACCCCATATGTGGGGATAAACTGCTGTTTGGACACACGGCAGGGCTCAGAAAGGCAAGATCGCTATTTTGCCGGATTGTTTTTTGGCGCCATGTCGCATTTTCAGAACCCCTGAGGATTCCAGAGTTCAGGGGAAAGCTCTGAGATTTGACCTAATTTTGGAAACTTCACTTCACCTCAAGGTATTTATCATTTGCCTGGACATATGACAGGGTTCAGAAGTGTAGAGCAACATGCGCATTTGAGGCCTATTTTGGTGATTTTCGTTGCATTGGCCCACAATTGCGGGGGTCGGACGTCAAATAGAAAAAACAAATCCCCAAGTACTGACCCCCATTTTGGAAACTACACCCCTTAAGGCATTTTGACCCGGTGTTTTTTATTATAACTACAACACTTAAGGCATTTTGACACAGTGTTTTTTTATTAGAAAATAATGTGCAGCGGATGGTGCAAAGTGAAAATTGCAATCTTCCACTGATATACCATTTTAGTGCGCAATATATTATGCCTAGTTTGTGCCATTGAAGACAAATACATCATAAACTGTTAAGGGGGTTCTCCCGGGTATGGCGATGCCATATATGTAGATGTAAACTGCTGTTAGGGCACACTGTAGGGCTCGGAAGGGAGGGAGCGCCATTTAGAATTTGGAGCGCGGATTTTGCTTGGTAATAGTTCCGTTTGGGGTTTTTCTGGTACTTTAGTTTATAATGTGGGGGCATATGTTATCTGTGCGGAGTACATCAGGGCATAATAAGGGGGTATAATAATGGGGTAAATAAATAATAATTCACAGATGTGTGGCCGGTGTCGCACTCATAAATGGTGCCCGATCTTATCCCCGTTTTGTAACAAACTCTGCACCTTTTGTGTCACCATATTCTAAGAGCCAGAACTGTTTTATTTTTTCGCCAACGGAGCTGTGTTAGAGCTTATTTTTTTGCGGGACAATCTGTAGTCTTTATTGGGACCATTTTTTATCACCTTTTATCCCTTTTTTTTTACAGTGTTTACCATGCGCTATAAGTTCAATATTTACATTATTCTCCAAATCGATACCATATGTATATAGTTTTTTTTATGTTTTGCAGCGTTTGCACAATAAAATCACTAATTTTTAAAATAATTAATTTTTTTGTGTCACCATATTCTAGCCCCATAATCTAAGAGCCATAACTTTTTTCTTTTTCCGTCAAAAAAGCTGTGTAAGGGCTTGTTTTTTGCAGGACAAGTTGTAGTTTTTATTTGTACTATTATGGGGTACATGCAACTTTTTGATCACTTTTTGCTCTATTTTTTTTGGAGGGGATGGTGACCAAAAAACAGAGATTCTGGAATTGTTTTTTGGTTTTTACGGTATTCACCGTGCTGGAAAAATAACATGATAGTTTATTATGATACTTATTATGGGGAAAAAAGGCGTTTTTTGTCTTTTAACTTGAAACTTTTATTTTTATTTTTTTGTACAACACTTTTGGGCCTCATAGGCTTCCATACTTGGCATACCAGGAGGCCATTGTTGGGCCTCTGGTTGCCATAGCCACCATCGGCACCCCTACAACTGTGTTGCAGGCGTGCCGATTGGCTACAAACCATCTAGATGACCGCGGCATCTAAGGAGTTAATCAGCGGGAATCAGAACTAGCTTCGGTCCCTGCCGTTACAGCAGGGTGTCAGCTGTAATATACAACTGACACCTGCTCGTGATGGCACGGGCTCAGCTTTTGAGCCCGATCCATCACTGTCACGTACAGTTGCGTGGGTTGCACTAGGTCATTTGCTGCAACGACGTAACTGTACGTGACATGTTGTTAAGTGGTTAACATGACTATGTAAGCAAACAAAGGTCTCATATACGGCCACCATTTGCTGATCAGCACTGCTACAATTTATGGACCCTTTTTTCCTATTTTGTCAATAAAGAAAGTAATTTTAAATCATTTCTGAAATGCTATATAAAAATTTCAGCGGATAAAATTGGAAGTGGTCAGTGAACTAAAACCCCAATAAAGTTCTAAACAAAGGTGGCGGCAGTGCTTGAGTAGTGTCAAAGCCCTTGCAGTTCTGCTGGGATGGGAGATTCAATATTTAGCACATGGTATATGCAAAAAGCGAGCACCATATCTCATTGCCATATGAGGGTAATTTTTTTGTGGGACGTGTGGTAGTTTTTCACAGCACCATTTTATTGTGCCATATAATGTACTGGGAAACTTGAAAATTAACTTTTTTGGGTTTGGTTTCTACGGCGTTCACCGTGCCGTAAATATGACATGATACCTTTATTCTGCTGGTCAATGCAATTACGGCAATACCAAATTTTTATCATTTTTTTTATGTTTCACTACTTTTACAAAGAAAAAACTAAGTGTTAAAAATAACATTTGTTGTGTCACCATTTTCTTAGAGCCATAACTTTTTTCTTTCTATTGAATCAACTGTGCAACCTGTGCTTTTTTTAGTACTATTAGGACTTTTTGATCACTTTTTATTCCAATTTTTGTGAGAGATAAGGTGACAAAAAACATCTAAAAGGTTAAACGAGAGGGAACCCGCTAGTTTCACTGAAGTTTCAGCTGTTTCATACAACCAACACACTTATCTTATGGAGGAGGGTCCGCTTAATACTCCTTGTCCGACCTCCGCCATAAATATACGGTGGATGTTGGGAAGCGGTTAAAGGCTTATATGAGATTGGAAAATTGTAGCAACTTTCGTCCAATAACAGCACCACTCTTGTCCATAGGCTGGTATTTCCGCATAGCGTTATTACCTTAGATGGGGCTGGGCTGCAATACAACACACAGCCCATATACAAGAGTGGCGCTGTTTCTAGAAGATAACAGCCAAGTTTTTCTAATTTCAAACAACCGCTTTAGTACTTTCTGCTCCATGCACGCTTACGCAGCATGAAACCATCCACCATGAACCTTCTGACTGTCGATCTATTCTGGTGACATCTATATTTATCGATATATCTACAGAAGCAGAATATTTTTTGAACACTACAAAATCCACAGTAAGGCCATGTTCACACAGGGTGGATACACTGCAAAAAAGTACACAGCATATCCGCCCTGAAACCCGCAGGGAATTCCGGACTAAAAAAAACGGCATTAAATTGTGGTGAAGTTTTTGGGCAGAATGTCCGCTGCGGAAAACAGTGGTTGAAGAAAAAAAAAAAAAAAGCTTATACTTACCCCGGTCTCCGTAGTAATGGCGAAGCGTCCCTCTGTAGTTCGTGCAGACACCAGGGTAAGTATAAACATTTTTTTTTCTGAGTTACGATTTTTGTAGCAGAAGTGCAGCTTTTTCACTTCAAAAGTCGTAACATATAGCTAGTTGGAAGCAGGTTTCACCTCCCATTGAATTCAATGGGGAAAACCTACAACAGAGCAGCGATTCTGCAGCATGAATTGACATGTTGCAAATTAAAAAACCACAGGGCAGGTAAATTCATGAACGGTTTTTCGGCAGATTTTTTACGCAGCATATGGATGAGATATGTTCAAATCTCATCCACTCTGCTGCTACTGTATTACTCTAGCTGTATATATAACAGTGAAGTCTGTGTTACGTACGGGGACATTTGATAATAAGAACATGGTCACTACTGTACCTTGGTCTGGAATGCGAAGTCTGCGTGGACAAGGAAGGGGCTCCCAGATGCCTGCTGTAAGACTCGGTTTTCCACCAGTACATCCGCCTCATCGCAGTCGGCAAGCAGGGCTCTCTTGCTGATGATCTTAACAGCATACTTCTGATGGTTAGAAGCATCCTCCGCCAACACGACCTTTCCAAAACTTCCCTGCCCGAGCACGTGATGGAATACTAATCTCGCTCTGATGTTATTCGAGATGATGCTTCTAGAGCGGGTTGGCCGAACACTGCTGTCCTCTATCAGGGTGAAAAATAATAGGAAACATGAGAAGACATTAAAAGGAAATTTATGAAATTATAAAAAAATTTAATTATTATTTTATTTCTTTTTATACATTACATATTACAATTAAGTATTATGTCCCCTAATAATTTTTTTAATTAATACTTTTACATTATTTAGGGGCTGCCATTTTTATTAGCATTGGATTATGTGTCTCTTTATGACACATGCACAGATTTTATACGGCACATACAGGCCATAGGAGAGTTGGGACGGGAGCCGACCCTATCTCCTTTGCTGGTGCCATTCTAGCTGTGAACTGAGGATGCTCTGTGGCATGTGTAGTTCACAGTAACACTGCATAGAAACTAGTTTCTAGGGGGAAGGCCGGCGCCATTTTATTGAAGATCGAAAGCCACGGCTGTACACTATTATGACAATCTCCGGCCGCGGCTTCGAGCAACACAGGGAAGCGGAGGAGCAACTGCAGCAGAGATGCAGGGGTGGCAGGAACACAGAAGGTACTTTATTGGGGTGGCCGGCGGGTGAGGAGGGGCTGCATGTTATGAGGGGGGGTTGTGTGGGGGTAAATTTGTGTAGGGGGTTTGTGTGGGTGGTTTGGGGAGTGGCTACATGTTTGTTTGGTGTGGGGGGGATTTGGTGAGCAGCGGCTGCATGTTTGGTGGGGGGGGGATTTGGTGAGCAGCGGCTGCATATTTGGTGTGGGCGGGTTTGTTGAGCAGTGGCTGCATGTTTGGTGTGGGTGCGGGGTCTGGTGAGAAACGGTAGCATGTTTTGAGTGGGGGGTTTGGTTAAAAGTGGCTGCATGCTTGGTGTGGGGGGGTTTGGTGAAGAGTAGCTGCATGTTTGGTGTGTGGATTTTGGTGAGGAGCGGCGGCATGTTTGGTGAGGAGCGGCTGCTTTATTAGTGTGTCAAGGTTTTGATGTGGAGTGGCAGCATGTTTGGTGTGGATGTGGGGTCTGGTGAGAAACGGTAGCATGTTTGGACTGGGGGGTTTGGCTAAAAGCGGCTGCATGCTTGGTGTGGGGGGAGGGGTTTGGTGAGGAGCGGCTGCATGATTGGTGTGGGGGGGTTTGGTGAGGAGTGGCTGCATGTTTGGTAAGGGTGGGGGGTCTGGTGAGAAATGGTAGCATGTTTGGAGTGAGGTGTTTGGTTAAAAGCGGCTGCATGTTTTGTGTGGGGAGGTTTGGTGAGGAGCGGCTACATGTTTGGTGTGTGTGTTTTGGTGAGGAGCGGCGGCATGTTTGGTGTGTGGGGCAGGGCCAGCATCGCTGCCGTCGTCACAGCATCACAGTTCATATATGGACAGTGATGTCAGGAGGAGAGAAGGAGTCCCTGGCAGAGTGCTAGCGGCTCTGCTCCGGGATTTCGTCTCTGCGGAAGCCCCTGACATCACTGTCCATATATGGACAGTGATGTCAGAGGGAGAGAAGGAGTCCCAGGCAGAGCGCTAGCGGCTCTGGTCCGGCACTCCATCTCTGGGGAAGCCCCTGACATCGCTGTCCATATATGGACAGTGATTTCAGGAGGAGAGAAGGAGTCCCAGGCAGAGTGCTAGCAGCTCTGCTCCGAGACTCCGTCTTTGTGGAAGCCCCTGACATCACTGTCCATATATGGACAGTGATGTCAGAGGGAGAGAAGGAGTCCCAGGCAGAGCTCTAGCGGCTCTGCTCCGGCATTTAGTCTCTGGGGAAGCCCCTGACATCACTGTCCATATATGGACAGTGTTGTCAGGAGCAGAGCAGTGTCCCAGGCAGAGTGCTAGTAGCACTCTGCCCGGAACTTTGGCTCTGGGTTGGCCCCTTACATCACTAGCCATATATGGACAGGGATGTCAGAGGCTTCCCCAGAGCTGGAGTACCGGATCAAAGCCTTTACTAGCGCCCTGCCCAGGACTTCGGCTCTGCTCCGAACCACTATTTATATATGGACAGTGATGTCAGGAGCAGAGTCGGAGTCCCAGGCAGAGTGCTAGTAGTGTTCTGCCCGGAACTATAGCTCTGGGGTTGCCCCGACAACAATGTCCATATATGGACACTGGCTGGGAATTCCACTCCTAGAGGGAACCACATATCGCTACGTACAGGGGGGAGGATGTGTGGTACTACCAGAGAGGGTGGCTGTGTGGCACTACCAGGGAGGGGGTCTGTGTGGCACTACCAGGGAGGGGGACTGTGTGGTCCTACCTGGGAGGAGGGGGCTGTGTGGCACTACCTGGGGGGTGGGGGTTGTGTGGCACTACCTGGGGGGTGGGGGTTGTGTGGCACTACCTGGGAGGTGGGGGCTGTGTGGCACTACCTGGGAGATGGGGGCTGTGTGGCACTACCTGGGAGGTGGGGGCTGTGTGGCACTACCTGGGAGGGGGGGCTGTGTGGCACTATCGGGGAGGGGGGCTGTGTGGCACTCCCTGGGAGGGGGGCTGTGTGGCACTATCTACAGAGGGCACTAAATTTATGGGGGTACAAACTGGGGGCTTAACTTCTATATGGGGGCATAAGCAGGGCCTAATTTCTATATGGGGGCACAAAGTGACGTTTTCTGCCATTTTACTGCTGTCGTGAGTTCCCCCGCAAAGGGGCCTACTAAGTCTGTGTCGACCGAGGGCCGACATTAGCCTGGAGCCGGCTCTGTGTGGGGGTTTTGGTGAGGAGCAGCTTCATGCTTGTTTGGTAGCTGCCACTGACTTTGTTTCCTCCATGGAAAAATAATTTTCTCTCTAGTGGATGAAATTTCAGTTGACGGGTAGCAGAGTTACATGACGGGCAATTTCCATTCCCTGTCATGCATATTTGCCTAGATGACACTCACTTTTTCTCCATCAGGGCAAACAATTGACCCTCTGGCGGATGATTTTTCAGTTCACAGGTAGCAGAGTTACTTGATGGGGAATGTCCATTCCCTCATGCATATTTTCCTAGCTGACACTCACTTTTTCTGCACCACGGGGAAACATTTTTCCCTCTGGCGGATGATTTTTCCGTTGACAGAGTTATATAATATATGATGTAAGTTATATAATATGATGTAAACCAGCCTATGAAAGCTTACATCAAGACAACAGAAGAAAAGCAATAAGATCGCAGGAACAAATAATGTTCAGATAAGTTTGAAAATTGGTGTTAATTGTTTTTTTTTTTACAGATTTCCCTATATGGATTACTTCGGATTCACTGTATTCCGTCGGACCTGCTGTTTATTAAAATGGTCAAAGAGGGAAACCTTGGTTACGTAGTATTTATAATTGTGTCTCATGAGGTTCTAGGTCAACCTATTGTATATCCACACTGATCTTCTGCGTATATGCTTACTCTGTACACTTTTCTTTCAGTTTCTGTCTGACTGTTTTGAATAGATTTTTGAACTGTATTTTGTTCTGTCATGTACGTCTAGCTTTTCTACCTTGATGTCCATTTGCAATGGATTTCTTTGTTGCATTTCATAAGTATGTTGGAAATATTGGAAAAATGTTCAATAAAAAATGATTGATTTTAAAAAAAATGGTCAAAGAGGGATGTGTAAGCGGAGTGCAGTCAAAATGTTTAACATTCATATCTAATTGGTCAAAGAGTCGGAGAACCACAAAGAGTCACCTGGGAATTAGATATGAATGTTAAACATTTTGACTGCACTCCGCTTACACATCCCTCTTTGAAACGTCATCCCAGGAGGCCGCCAGCTGTCCACAGTGGACATTATGGGCGAAAAACTGCACCATAGTTTGGTGTGGTTTTTTGCCCAGAATTTCCTGCGGTGCACAGGGCGGATACACTGCGTGCTTTTACGCAGTGTATCTGCCACGTATGAACTCAGCATACTACCTGTCAACCAGGGGCTTAGCTAAAGGCTCATGGGCCCGGGTGCAAGAATTCAGCTTGGGCCCCCCTACCACTATCATCAGACCCCTGCGCGCGCCTATGCACAGACGCCTTGCCATACAGCCCCCATAGTATAATGCCCCCACACAGTATAATGCCCCCCATAACAGCCCCATACCGTATAATGCTCCCCATATCAGCCCCCACAGTATAATGCCCCACATAGCTGCCCCCATACATTATAGTGCCCCCCATATCAGCATAATGCCCCCCATATCAGCTCCCCATACAGTATAATGCCCCCATATCAGCTTACCATACAGTACAATGCCCCCATATGAGCTTCCCATACAGTATAATGCCCCCCATATCAGCTCCCCATACAGTATAATGACCCCATATCAGCTCCCCATACAGTAAAATGCCCCCCCCATATCAGCTCTCCATACAGTACAATGCCCCCATATGAGCTACCCATACAGTACAATGCCCCCATATGAGCTTCCGATACAGTATAATGCCCCTCCATATCAGCTCCCATACAGTATAATGCCTCCATATGAGCTCCCCATACAGTATAATGCCCCCATATGAGCCCCCCATACAGTATAACGCCCCCCATATGAGCTACCCATACAGTAAAATGCCCCCCATATGAGCTCCCCATACAGTATAATGCCCCCCATATGAGCTACCCATACAGTATAATCCCCCCATATCAGCCCCCCATACAGTATAATTCCCCCATATCAGCTCCCCATACAGTAAAATGCACCCCATATGAGCTACCCATACAGTATAACCCCCCATATCAACCCCCCATACAGTATAATGCCCCCCATATCAGCTCCCCATACAGTACAATGCCCCCAATATGAGCTACCCATACAGTACAATGCCCCCCATATGAGCTTCTGATACAGTATAATGCCCCCATATCAGCTCCCATACAGTATAATGCCTCCATATGAGCTCCTCATACAGTATAATGCCCCCCATATGAGCTACCCATACAGTATAATGCCCCCCATATGAGCTACCCATACAGTATAATCCCCCCATACAGTATAATGCCCCCATATCAGCTCCCCATACAGTAAAATGCACCCCATATGAGCTCCCCATACAGTATAATGCACCCCATATGAGCTACCCATACAGTATAACCCCCCCATATCAATCCCCCATACAGTATAATGCCCCCCACATCAGCTCCTCATACAGTAAAATGCCCCCCATATGAGGTGCCCATACAGTATAATCCCCCCCATATCAGCCCCCCCATACAGTATAATTCCCCCATATCAGCCACCATGCAGTATAATGCCCCCCCCCCCCCCGCTTTATCAGTCCCCCATACAGTATAATGCCCCCATATGTGCATAATAGAAACATAACATAATTACTTACCTATCCCCGTTCCCACGCCAGGTGGAGGATCCTTCGCCTCCTCCGTTGTGTGCTATAAGTGACTCAGCGCAGGCAGGCGCGATGAAGTCGCTACATCCCGCCAGCCTGTGTCTAGCCGCTCAGGGCACAGTGAATGCTGATCAAGGAGATGTCAACTCCTTGCTCCAGCATTGAATGGATCCGGGACTTCGGTGAGTGACTCGCGACCCCCCGAAGATCTTCACACGAACCCCCAAGGGGATGCGACCCACAGTGTGTAATGAATTGTGTTGTATTGTGCAGTTTGCGGTGGAGAGAGGAGGGGGGGGCTGTAATTTAACACCCCCCTCTCCACCGCAAACAGCACAATACAACACAATACATTACAAGGAAACACAATACATTACATTACATTACAACACAATACAACACATTACATTACAACACAATACATTACACTACAATACATTACATTACATTACAACACAATACATTACATTACAACACATTACATTACAGACTCTGCAGCTCACCTGGAGTCCTCCGCACCGACTCTTCCACTGCACAGGCTGGAAGACGTGTCACAGTCACATGGCACACTAAGTGTACCATGTGACCGTAACCAGGAAGTGCCGGCTTCACGTCACAGAAGATTTATTTAAGAAGCCTACTGTATGGCAACGTGGGCCCCTTAGGCTTAGGGGCCCGGTCGCAACTGCGACCGCTGCGACCCCTATAGCTACGCCACTGCTGTCAACTGAAAATTCATCCACCACAGGGAAAAATTCTTTCCTTTGATGTCTAATTCCCAGGTGACTATGTGGTTCTCCACTATGGGGAAACATTGTTCCTTTTGAAGTAACATTTGGGAAACATTTCTCCCTCTGGCGGATGATTTTTCCATTGACATGTAGCAGAGTTACATGACAGGAAAAATGTGTCATCATGTAACTCTGCA